>NC_138548.1:172902558-173383389 GCF_964273705.1 Natrix helvetica | reverse complement strand
CGTGAATTAACTCTGTAAATTTTGTCAATCCTTGCAAAAATCTCAGAAGAATCCTGGATCTTCAATAACGTGGCCAGAGCATCAGCACAAACTTTTCTTAAGTCCTCTCTAGGGTTTTCTCTGATACCCCTCAGTCTAACAGCGTACTCCATAGATCTGAATTGCATCATGATAATCTCCTTATCCATCCTCTGCATATTCCCCTCCATTTCAACAAATTTCAAATCTGTTTCCTTCGTTTTAGTTTCCAAATCCAAAGCCAGATGATCAACTTTGCTGTCCACCTTAAGAACAACTTCTGACAGACCTGTGGCTAAAGTGTGTAATTTTTTATCAAGTTGATCATGTTTTTTAATGGTATCCTGAACCATTTCTTTAACCTCCTTAATTTCTTTGCGTAAAAAAGCATTTTCTTCCCTTATAAAGTCCTTGAAATCCTGATAATTTATTGTAGCACCCGATGAAGCTTTTTTTTCCGTTGCCATAATTAAAAATTCTTACAGCCGCCTCTAGCTGTCACCATTCAATTAACTTTCGTTTTCCTTAGGTATTCAGCTGTAAATTAATACTTGCGAATGTTTCTTTCTAAGTTGCTCGAAATTAAAACTTTGACATTTAAGTAGTTCAGGTTATGTAAACTGGCTTAAAGATTGTTAATAGTTAGGGTTGTTTCAGCCGTTCCGCCTTTACTGCCCCGGCTATCAGCAGGTAATTAGCTTTCGTTTTCTGTAGGTTTTCAGCTATAAATCAACGCCATTTTGAATCCTTTGTTCTAAGCCCACGCCTCTCGAACTCAGCAGTAGCGTTCTTTTTAAAGAGATTTCTTTTTTCTTCCCCCAATTAAAACTTAAAATACTTGCAAAAGTCTTGCTTCCTTCTTGGGATGTTAAGATGTTAAGATGTTAAGGCTGCTCCCGGCGACTGGCTCTGCTAATTAGCAGAGGTTATCAAAAAGGCAGGAGAATACAACAACTGCGAAGGGGGGCAAACCTCGTCGGACTCCGGACTCCGGAGGGTACACGAGGGCTCAACCCAGCAGCTGAATCTCTCCCTCATAAATTACAAGAATTTACGAGTGTCCGAGGTGTTAAAGATCGTAAAAAAACACCTCTAACTGTCTCTTGATCTGACAGGCTCAAAAAAAAAAGCCTGCCATCGGCACCAGGAACAACCGGAAGCCCCCCAGGGTTTCCACACTTTTTTAATGATGACAATGCTAGTAGGATTCGATTTTCCTGCTTTGCACACCTTGCTATTCCATTCTCTGCCCAAATGTTAGGAAAAATGGCATCGGAATTTCTATATACATCTGTCAAAATAATAATAACATTCACAAATCCCAATTTTCAGGGGAGGTATGACCAACTGAAGATACCTCTGCAAAAGTTCAACCAATGACCACAGCAAAAACCAAGAACCAGTGAGTAGAACGATTGCTCAGAACCTCTCCAGATAATGGTGTCTGAAAAACTGCTCTTCATTGAGGAGGCTAAAGGACAGTGATCTTCCAAGGTTTGAACACTGGGAGATGAAGTGGTCAATTATTTTGCTCATAATCACAGTGGAGCCTTTTAAAGAACCCTAAATTTGCAAATCTCATTTTCTAATCAGTTTCAGAAATTGCATCTTAAAGCCAGCCATTCAGAACAACAAATTTCAAAAGACATCAGTTGGGTATCTTCAGCTTTGGGCAAAAGATAAATTAATTATGAGCTTAAGAACTTAAAGAATTTGAAATGAAGAACAAGCAGATAAATATGATTTTGATCTAAGAAAGATAAGCAGATTAAGGGTTCAAATAAATTTTGAATATTGACTTTTACTAGATCACCTTGGAATTAAGTATTAAAAAATACCTTCTGGTGGGAAACAGACTTATGATATTTTTGGCGATCCTGGCTACTGTAATTTATAACAAAGATAAATTATTTTATGATTTTAGAAACTGGACCTAGAGGGAATCAAAGATTGTAAGAGGAAAAATACGGGCTTGTTCTTGATATTGCTTAATACTGGAACTTACTAAATGACACCAAATGTATAGCATCAGAAGCATTAAAGGAAATGTTTGAAGAACTGAGCTGGAAGTTAGTAACCGCAATATCAATACTGCCAGTAATGATGTCTGCTTCTACGGATAGACTGTGTCTAAAAATGGTGATGAAGGAATGACAAATATGGAACAAATTTTATCTGACAAGATAGAGAAAGTACCACAAGTAGAACTACAAATGACAGGCCAAGAGAAAAATTTGGAAAAAGACTTTTCTGGCTTCCCTGGATATACAAAAAAAAACTGACTGAAGTTTTAAAAATTAAAAGAGAAATACAAATGATAAACCAAGAGAATAACCTGAAAAAATATTTGTATTGGCTCTACAAAAAGGCTTATTACATTATTGCAGAAATCTGTGCGATGGGATAAATAGAAGATAAATCAAATCCTATTATTATATTTTATTGAATTAAATATTAAGACTGTTAGAAGCAACAGAACTATAAATATAAATACACATATACATACAAAGTTCTGGAAACCCTTTATGTACTTTTTGCTGGATTGAAAAGTTGATGTTTTATAGATATGCATATTGATAAAGGATGGGATTGGGATGAAGAGATATCTATTTGTAACTTTATAGAGGGTGATACTGAGTTTCCAGATTTGTTGTGAGGAAGGTTGGAAGTCACTTGTTTATATGTATCTACGATTCTCAGACTACATCACTCTTCACTCCTGTGGACATGGAGGCATTCCAAGTCTTTCATCTCAAGGTAAGACAGGCCTGGCAAGCATCCTGTTCAGCTCTTCTTTTATTAAACATTGGCTCCACCACCACCACCCCACACTTCCAGTTCACCTAATGTGAATTTCACACTTATTTTTAACAGGCCTTTGAAACACTGCTGCTTTCTGAATGGCCTTCTCATCCTATTCTTTATGAATAAACAGATTCATGGCACCCTAGGATCTATCAAGAAGCCAACACAATTACTGTTATTAAAGAGGAGCTCAACCTCATGCTGTCCCTGAATTTTTCCTAACACTCTTTAAGTTAGCTTCAGGGTACTCTCTGAGCCCAGCTGAAGGTTGTCAAAGTAGGCATTTTTAAATCAAATCTAACTAAACATTATAGTGCAAGATAGCAGACAATCAAAGATGGTGGAAGACACCTTTGGCAAACAGTCCAACTATTTTGGAATCTTTGAGCAATATGAAGTTCCAGTCTAGGAACATTGTCTTGGTTGACAGACCAGATTGCTTCAACCATCAGTTGACTAATCATCAGAATAGATTTTCCCTCAGTTTAGTTTCTTTGCTGTCATTCAGCAAATGACATATCTGTATTCAGCTACTTATTTAGGGCATGAAGTGGTGCTTCCAGATTTCATAAAAATGAAAAAGTTGACACTAGTACTGTATATTGACTGAGGCTCTAAATTACCCAATGTATGAAAATAAAAGGTTGACAGTGTAAAAATTGAACATTTATCTTGATAATGTCATTCATCCACCTACTATGGATTGCTGTTGAGAAAAACAAGTTGCTTGTTTTTAATAGTATATATAGTCAAATTTCCACGTATCTGTTTTCATTTTTTTCTAACTCCTTGTGTATTTTGCATTGATTTATTGAAAAAAAATAGCTAACCCAGTTCAACTGTCCAATTAACCATACCTGAGGTGATGTTTTCTTTCTAAAAAGCTTAACTCCTGGTGACTTCCTAGACAGGTCCATTAAGCTTCCTTAGCAACATCATTGATGTGAGTTGCTTGGAAGTGCGCTCTCTCTCTCTCTCTCTCTCTCTCTCTCTCTCTCTCTCTCTCTCTCTCTTGTGTGTTTGTGTGTGTGCGTGTGTGTGTGTTTGTTTGTTTGTTTACAGTCTTGGGAATTTGGGTGGTTTCCTATGCAAGCCTGAAATATTCAGATTCCCAACCACAGACCAATTCATAACTCCCTTCCCCACCCTGCAGTAAGAAACAAGGGAAGGAATAGCTGTTCTTGCCCACCATTACTTGAAAGGACTTCTACTATAAACCATTATTTTTCACAATTTGGAACCCTGCCTAGTCATATTTCTGGACTGCCTAAAGAACTCTCCTAAGTAGAAAACTTTCTTTCTTGGCAGTAGAAACTGTTTTTTACTGTTGGAAGAAAAGTCCTTCTCAGTTCGGCTCCAAGTGGGGAAAAAGACACTGGAGACATGGAGGCTGCTTTGAAAGATGGTTTAATGGTGGACAGGACCACATGGCTTGAGTCCTGAACAGAAAAGGTGATCACATGCTTCAATGTTGAGTAAAGAAGAAGAGAGGAGAGAAGAGAGACCAGAGGAAGGGGCTTGCTGGATTTTTTATAATCTGTTCAGCCTCACTCTCTGTTTCCTATTCCTGTGTAAGAAATGTATTCTGATTGGTTGTCAGACTCCCATGGGGCCATGCAGGGGCAATTCTCTAGGCTGTGTTTTAAATCCCAAGTTTGATTGAATTCTCAGGTGCCATGTGGTGTGTTGGGTAAAGGGCTAATACTATCATGCCTTAATCCCATCACCCTGGAGTTGCAGGGGAGAAGTCTTTATTATTACGGAAGTGACTTCCGGGTTGCTCGGAGGGTGGTTTTAAACGTTCCGAAGGCTTCAGGGAAGCCTCCGGACGATCCCTGAAGCCTCCGGGGGGGCGGGGGAGACTCTTTTCGCCCTCCCCAGGCTCCTATAAAGCCTCTGGAGCCTGGGGAAGGTGAAAAATAGCTTTTAAAAGGTGAACTTAGCTGGCCAGGGCGCGCATGCGCGCTGGCCAGCTGACAGGGCAGCGCCTCGCGTGCCCTGACAAATGGCTCCACGTGCCACTTGTGGCACGCGTGCCATAGGTTCGCCATCACTGGCTTAGGCTAAGGGAACTTTGAGGGCAACTTCTCATACTGCTTTTTCCATCAAAGTACACAACAGATGTTTGACTGGTTCCTCAGGGGATTGGAGAAGGGTCTTGGCTAAGATGTTTCAAGTAGACCAACCATCTTCTCCTCATTGCTGCTCATCATTGTGCTCAATCCACTCTTCCAGTCAGAAGTTAAGAACTCAGATCTACATGCAATGGCAGCATAAAGGAAAAACATCACTAAGAAAAAAAACTAAGGGGGAAAAAAGCATAGAGACCTTGAGATGTTGCCATTGATTTTAATCTCCTACATTCTAAATAGATAATCTGCTCACAGATTATTTCACTGGAACATGGCATATTTTCATTTAATATCTTAATTTTTTTTCTAAATTCTACATATAGGCATTTATTATTGAATGTAAATTATATGCAAATCATTGTACTCATTTTGTTCTGGTTGTTATTCATAACTTACTTTTTTTGTATGCTCATTCACTAGTATCCTACTTAACCTGGTTTTACAAGCTCATGTGAACTTCAATTCTTCTGGTTCTTCAAGACATAGGAAAGAAAGAGAGACTTGTTCTTCCCCATTTGATATTTCTGTGTCCATTAAAAACTAGAAAGCAATTATATCTGCATTAATTTTTCACAACTCATATGCTGTACTTGTATTTTGTACCTGTGCACTTGGGATAATAATTCTTCTGATGGCCAGACAGGGATGTATGCATGATAGAATGCGTGTTTCAGAGCAGAGAAGGTTGTAGAGGCCATGCCTTTTATGTAGTTTTTATATTTACCCAGACAAAATGGTTGCAGGGTTATCTAGAAAAATATTAGATATCCTCAAGTTGCTTTGGATTGCCTCGAGGAGATGGAAGAAGCTGATCTAACTGGTTAACTTAATAATGCATTAAAATACTTTATGGTGCAAACTATAATCACGGTTCATTTCCATTACAATACAGTATTAACTGTACAGTGCAGGGTAGCAGAACAAAAATTAGCATTAGGCATTGAAATATATTGAAAATTATTTTGAAATGCGCATATATTTGGTTCTTCCCAAAATCCCATTTGAGTGCCTGCTAGTAGCTCAGGATCAGCTCAGCGATGAGAGGCACTTTCTTTATTGACTGAATCATAGATTTTGAGCTGCAAAGCAATTACTGTTTGGCCCATCTAATTTCCTGTTTTGTTAATGTATCTGTAGTGTTGTGCATTAAGTTTGTCATTTCCACATTCCATGTTTCTGTCCAGATCTTGAGGCTTAATAACCTTGCAATTCAATCAGTTGTTGATATCTTATGGTCAAAACTCTGATGTCTTTAATATCTATAGACTCATACTGATTCCTGTCTTCTAGAGACATTTCAGTTATCACTGCCATCATTTTTGTATCTGTAGCTCCCCGATTTTGCTTTTCTGTGTGAAAACCTTTTCTAACCTTTTCTTATTTCATATACAGCAAACACAATACACTTCATTTCTTCATGCACTTTCTGTGGAATCATATCTCCCAGGCATTCCGTGTATTATGCCATGATTTTTCTTTATATTCTGTACCATGGAATATTGGCTTTGCGCATTTGGTGATTTGTACAAGGGAGCTTAAAGGATGATTAAAGCATTTGTTTCAGTTCTTCTTCCCTTGTCTTGTTCATGTCAGGTGGTAAAATCTGTACTCTATAAGTTTGTTTGGCCTTCCATTGGCTTGTTGATAATTTTGAATGAACAGTGAGTATAGGATGTACCTTTCCCATCCTATTCCATGTGTATTCACCATGCATTCTTTTTGCATTGTGTTCTTTAAATCAATAAATGATTTTTTTCAAAGAAAGCGGGGGAGACAGACAGCCTGGGTTCACTGTTTGATAAGATACAAGCAGCATCTCTTAGGGCTCTATATAAATTTAAAAAGTTCAATATTTTAAAAAAGCTATGTATAAACATGTCAATTTGGGGGATGATGAAGACATGCTAGAGAAAATTATGTGTGACTATAATTGTTTGCTTATCTCTTTCTGTTCAAGAAATTGTGCCAAACAATTACAAATATGTCAGCAAGGATGTCTGGTTCTAAGGATAGATTATTTCCGAAAGATGTTACATAGAAATAACATAGAATGGTTTGGAAGATATATAGGATAAAGAGCTGAAACAAACCTCATCCAGTGCAGAAATATAAGAATATAAAGAAATGATTGAAACATAGGAAAAATTTTAAAATGTGGATTATAGGTCACAATTAAAATGGAAAAACAAATGACAAGCCAAGGGAATGACCTGGATAATAGCTAATTACAGTATTTATAACAGATTTTCTAAAGCCTTGGGGGGGGGGGACTTTAAAATGATAAAGAATTTTTGAAGAGAGATCAAATCTTACAACATCTGAAATAGTTAAAGACCAAGAATGTTAGAACCTTTTCTAACCTTGGTTGGTTGGTTTGACCAAGGTTAAACTAAGACATGTTTTCATACAATTCTGGGAATCCTTTACAGACTTTTTGCTGACACCAGGACTGAAATATTAATGATTAATAAATTTGTGTATAAATAAGGGATGGGCTATGGGAAGAAGAGATACTTACATGTAAGCTTATGGGGGTGAAGAATGAATAAGTTTGGTTGTATTTGTGAAGATTGAAAGCCACTTCTTTAAATATTTTTTTTCTTTTTCTTATATCTTTTTTCTTTCTACTTTTTATTCCCTCTTTCATTATTCTTTTTCTTTCTGAGTTTAGTTTGCATTGACCTTTACTGTTGTTATTACATTTTTCAATAATATTATTTAAAAAAAAAAGAAATTGTGTCAAATTAAAGTTTTGCTTCTGATGATTTTTCCTTCAAAAATATATCTTCCAGTTGCTGCTGTGTTATTAAATATATCAGTGCCTTTTCAAATACATTCTTGCCCCTCATTTTCAAGGAGGCAAGTATTATACCGTAAATCTTCTTAACTTTTCCTATTATAGACCTTTTCATTTGACAAATGTGGATGCCACCTTGACCCACTGATTATCAGTCATTCCTCAAATAATGCACAGCTCATATTAGATAAATATACAGTTTTCATGATTTTGATAGTATTTGATTCTTAATTGATGTCATGGTTTTAACTCAACTAACAAGCAAATCCATCTTTGCTATATTTTTGGACATTGAGAAAGTTGATCTGGAGCTTTGGAAACATGTGACGTGACTATTAATTTTCTATGAGTTTCCATAATTGTTTGTCTATTGTCTATTTTAACCTTATAGTTATGTCATGATACATCCGATTTTATGTTATTGGATCTGACTAATCATTTTGAAAAGGCTGGTGGACATTTTGAGTTTTGACTTCTTTGTTTATCTTTGCATAAGCGTTCCTAAGAAATGTTCTGAACAGGTAACTCTGAACTTGTCCCTGATTTTGATACATATGAAAAAAGAGCTTGTTTGTCTTTGAGGCATAATAAAGATATGCATACTAAAGGGATGTGGTGGCTCAGTGACTAAGACACTGAGCTTGTTGATCAGAAGATCAGCAGTTCAGCAATTTGAATCCTTAGCCCTGCATAACAGTGTGAGCTCTCGTTACTTGTCCCAGCTTCTGCCAACCTAGCATTTCGAAAGCACGTAAAAATGCAAGTAGAAAAATAGGAACCACCTTTGGTGGGAAGGTAACAGTGCCTCGTGTGCCTTCAGTGTTTAGTCATGCGGGCCACATGACCGCGGAGAGGTCTTCGGACAGCGCTGGCTCTTCAGCTTTGAAACGGATATGAGCACCACCCCCTAGAGTTGGGACTGACTAGCACACATGCGCGGGGGAACCTTTACCTTTTAAAGTTGTATATTTGTGATAAAGGTTAATTCTGAAGTATTGCTGTTTTTCTCAAAAGATATGCAAAAGTGAAGCCAGGCTACAAACCTCCAACTACTAAATGCTGCCTTGCTTCCTTTTTCCTCTCTTTTTTTCATAAGACTTTATCTTCAGGGACTTCTTGGTTATGTATACCTCTAAATATCATCAATCCACATCCAAGACATTTATTGTGTTTACCAGTGCGGAGGCATTTCACATAAAGGAAACCACCATGAATATTTGGCCTTTAAAGACTCATCTGTTTAATTGTTTTCATTCACTGCCAGCCCCCGAACATTCCTTGGACTAAATAGAGTGATCCAAAGTAATCATTTTAAAAACGGGTCATTTTAGAAAGCTATTCTAAGGAATTAGGCAATTTAGGAAAAGCATTAAGGTGTGCATTAATAATTGTATTCACAATAGTCATGTTTAATGGTGCAGTCATGGTCCGGAATGGAAATATAAACTCCACTTACATGGTTAACTCTAGAGTTTAGAATGTTAATTAATTAAATTCCCAAGACTAAATCCAGAGGCTCCACAAATCCACCCTGAAAAGAAATATTAAAGGAAGTTTGGAAGAGTCATGCAAAACCACATTCAATTCATGCAATATAATTGGGGGGAGGGAGCATAGATTCTAATACACAAAAGACATTTCAAACTATTATAGGATTGAGACTATAAAATAATGTGTAGCTAAAAAGCATGCATAATTCAAACAAAATAAAGATTGAAGTCTGTCTACAGCTATTTGTTGGCTAAATTGGAGAAGCTTCCTTAAATAGGCTGTCAGGTTGAAATATCCCATAAGGAAAACCAAGAGGTCCTTCCAATCTGGAGATGGGAAGTAATCTGGGTCTTCTGGAAACTCTCATTTCCATTATTCATTCAATCATTCTTTCTTTCTTTCCTTTTCTTTCTTTCTTTTTCTCCCCCTCCTCTCCCCACCCCATCCATTCATGCTGCTCATCTCACTCTGAAAAGGGACTCATAGTTGCCTATTATCTGATTAACGAGACATTAAAAAACAGCATCTGGCTGGAGATATTTCACTTTTCCTTCCTTGTCCCATTTTTCTTCCCCAATTTTCTTTTTCTTTCAGAGATTTTTGAAGTATGGTATACCAACGCTTTAACTTCTTGGATTGATTTCAGATCAAAAAGGGTCTGTTCCTTCTCAACGCGAAGTCACTTGGAGGCAAGCTATTCTCTGGGATCCTGTGTGATCCTCCTTTTTCATTTACCTTTTGATATAAAAAGCTATCAAGACAATACAATCTACAAATAAATAAATAAATAAATAAATAAATAAATAAATAAATAAATAAATGGGTAGGTAGGTAGGTAGGTAGGTAGGTAGGTAGGTAGGTAGGTAGGTAGGTAGCTCATGCCAGTATCAAAAGTTTTGACTTAACCATTGTTTTTAAAAGGATTAACAAATTACAGAGGGAAGAAGGTACGGTAGAATTACTATAAACAATACATGAAAAATAAGCTTTTGTTGATTGCAGGTTATTTCTTTCAAAAATGCCATCTCTCGAACTTTGCAGTAAACCAGGACGTTTTTTTGTGTGTGTGCATTTGATTCATTGTTGACTCATGACAACTGCTTGGGCAAGTCCTTGCAATTTTCTTCAGAAATGGTTTGCTCTTGTTTTCTTCCTCAGGCTGATAGAAGGAGAGGGAGAGCAGGAGAGGTCACCAAACTGGCCTCTCCCAATCTCAGGGAGGAACTAGAACTCATGGCCTCCCAGTTTCTGCCTAATCCTCTAACCATTACACCAAACTGGCTCAAACCAGTAAACTAAATTTCCTAATCTGTAATATTGACCCTTTGGTCATTTCCAGGAGCAAAGCAAGAGAGATAAAGCAAAGGAATCGTTTGTAATGGGCTGCAGAAACAAGCTTGAGGAAGCGGTGTTGTGAAATTCGTTTAACACAAACTCTGCAATAAATGTAGCTTTAGCATTCGTAACTTTGTTATTCAAGTCAGGATGGATGCATCCTGAGAAGCAAAATTCCTCAGCTGAACGGTCATGGGTTTTAGTTTGTACAGATCTGCTGGATAGCTTTAGCCTAAAGAATGTGTGGTGCTAAACACTGTCAGTAGAGGGCCACAAAAGATAACACATGCCTTTCAGTCTCCGTAAAAGGCTTTTGACCTAGCATCAAATGTAAACAGCAAGTTAGAATATAGTACACGTAATCAAGTCCCCTCTTCAGAATTAAATGAGAGGGTTGTTAAATGGAAATTCAAAAAAGTGAAGGGAGAATGACTCGCATCTCCCTAGAACACTTAGAATAAACCACAATGGAGTCTTAAAACGTAGACAATCATCTGACTTGGCACAAAGTCTGAACTAAATGAAGGAAGGGAATTGTAAGTGGTTCTTAATTCAAGGTGGAATGGAAATATCCAAATGGCCCTAATTCTGATTCAAAATCCTCTAGGGAGCTCTATCTTTATCCCCACAATATCCATCAAATAGGTTGGGAAATAAAGGAATAAGGTAAAGGTAAGGGGTCCTCTCACACATATGTGCTAGTCGCTCCCGACTCTAGGAGGCAGCACGCAACTCTGTTTCAAAGCCAAAGAGCCAGCACTGTCCGAAGATGTCTCCGTGGTTATGTGGCCGGCATGACTAAACATCGAAGGTACATGGAACGCTGTTACCTTCCCACCAAAGTGGTCCTTATATTTCTACTTGCATTTTTACTTGCTTTCAAACTGCTAGGTTGGCAGAAGTTGGGACAAGTTACAGTAGCTTACTCCATTTCATGGCACTAGGGATTCGAACTGCCAAACTGCTTATCTGTCTGATCGACAAGTTCAGCCACTTAGCCACTGAGCCACCGTGTCCCCTAAAATAAAATAAAGGAATAGCATGCTCAAATATTACTCAGTTAGCTCCATTACCTGGTGGAAGCTTAAAGAAAGATCTCCCTAGCCCAGGTTCCTCAACTGATTTTCTAATTCTTGCTTTAGTATTGGAAACAAGTAGAGAGAGGATATCTCTACAAATAGTACAAAGCAGTTCTTACTAGTTCCAGGAAGAAGAACTGGTTCAAAAATGGCCAGATAGTCCTAACTAGAATGCACAGTGAAAAAAGGCTACCAACTCTGCAGGAATACTTGAATAAATGACATCAGAAGAACTATTACAGCAAAGACTTGTTTGACATTATGAATGTCCTGCCAAAATGACTGCCAATTTATCATAAACTGGTTATAATAATTGCAAGGGAGAGATGGAGAGAGAAAGAATAACAATGAAATATTGGAATATCAGAAGAAGAAAATTGATCTTAGGAGAACTCAGTGACCATTGGATGTAATAGGAGAATGTAGAGGTTATAAATAAGCTCAAAAACTATTTACATTTATATTCTGAAGACATACTGTACATTGTGACAAAATACTGTAAATCTGTTCTTTGCCCCTTATTAGTAGTATTTAAATTTAGATGCTATCCAACTCTCAATGTTAAAAAAAAAATTTAAAAACAAGAAAGAACAATATCCATTAATAAAAAGGAGTGGAGAGTGACAAAAAACAAAATGAAACCAACCCACATGTCCTCCGCTTATGATCAAAATTGAGTCCAAAATTTATGTTGCTAAGCAAGACTGTTTGCCACATTTTATGACCTATCATGCCACAGCTGTTAAGTGAGTCACTGCAGTTGTTGAGTTATTAACATGGTTTTAAGTGAGTCTGGCTTCCCCATTGACTTTACTTGTCAGACGGTCACAAAAGACAATCACATAACCCTGGGATACTGCAACCGTCATAAATATGAGCCAGTTGCCAAGCATCCAAATTTGGATCATGTGACCATGGTAGGCTCCAATGGTCGTTAAGTATGAAAAATGGTCATAAGTCACTTTTTCATTGCTGTAACTTTGAATAATCACTAAATGAAGGGTTCTAAGTTGAGGACTACTTGAAATGCAAAGAGTGACATCGCTTATCCCATATGTCAAAGGTCTGAGCAAACAACTTGTTGTTTCAAAAGACCTTTGAAACATAAGCAGATGTGGATATTTGAGGAAACCTCATTCCAGAGGGCAGGCACTGCTATAGTGCAATTCTGAGATACCAAAAGATGGCGTGTGTTTTAATAATAGGAATTAGCCAGGGAGATACTGTGAGTGACATATTGATACCTCAAACAGCTGGGCCCTATGCAATGTAAAGTTAAAGGTTCCCCTTGCATCAATGGTGGGTTCCGGATCCCGTTACAACCAGTACAATGCAACGGGGACGAGCGCCCACCACGTGCATGCGCACAGCATGCATACCCACTGCCCATGTTGCTCCAGCTGTTCAACGGAACGTCGTGCAGGCGCCGTATGCTCCGTGCATGTGCGCAAATGTCAGGATCAGCTCAAATAGCAGTAAGGAGAGCGGGCAGGTGGGTGGGCCCTCTGGAGCACCCTACTGGAACGATACCTGATGCTCCCAGCAGACACTGGTACGTCTGTACAGGGGCATACTGGTCGTATCCCACCACTTCCTTGCACATATGTGCTAGTAGTTCCCGACTCTAGGGGGCGGTACTCATATCAGTTTCAAAGCCAAAGATGTCTCTGTTCGAAGACGTCTCTGTGGTTATGTGGCCAGCATGATTAATTGTCGAAGGCACATGGAACGTTGTTACCTTCCCACCAAGGTAGTACCTATTTTTCTACTTGTATTTTTACTTAGCAGTGCTTTCAAACTGCTAGGTTGGCAGAAGCTGGGGCAAGTAACGGGAGTTCACTCCGTTACGCGGCACTAGGGATTTGAACCACCAAACTGACCTTCCTGAATGACAAGCTCAAGGTCTTAGCCACTGAGCCACCACATCCCTTATGCAATGTAGGACTTTATAAATAATGGCCAGCATCTTATATCTCATCCAGAAGCAAACTGGACACAGTATAACTAGGGAATCATAGGTGTTATATGATCATACTGAATTATGCCCTTCACTACTACATTCTGGACCAATTAAGGCTTGTGGGTGGTCCTCAACAGCAGCTCCACTGAGAGCACTTTGCAATAGGTAACCCATTCATCTTTTCTCCTTGTAGGAGGTTTCCTACTCCGTTCCCCCCACTCCAGGTAAGTGGGCCACAGCCTTCCATCGTTTTTATTTTCTAACAACGCTTATAGGATCATCTGGATTGTAGAGGAATTCTTAGAAATAAAGATAATGCTTATTGAGGTCCCTAGATTTGGTAGGAAGATCCAGTACATATAAGGATGCTGGGTTGGGGCCAGCATATACAGTGTTTGTGCCAATCTAATCTTATTCAGAACAGAGCATGAAGATAGATTAAGGTTGGATGGGGAAACTGTAGCCGCTGGATGTTTCATTAACATGGCCAGTAAACATTACGAATCATAGAACAGAAGCATCTGGTTGGCTACGGTTATTTACATCTCATTTAAAAGATTAAGCAATTCATGTCCTGATCTCTCAGTATTGATTTCACATATACCTACAATCATGCAGTATATGATTTGGTTGAGATACCAATGGTTTAGATCAGGGGTCCCCAACCCTGATCTGTACCCTGGTGTTGGGCCACAGAAGTGGTGGACCCGAGTGTATTCCCTCACTATTCCCTCACCCTCTCCTGCGCCATCTCTGCTGGTCCATCAAACTGGAAAGATTGGAGACCACTGGTTTAGATAGCAGTTATTTCACTTTAGGCTAAAACAAAGGCTGATCAATTCCACTAAGCAACTAGGTGGGAACAGTGGTGGGTTCTTACCGGTTCGGCCAAACCGGTAGTGGTTCGGCGGTCTGGGTCGCTGAAACCGGCCGCAACCCAGGCCTGCCATGCCCCTTATCCGGTTCTCGGGATGGCGCTGTAGGCGTCGCCATCTTCTTTTTTGCTTCTGCGCCTGCGCAAAGCAATTTTTATTGCACTGTGAATGTGCAATAAATATGCACGGCACAACCATAAGCTAACCGGCAGTAATGACTGTCAGAACCCAGCCCTTGGTGGGAAGCTTAAAGATGTCATACCATGCTACTTTAGGCATGTAACTCTTTTTCTTTCCCTTTCTTCCGCAATTGATTCTTTCTATATATTAAGGTCTAGTATTATTGTCGACAATATATAGACTGCTTTTTCATACAGAACAAATAGAGGTGACCTGAAATGTGAAAACTGAAAGAACTGATAAAAAACAGAACCCACCAAAATATTATATGTAGCTGTTTTAAAAATGCATTGCTTTTTACTACCTGCTCTTGATGTACCACACTTAGATTTTCTATCATGCTGGGAAGCACAAGATTTGAAATTTGCTCCATCCGTTGACCTGGACTTTCCCATAACGAATTTACTTTTGGGTTATCTTTTATTGTTCATTCTTTGTTCCAGAGAAATATATAGTCAAAACAAAGCTCCTATTCATTGCTTTGGATTTATGAGTGTTTGTTTTTGTGTGTGACTAAATGCTACCAGCAAAGAAACTTACTGAAACTTGATAAATATTTCATATGTTAACTATTTCTTCCTGAATGTTTTTCTTAATTATTTCCTTCAGTTTCTTTTGCATGCATTGTCTACAATGCAATGCTTCTCTTCTCAGCCTTGAGATGTCTTATGGAACTGAAATAGATAAAACATTCACAGATGTAGACCAATATTCTTTGCTGAAGCTGCTAATTCCTGTGGATTTGCATTGACATTTTGTATATTTCCTGTATTTAAGACATGAAGAAGCAAATGGTATTCATATATATATGAATAATATAAATGTAGTTTATTTACAGTATATTTGATAAATACAGTGCAGCATAGAGTATACAATTTTGATACACCTTATGCTCAGTTTTAAGTTATGAGCAAAGTATGGTAATTTAGTATTGACTAAAAGCAAGGGGAAAAAACAAAAAAATAAATACTAACACTGAGTTTATTACTGCCTTTCTGAAGTTTAATAAAAAACTACATTTTCTCAAGATTCAATATCCCTGTGATGGTTCAGCAGCTAAAGAGAGCTGGAGAGCTAACTGCCCCTGTTCGAGACCCGTGCAACGGGGTGAGTTCCCATTATTTGCCCCAGCTCCTACCCACCTAGCAGTTCAAAAGCATGCAAATGTGAATAGAATAGCAGAGTTGGAAGGGACCATGGAGGTCATCTAATCCAACCCCCTGCTTAGGCAGGAAACCATTTCAGACAAATGATTATCCAATATTTTCTTTAACTTCCATTGTTGTAGCATTTACAACTTCTGGAGGTAAGTTGTTCCATTGATTAATTGTTCTAACTGTCAGGAAATTTCTCCTTAGTTCTAGGTTGCTTCTCTCCTTGATTAGTTTCTACCCATTGCTTCTTGTCCTGCCCTCAGGACAGTGGTGAGTTTCAAATTCTGGCGCTACCAGAAGCGACTGGGAGGGTGGGCAGAGCCTCCTGCCACCGCCACTACTGGTTCGGCTGATCCAGGCTGAACCGGGAGCAACCCACCTCTGCCTCAGGTGCTTTGGAGAATAGATTATCTAATAGAGTAGATTAATAGATACCATGTCAATGGGAAGGTAACAGCGTTCTGTGGGCCTTTGGTTTATAGCCATGCTGGCCACATGACCATGGAAATGACTTCCTCAGCTAAGAAATGGAGATGAGCACCATGTCCAAGAGTCACACCCAAGTGTCAGGGAAACCTTTACCTTTTTACCAATGTCCCCAATTATCTCATTGGAATCTTCCCCATTTTTTTCAAGATTTTCAAGGCTTTGAAAACAGAGGCCTCTCATCTGTCTTGGTTCTAAAAAAATCAGTGTGACAAAAATTTGCAAAACAAAGTGTTGATCATTGAAACACATATTTCAAATTTATAGAATTGCATATAAACAATGATTTAGAGTAATTATGAATTGAGTTACAAATGTCCACAATAAAAATGCATACATAATTTTCATTTGATCTTTGTGAGAAGAGTGATATGAAAATGTGCTAAGTAGTTAAGCCTACACAATCGCAATGTTTTATATAACATTGCTATTTCTGTTGATGTAATGGGTTTTTTTTTAATCTCATGAAAACAATTAGAATCATTTTAGAGTTGGACAGCCCAAAAAGCTGATAAACAGACATTTATACTTGAAATCAATGAATAATATAAATTTCAGGTAGTGCAATCATCGAAAGGTAAATGTGTTTTAGTTCCTTTATTTGATCAAGAAATATGGTTTAGACCAGTGGTTCCCAACAATGGGCCCAAGCCCCACAGGGGGGAAATTTGATTTTTAATAGGGGCAATTTGAACCTTATTTAAACCAAGTTAATGGCCTTTTAAGCTTCCTTCGCACGAGCAGAGTTCCCTTTTTGAGTTAAATGAAGAATTATATGTCACCGGGTTTTTTTCAGGGGGGGGGGGAACGGACCAGGATTTTAGAGATGCTTAGGTGGGGCTTGGCCAAAAAACTGGGTTAGACTTACTGGAGCTGAAGTTACCACCATGTTTCATCTATTGCTTCGATCAATGTGTTTATGACACAGGAAATGACATATAAAGTAATTAAAGAATGCCAATAATATTATGATTAAATGCGAGGCCAGGCACTAAAATGACTCAGACTGGTAAGTCTATGTCTGGCACTGGCTATATGTCATTGACAGAAAGTCACATAATCAGAGCCAAAGATGATCTTATTCAGAAGTCTGACCTAGGGCAACTGTCATTACAAGCTGCTGCTTTGGGGGGATTGTAACTAAGGAGTTTCCCAGGTCCCTGAGTTGTGGGATTCTTTTTACCTTAAAACCATAATTTTCCCTTGCACAAACCAAATCATCATCATCATAGTTCTTTTCTTCCAATGCTTCCCACCTTTCATGATTGTTTAAAAATGCCCATATAGATGCCAGAAAACAGGAGAATAGTGAAAATAAACTCTCATATGACAGTCATCTTTTTGCAGATGACAACACTGCAACCTCCTGAGCAGTCTTCCGTCTGCATGTTTATATTCAATGACTTTGCAACAGCTTGTGGTTTCAAAAATACGTTCCTGCTGTTACCATCTTCAGCGTTTGAGAGTGCTTTTTCTCAAAATGGAACAACTGGACTTAACAGACTTAGCTAAGCAGAACTATGAGGGGGAGGAATGGAAAAGGAATGACGGTCCCAGGTCTTTGTGTCTGGATGAGAGCCAAACCGTCTGCTTTATACAGGATCATATTAGCCAACAACTTCCTTTTTACCCAGTAGTTGCTAGTAACATGCCCTAACAGGAATGAGGTCTGCGATACTCTGATATTATCTTGTTTCTTCGTGGCACAGTTTCATGAAAAACTGCCATTTTTCAGAGCATAGTTGGGGAAGGGGGGGGGGAGCAGGATATTTATTTGAAATAGGAATATGAAGAGAAGAAAATGCTAAACCTCCCCCTCCCCACACAGACACACACATACCTGGCATTATTCCCCCCCCCCCTATCCTGGATTTATTTCATAGTTGCAATTTTTTTTTTTCGTTTTTTTAGGAAAGCCTGCTTTTTTTGCCTAACATTTTTGCCTAGTTCTTTCTAAGTTCATGAGCAGTAGCATTAAGATTCCTACCCATCCTTGAGGAGGCAGGAGCAGACAGCAAAACCAGAAGATTCCAGGTCCGAGTATATGCACGCTTTGTCTGGATTTTAAACATTAAAAATATATCCTGAATATTCTTGTGGAGGGGGGGGGGAAACAGGCGGAAACTTAGTTTTATCCCCCAAAAGACAAACTCTTCTGATAAATGGGGTGGAAACCTTGTGGGGGATTCTATAGCAGTAGCCCAGATCCGAGGCATGCAGAAAACCTATTGCTGAAGAGTCAGTCTCGAGATCAATTTACACTCCTTGTTTGGGGGAAAAAGGGAAGCGGCTAATCAGAGAAGACAGCCTGAAATTAGTCAGAAGGGCTGCTCATCCTGCCTCCCACATACCGAAAAGATTACAGAGAAAGTGCTTCCCTGGAAGGAGAGAGGTGCAAGATAATTTCACAGGAAGATCATCAACATGCTTTGAACCGGAAGCTCTGAATGTTGATCCTTGCCAGGCGAACTCTTTGGGATCCCAAGGTTTTCTGCACGGCATTAAAGGAGCAACTTCAGAGCAGTGTGTTCAGATCCCCCCCGCCCCCTGCCAGCCTGTCTATTGAAAAGTCTGGTAATAAGATCAGGTTATATTCCTCCCCTTGTCTTTTCTGTCCCCGCTCCCTCCACCCCACCCCAGGCCCTGCCTTCTGGAAGAAACAAATACCGAAGCCTTCCTGGAATCTTGTGATAACTTTGGGGACGTTTTGCAGCCCTGCAAGCAATTTGGTGGTAAGGCAACAGCGATGTTCTTTTCATGTTATTTCTCTGGCTGGGTATGCCTTGTTGCCAGATGAGTTTCAGATGTCAGATTTATTGATGTAGTCGAAGTCTGCTTTTGTATGCTGAACGCAAAATTAAAACGCACTGTAATTTAGCTGGAAGGATACCTGAGCAAGGTCAGTGAGTAGTGCCTTCGCAGACCCAAAGTTTTAAAGCAACTAAATGCAGACAGTTGGCAATGTAAATAGGCATATTTTCTATAGAGTATGGGGGGAAATAAATGTTTATATCGTTTAGATTTAGAGCAGTGGTTCTCAACCTTCCCAATGCCGTGACCCTTTAATACAGTTCCTCTTGTTGTGGTGACCCCCAACCATAGAGGAGCGTGTCTCAGTTCCTAAGACCATTGAAAATATGTGTTTTCTGATGGTCATAGGCGACCCCTGTGAAAGGGTCTTTCGACCCCCAAAGGGGTCCCGACCCACAGGTTGAGAACCGCTGATTTAGAGTATTTATTTTCTTGGCTCTGTACATCCACTATTGCCTGCAACATCATTTACAAGAGACATCCTTGGGATTCCTTCTTGTGTATGTTAATGCAGAATTCCATCCCAAGTTAAGGATATGATATTATGTTAAGGATATGATATTATGAAAGACTTATGTACTGAAGAAGCTGTTTCAAAGCAATCTATAAAAGAAAGGGATTTACTCACGTACATATATGTATGAATGGGAACTAAGGAAGAATGTAATAGTTAATCAGCCACTATTTTCGTGAAACAAGTTTTAGTACAGTTGGTGATAGGTTTTGCCTATGCCATTTGTATAAAAGAAAGCTGGTGATAAATAAAAATTTCTCTATGAAACTGGAGGGAAAAGAGTAGGTTTTATGTTGCAATTCTCTTCTTGTATAATTATCATAGAGTTCAATGAAATATACTTGACAGTTTGAGAGAGAAGTTGTTACACTTAGTGGAAAACACAGTATTTTAGTTGTTAACAAGTGCAAGGAAAAGGGAAGAGATGATGTCTATACTGAAAGATGGGTACTGATTTATCAGGTACATATTAAGAAGTGAGTCTTGACTGATAAAACTCAAAGGGGCTTAGGTTTCTATGAATCCATCTCTCCCATTTCGCACCTGTCCAGTTGATACGATTGACAGAAGAAGTTCTGTTGCTTCTGAGGTCAGAGGCTTGTTCTTTTAACATGCAAGAGAAGATCTTGTCCTGATTGCTCCTAGATATAGAAGATCCTACTACTCCCTTGGGAGCTGTGTTTGCCCTTCTTGGTATTTAGAATCTTGTATAGGTAGTATGTCACTTGGCCAAGTTGGAATTGTTAGATCATTTCATTACTTGCTGTTATAATTGCTATTAATGTTAATTTTAATCTATAATCCTGTTTTTATATATTACTTTTGTCCTAAATTGGGTTTGATGCCTTGAGTGCTTCAGGCCAGAAGAGAAAGTAATTATAGAACTCTAATAAATGAAAGTAAACATGTCTTCCCACTAGCCAAAAGGTCGCTATCTCATTTAATCTGCCATTGATTTTGAATCCCTTCAGATTAATAGCCTTGAATTTACTTATTAGAAATACAGTGTTGCTTTTCTGCCTAGCATCCTCCTCCTCTCATTATCTTCCTTATCCTTCCTATAACTATCTCTGGAAAGAATCAAAAGTCAGTTTGGCATTGTGGTGAAGAAACCAGGACACTCTTGAGTACAGTACTAGTTCCACCTTAGGCATGAAAGACATCTGGGTGATTTGGGCCTGTCTTTCTTTCTCAGCCCAATCCACCTGACAGGATTGTTGTTGTGGGCAAAATAGGAGGACGGAGTATTATTAGTATTAATTTCCACCTTGGGTTATTTATAAAAATGATAAAGGCAAGATAAAAACAAACAAATACTTTAAATAACTAAAAGAAATAAAACTAGGACAGCTTGGGGATGTGTCTAGGGAGGAAAAAAGCTGATACAAAAAAACCATGGCATTCGCATAATAATGTCACACACATATATGGATGCCCATAAACTCCTAAATTTTAACATTTGTGGCATATGAAAGTTGCTTTTGCAAACAACCTTGAACATAGCATGCAATAAATATCCTTTGGGTAGCAAATTTCCTTTATTTGATTAAAAAAAGTATTTCCTTTGGTTCAAAAAGTTATTCTTGGTAGGTTTTTTTTTAAGGAAGGGCTAAGAAATGTTAATGTTTGAAGCTCTAAAGATGTCACGCACATGGTCAACATGAGCTATGCAATTTCCTGTGACATTTCTACACAAAATAGAAAGTATATAGAATTATAATATGATCCATTCAAATCTAAAGCTAATTCCCACTCCAGGTTTTCTCTAACTCATTCTAGAGTTTGATTTAAAACTCTGCAAGTATCTACATCTGCACACACTTTTCCTTACTTCTTAAGAAATATAATATTCATTTAAAACTTTATCTCTCTAGAGAAATGAAACACTTGCACAAATAGTGCTTTCCAGGATTCAAATATTTGTCCTGCACTGAAATAAAAACTCCCTAAAGAATGCTGTTGATTTTAAAGTTAGTCTAATATTTAACCGGCATTAAGGCAAGATTCTTGCCTTAGCTAAAACACATTTTAAATCAAAGACTGTTTTCTCATTGTTTTATTTTCTGCAGACTAATTCCTACTGGAAAATGTAGTGGTAAGTTATCTGTGTGGTTGGGTCACCACTGATAAGCCTTATTGTTTCACAAAATAAAGATAGTTTCGTATTACTAATTAGTTACTTTTTCATGTGCCATTATACATTATCCTGTGTCATGATACGATGCTGAGCTATAGAGACACTGAGTATCGTAGAAATTTATATGAACTATAGCTTTTGATTTAACGATAGACCTATCGACATAGATATACCATTGATATAGATATGGATATAGCTATAGCTATAGATACCGATATACAGTAGATACAGATGAAGATATAGAAAGGCCTATAGCTTGGCTTAACGATGGACTTCTGTCCTGAGTGATTACTGTCATATGGGGAACATTATTACTTGTCATATTTGACTGAGACAGTCCTGATTAAAATGGAAACAAGCTTCAGGTTTAGGTTCTTCCTCAGTGAGCTCAATCGGAAATGTTGGTTTTTAAAACTCTGAATCTGTGTCACCCTCTCAAAGAGATCAAACAGACCTCTTTACTTGAAAGTCAGTAATAATATTGAATTTAAGGATACTTTTTTAATAGACATCGCTGGTAGTGTATAAAATTAATTCCTGATAGCTTGTGCTTCTGTGCTCCTGCCTTCCTATACATAGGTTTGGGGTATACTGAGTTAAGTATATCTAGTTCAATATTACTCTTTTCAGCATTCCAGCAATTTTTTCAGGCTTTCCAGCAATTTTCTAACATTTTATGCAAGAGCTTTCCCATCCCTATCTGGAGATGAAAATTAAAGCTTGAGCCTTCTGCAGCAAAGCATCCAATTCTGCTTCTCTGAGCTCATTAGACATTTTGCTTTCAGATGGACAAGGTATATACATCAAGACCAATGGTGAGATTCTGTGGCATGGCTTGGTGAGCATGGCTGGGGAAGGACACTGTAAAATCTCCATTCCCTCCCCACTCCAGGGGAAGGTTACTTCAAAATCCCCATTTCCTCCCGATCAGCTGGGACTTGGGAGGCAGAGAATAGATGGAGGTGGGGCCAGACAGAGGAGGTATTTACCAGTTCTCTGAATTACTCAAAATTTCCACTACCGGTTCTCCAGAACTGGTCAGAACCTGCTGAATACCACCTCTGATCAAGGCATGAGCAAAAGTTTCACACACAAACACACATAAATTGTGTTTGAATGCTAGTCAGACATTGTATCAAATGCACATGGGAATAGTGGGGAACAATCCCAATGTATATTCCAAGTTTGCATTCAGTAAGACTTATCTCTTGTGACTAATGAACACAACTATATTAAAAGACAGGGGACTTTTTGCTAAACCACAGAAACATTTTTTCTAATAATAAAAGATTACTACTAAAGTTATGACATCTTTTTTTCTTTGACAGCTATCTTTGCAGACCTTTAAAAATCTTTCATTGAAATTGCATTCTTAATAACTTCAGCCTTTTATCTCTTTTTGGTTTTTCATTCTATTCTTCCTGTTGTTCCACAGCCACAAAAGTGACTCATTCAAAGTGACAGCCCAGGAAATTGAACAGAAAAAACATAAGGGTTTTGAAGCTCAAAATCAACCTAGGAACTTTTTTAAAAAAATTCTATCCATTAGGAACACACATAGTTAAAATAACTAATGATGTACTTATGCAAACAAGTAAACAAAAATATTTTAGGATCTGGGAAAAGCTGAAGAAAAGATTGTTACAGGTTTGAGAAAGCAAAATAACAAAGGATTATTTATTGCTAAAATAGACTCTCTTCATGCATTCCTATATTGAACATATCTGTAAATGTATCTGTGAACTGTTGTAAGTCGAGGACTACCTCTATTCACTCCTTCAGAATTTAGCACACTGTTCCAAAAGAGTGTTGTAAAGGGGAGCCAGACATATATAATCTGATAAACCAGAATTATATTAACGTTTGGATGGTCTAGTTATTTATCTGTGCTTTCAGATTAAAAAAATGGCAAACGTGTTGTTTTATCATTCAAGCTCAAACAACATTGATCCCTAGCAATTTTATTTTCTAAAAAGAACATGGATACAAATATGCTGAAATTCTACCATAAAGGACTTGGAAGATCACTGCACACAGGCAGAAGATGTTCAGGATTAAGATCTAAAACTGTGGCCCGCTTATTAAATATTTCTCAAGAGAGTAAGCAATGTGGATAATTATTTTCCCAGTTTGTTTTTAAATTAGATCAAGGCATGCAATTCACAATGCAGTGTGATTTGGTATTTTTTATCTTGATTCTTTTCTTTGAAAACATTGGCAGTATGGTGATGATTCGTAAAAGCAAAGAACCAAAAAGCTACTTTGGATAGAGCTTGGTTTCATGTGAGCAAAGTGATGGTCCTAATCTCCCACCTGACTCTTCCTCTCAATGCATTTTCCCACTCCTTATCTTATAGCAAGTCTTTATGCTGAAACTGGGTGGACTGTGAATTGCATAAATCATCTGCAAATAAGATTTGTGATCCAAAACAAAGCCAACAACCATCTTGAAGATTCTCAGTCATCCAGATCATGGGTTTTGTCTCTGTTCTGACCTAGGCTTCCCCAGCAGCACGAAGCCAAGTCCGCGTCCCAATAAACCCCTTTTATTTAATTTACAGTGAATTCCTCTCCAGCAAAGTCTTTCCTCTCCCACAGTTTTTCAGAATAGTTCACAATTACCGACCTTTATCAGGCTTGGAGAGTGGCCAGGCCGATATCTTTCAGATGCCGCAATAGTTGGCAAGAATGCAGGAATGAACTCATTGTCTCCTGAAAACACCCATCCCATTTCGCTCCTCTTTTATTCCCTATGGTAACGGCCATTCACCATCTACCTGTGGCCTTACTCCCAAGTCGTTCCTTAGCTCTTCCCTTCATCTGGCAACTCTGCGCATGCGTGCATTGGGAACAGGCTCCAGATGTTCATCTGCCTCACTGATGTCTGACTCCGAAGGCAGCTGATAACTGTGAGACAGCCCTGGCCCCATCTCTGCCTCTGATGCAGAGCACTCGTCAGAGCCTTCCCCAAACTCAAGGACTGGCCCATGTTCCTCCCCAACCTCCTCACTGTCCAAATCTGCTGCTGGCTCTGCTTGCCGCTGGCGGGCCACAACACTCTCACAGGTGCTTTTTCCGAAGGGGCAGGAAAGGATAATGTTGAGTTCTGCCGAGCCTGGCCAGCAGAGGTTAACAGATAATATTTCTCATATCCTTTCAGGGTTCTGAAAGATTGTAAGATCTGCAGAGCACATTAACCTCAATTTAGTTGGATATCTGAATGTACAAGTCCTGTGTGCCTTCCCTTTGTCAGTTTTTCAGCATTACCAGGTTGTACACCTCATGCAAAGACAGAAAGCTAAAACGAAAACTGGCTTCTGCTTTTGTTTTTATAAAGCAAAAAATTGAAAAAGACACATGTTTTAAAATTGCTCAGTGAAGGAATGTTACCCCAAGTTTTATTTTTAACAATGGTTTATACAAAACAAGGAAGAAGGGAACCACAAAAAGTAATTAATCTTGGAAGCTTCAGTCCCTGTTTCTGTATCTCCCAGATGGTGCAATAAATAGGTCACGTTTCTGAGATTACGAAACAGATGGAAGATTTAAAACAAAATCTAGGTACTTGGTAAACTGAAACAGATAATTATAAATTCTAATGAACAGGAATGTCCGTCCGCCCCGCTCCCCATTTCCTTTTGCTCCATTCCCATAATAAGATTGCATTTAATAGTGTTTGATTTATTACTCAGCTTTTATATTAAGAGTGATTTTTAAAAAAAAGCTTTCTATGGAACCTAGTTTCAGGTTGAATCTACTACTGTATTCATATTGCATAAGCATTTCACATTCTTTGCTGCTTACTAATGTCATATCATTATATACTACTGGCTTCTACGAGACAGGCTGATGATGATCTCTACAATCCTTGTTTCCTAATCCTGAATCTCCCAGGGAATTTCTTGCAATACAGATTGAAGCTGTGATTTAATATCAAACTACTGTTAAATAATAAACCATAACATTAATAATTGGCTGGAACTGTTTCCAAATTAAGTGCTTAGGAATGTTTGTTAGAGAACATTACTTGTGGAAATTTGTCCTGACTCACTTGAAACCACACAACAGATTTCTCCGAAAAGGGAAAGGATTTTACATTATACTATTTCAGTCTGCCTTGTGCAGTCTAGATATTTGATCAAAACATTAATTTTGTGACTAGACTAGATTTTCAGGAAGCAATGAGCAGATTTAAGATAATAAACCTTTTGAAGAAAAAAAGCAATATTTTCATAAAAGTCAATATGATAATTTTACTGGGGGCAATCCTACCATTGATGGTGCTTTACTTTCTCTTCTGGAGCTATTCCTCACCTTGCCCCTGTGTTCTCAAAAACATGGAACAGATTTTGAAGGCACACTTTCCAGAAGAAAGGAGAAAAAGTGTACCTTTTTGTGTAATTTCACTTCTAGGCTTTGTCAAAATCAAATTCATCTAACAGTCTACAGATTTGCTGATGGTGCATTTCAAATAACCTTTCAAAATCTCCATGTTCTGCCACCAAACAATGCAGAGTGCTGCAAATTATAGAGAAAACCTATTCAACATGATAATTTGATCAAAGCTGGACAAAAATAAGTTTTATTGAACATATAAGTTGCATTTAGTGAGATGGGTGGTTACATAAATGTGATCAATACATGTATAATATGTGTTATTATGGGTAATATGTTATTGAACATAATAACATATTAGTATTAAGGTTCCAAAGATAGAAAAATCTTAGTATGCTTCTAAAGAATTTGAAAAAAGATCCAAATAAAAAAGGGATACCCTCAGTCTCAATCTAATAACCAATATCATTGGATTCCTTGGGGAAAAAAAGAAATGTTCTGTTTCTCTCCTTCCAAATTGGACTTACCGGTAATTCTTTCTATTAGAAAATGTATTTATAGAGCATATCAGTATCTCATAAATGTTTATGTTAATTCTAAACTTTTTCATTACCAAATAGATTGTTTTTGTTTTTTGTTTAAGCATACAGGAGACAGACAGGTAGTCTCTCCATTATTTAAGTATAATTATTTCTTGTCTCTTGAAGTATGGCCAAGGTTACAGATACAGGTTTCCTGAGGACAAAGATAAGCATTTTTGTCCTGTTGATAGAGGGGGGGGGGGGGGGGGGAAGGAGAGAAAAGGAGCAGAGACTTATCTTCACATACTTTTGTGGAACAGATTGAATGTGTGTCAGACCTGGAATGTAACATAACCTTGTATGTTATCTCTGCTGTCTATGCTATTCTATGGAATCTTCTCCAACACCAAGTCTAAAAGTCTCAATACTCTTTCTTTTCTGCTTCTTCGAAGTTCATCTTTCTTTTTGACAGAACCTCACATTGCCTGCACAATTCTGATATTTAATAATAATAATAATTTTATTTGATTAGCCGCAACCCTCTCCCGAAGGACTCGGGGCGGCGTACAATCAAAACAGATAAAAATACAGATAAAGACACACATACATACATAAAGAACAAAGACATATACATGTGCATGGAGGAGGTAAACTCATAAGTGAAAGACAATTAAAAAACACAATTTAAAATCCCATTAAATAAAATTACTGAATTAAAAAACCCATCAGGAGCGTTATGAAGTTATGATTGAGCCAGGCCGGCTATTTGGAATAGGTGGGTCTTGAGCTTTACACGGAAGGAGCGGAGGTCAGTAGTGGTCCTAATATCCGGGGGGAGGTCATTCCACAGGGCTGGGCCCGCCACAGAGAAGGCTCTGCTCCTAGGCGCCGCCCCATGGCACTGTCTGGTGGACGGCACCTGGAGAAGTCCCTCTCTGTGCGAGCGGATGGGTCGTAGGGATGTATGGGGCAGAATACGATCCCGCAGGTAACTAGGTCCTGAGCCATGGAGCGCTTTAAAGATCGTAATCAAAACCTTGAAACGCACCCGATATACCACAGGAAGCCAGTGCAGCTCGCGCAGGAGAGGTGTCACATGGGAGTACTTAGTACTCCCCATAATCACCCGCGCGGCCGCATTCTGGACCAACTGCAGTCTCCGAGTGCATTTCAAGGGAAGCCCCATGTATTTGTAAGTGTAGAGGCATCCCTGATATATATTTCATAACTGCTGATTCATTTATACTTTATAGTTGACCCTAAAAAGCAGAGGCTGTCCATCCTGTCTTCATTGCCAATTAAGATGTAAATGGCCACCCCTCTTAAGCATCTCTGGTGGCTTACAATAAGCATAAAACTAATAAATAATCATAAAGACAGTGGTAAGTCTGCTTGTTGTACCTGTTGTCATTAATTTGGTCTTTTTTTTTGCATTTAATCTTAATCTTTTTTCCTCTTAAATTGAGGTCCTTATACAGCCCTTAACTGGTATAAATATAAGTCCTCCTTTATTCAGGAGAGATGTAAATGTATTAAAATGTATTCAACGATAGACTACATTATACATTACTTTGGATGGAAGGGACTGCAACAATTTAAAACAGAGGTATCATAGGTTAAATAGGAATTAGCAGTGGGGTGAGGAAATTGCAAGCCAATATAATGCTTTGCCAATTCCAGGATTAATAGAGAGCACCCAGAATGCATAATTCACCATGAATTGGCAACAATCAATCTGGCCAAATATAAGAAAAAAATAGAGAAACTGGTGCTAATTCAACCCACTTAATTTGTTAGGATTTACCTCATTTGATTAAACTCCAAAGCCCATTTCTTTAGACTCAGTATTATTCAGGATAAGCAGGGACAAGCTTTTCAACTTCCCCTCAGGATGAACAATATTTTTGAGTTAAGCTTCCACAACTCTGGGGCTCATGCCTCCGCATTAAACACAGGCATCATAATAAGTAAGTGTGTGTATCCAGGCCCTTTTTTCTCCTTGCCTGGTGGATGATGATGTGAATTGAACTGTAACACCTTTAAGACCATTTTTCCTTGGCAGTAGAAGGAAGGATGTTTCAAAGCTCTCTTGTTTCTTGCCTTCTGTACTAAAGTTTATTTTCCTTTTCTTGTTTAGAAAAGATGAGCGGAAGGAGGATCAATATGTTTGTAACTGCCGCCTTGTATCTTCTCTTCCAATTTGTCCTTTGCGATGGGGCTGCAGCTTCAGAGAATGAGGAATATGCAGAGATTATTGGTAAGTGCTCTTTTATTTATTCTCACAAAGCTACAGTACAGAGAAATAAATATGTCCCGCGTTTAATAGGGTGTATTTAATGCAATTCCTAATTGTGATATGCATTTTCAAGATGAATGGGTAATCATATTTTCAGCCCTGATTGAATTCCACTGGTTATCATTCATGAGCCTGTTCTGTCTTAATTTGCAATTAGTCTGCAATTTCATCCATTCATACATATGGTTTCGAATGTACTTTTCACAAAATATCCTTTTAGCAGCAAACCTAATTTCAAAGCATATTTTATCTAAACTAAAAGTGTAAATTAATTATGGCAATTTATTTGAGGTATGAAATTCAAAGATAATGTAAATACAGAAGAAATGCTTTTAAAATGTAGTCAAAAACAAAACAGTTTCCATCTTTGGCATTCAAATATATCCTGCTCACTATTGCAATATTTGAAATTACCCAGACAATTCCTGTTACTGTCGAATTTTGTTTGACCAAAAAATAAAAGAAAGAACATTACACTAGGTGTGAAAAGAAAATAGCTGTCAAGTATATATATACCAGGGGCCCAGAGAATGTGTGAAAAAGGTATTATCCATTACTTTATTATTTATTATTTACAAAGCAAATATCACAAAAGGTAGAGGCATTACTCTGACAATAAAGCTGTATTAACCCCAATATTTTGTATGGAATGCAAGCTTTAAAAAATTCCTAGGAATACACAGAACTTGGTTGTAAGGAGGATCCTGACGTATTAATTATGTGAAAGACGCATTTCCTGAAGGAAATGAGTCACAGCCATTGAAACTGCCTCTTTCTTGTAAAGGGTGAAAGTCCATAACTTATTAGCATCATTCCTTGGAGATTCAGCTTGTCTAGCAGGAAAAGCTTTTAGCAGGCGTGGGTGTTGGATGGGCGGCAAGTTGTCAAATCAATCTTATGATGGGGACAAAAAAGAAAGTCATTTTCTCTCAATGCGACAAGCTGTTTTGCCTTGATAATGCTCATCAACAAGAATAATTTGAACAGAGCCTTGTGATGAACTGTATAAATAGAATATAAATAGAATATATAGACACGAAGCATTTCACTTGGGAGACAACAGAACAATCAGCCATAGGAAAGAATACTGAATATTTTTTCCTGTCAAGTCAGCTTATCATAAATAGGTGATCATTTAGTTATGATTGTGGAATTAAAGAGTTGTCATATTCTGCAAGGAAATTTGATTTGGGTGAGTAAAAAAAATGCACTTAGCCAAACCTACATGCACAAGGCTCATTTTAGTAGGAGTAAGAAATAAGGAGTCAGTTTGGTAGTGAAGGTACTGGTCTAGAAACCAGTATACTGAATTGTAGTCCTACCTTAGGCCTGAAAGCCAGCGGAGTGACTTTGGGCTATTCACACTCTCTCAATCCAACCCAGTGGTTATTGTTGTAGTAATAGGAGAAAGAAGGAATAGTAGGTATGTTAGCCATCTTGAATTATTTATAAACAAACAAACAAACATGCTGTGAGTTTCAGTCTTCTTTTATGCCCAAAGCAAGCTAGGTGAGGTTGGATCAATCCCTATCTCTTAGTTTAAGGAAAAAAGCAACAACAAACCACTTTTAAAACAAGTTGACAACTATCCAGACTGATTTGAAGATATATAGATAGTAGAAGAATACAACTTTAAATGATAATAAATTCCTTTAATTCTTCTTTCAAGTCAACCTTATCAAACCTCTTATATGAAGCATCGTTTTTGAAATAAATTCTTCTCCATATTTTATAAGCCTTTAGACAATTCTTTAAGTATTGTTATATATTAATAACTAAGCCCAGTGCAAAATGGGATAAGTACAAGAGGGGGGAAATGAGGAGCAAAACCTAAGTAATTTAACCCCTCAGCTAAATAGAATCTTCTGTGATAAATACAATATTTAGGTTAGGCTAGGCTAGGCTAGGTTAGGTTGGGTAAGATAATACTGTGCTATGTTATGTTATGCTATGCTATGCTATGCTATCCTATGCTATACTATACTATACTATACTATACTATACTATACTATACTATACTATACTATACTATAAGCTGTTTATGCATCACTGTTTTGCAATAAATTTGACTTGGCTTAGCTTAGGCTTTACCAGAACTTTATCTAGCTTTAAGGGATAATTAATAAATGACCCACATTATTTTTCCCGTTAACTACACATCCCTTGGAAAAGGTTAAGAACACAGGAATATTAAAAAGAAATAAACTTTAAAGATAATGCAGTTTACATTTAGTGTAAATTAAATCACATTAATGTTTTGCCTTTCTAGTATTCAGTTCTTTGTTCTTGCCATACGTATATATTGGAGTCTGTTCCTTGCCGTGCCACATAAAACAAAAACACATGTTCAAGCTTAGAAAGACAAATGAAATCGGGTTTGATGCCATTGATGGGAAACTGGAACCAAAACGGGTTTTTTTAGTTCTTCAGAAAAATACTGTATCGGATTTTCCTTCCCTGCCTTTCTCAGAATTGTGAGAAATGATATGATGAGTTTATTCCATTATATCCAGTTTATGGCTGTCATTCTAATCCCTACTGAAATCAAAGGACAAGTTGGGACATCAATTTCAGCTGCAGGAACATTCCACAAGGATAAGCTGCATTCTGGATTTCTTGGAACCTGTATCATTCTGAGTGTGGCTTCCACAATTGCTTTTCCATTAGAGCTCTTGGTGTGCTCCTATTCCATTATGAACAAGGAAAGAGACAAATGGGTAAAAAAATCTTACCTCCCTCTCATAAATTGAATCCTCTCTTGTATTTAGCCCATCCATGAATAACGGATGTTTCTCTTATTGGGCATGAAGTTAATTCCCGAGACATTAGTGGGTAAAAAAACCCATGTAAATATAAGAATACACTTATTTGCCATCATTGACTTTTACTTGTTTTGCTTTTTTGTGTTTATTTTTGCAACCCTTTTTCAATTAGTCATCGGTCAGCTCTAAGAGAAAGGGAAATAGGAATTGAAACAGGTTAGTGTAACACGTAATTACAGGTCTACCATAAACTCCTACTGAAGAGCAGGACACGAATGCCATTTGTACTTTGGCTGCCATCTATATTGGCAATTTCATCTTTCAAGATTGGTGGGGTTTTTTTAAAGAAATTTGCAGGCAATAAAGAGGTTGCCCTATCAATTTTAGCTCTAGTTAGCCAGTGGGTTTTTTGGTGAACAGTCCGTCCCCGACCGTTATTTCTTTAAATTGTTTGCTTTTGTCCATCTCCCCCACATTTCCCCCCTCTGGCTTACTTTCTTCCTGCCATATTCACTGGAAACATTTTATATTTGCAATCCTGTGGTTGCTGATGAGGCATCTCAAGCAGCACAGGATATGTTGTGTGTTCCTCTCCAAGGACCACAAGGGTAGTTTGACCTTATTACTACCTCCCAGCTGCTGTGGAAGCCTCCTTGGGAGAAGTGTGTATGTGTACACGTCGTCCTCTTGTTGAAACTAATGTAGTTGAGCTCGTGATGGGAGAACTGTCACGTATGGAGGAAAAAGTTCAAATATACTGTTCCACTCTCACTTCTGTCCTGCTAGAAATGAGCCCAGTAGAGCATGAGACGCAGTAGTGTGTTTCCTGTGGAATTTCTGCAACTCAGCAAGTATCTTCGCTAGAAAGAAGTCCAAGTCTGGTATATTTTTATTACTGAGGAAATATTGACCTCTTGTATCTCCCATATGTTTAGAAGCCTTTGATTCCAAAAAGGAAATCTCTAATGTTTGAAATAGAAACAAAGACAGCTGCACTTCACGCGGTGTATAAATAATGTCAAATACAATGGAAAAACTAGGATGTTGTGGGGTGTTTTTTTGTCATTCCCAGAATGGCTAAGAGTAAGCATACTCTTTGTGCCTTAGGGGCCAACATAACTAGTTTAAATATAGCTTTGGATGAAAGATTAGGAGAGCTTCTATCAAACGGTAAAAATAATCTCCAGTGTTTTGTCATATTTTTTTCCATTATGTTGCTTCTGAATTTTTTGACAAAAAATACACCACCAGGAAATTAAAGAAAAAAAATCTACTTCATACTCACAGATTTTACTATCTGGCGATACCTTAGTGAGGGTGAGGGAAGCTGCTTTCTCTTCTTTTTCTTCCCCTGAACACAAAGAAGAAAGAAACTAAGATGCCAAGATATGCCAAGAATCAAACAGAAGAACAAATCCTTGGATGGAAAAAAAAACCCATTAATTCTCTTCCTTCTGTGTAAATTATTACACATGTAAAAGCTAATGGAAACCTCCCAGTACTGTGTGCAATTGCACCATTTATTGGGAATGTGTTAACTATTAAAAACACCAAATGTGGAAAATGGAATATATATTTTAAGGGGCTACAAAAGCTCTTGAGAATAGAAGACCTTGCCTTTGATTTGCATTTATTTGGCTCAGATTGAGGCTTCCTCTAAACTGCAGATAGCCTTTTGCTGTACCGAAAACAGTTTTTCCACTAAAGAATGATATTGTTGGATTCCACTTAATAAAAACGAGGCATGTTTTGCAGTAATAATGATGTAAAATCATTAACTTTGCCACACTGACAGGGCATTCAGACATATGAGAATCTCTCCGATCTATTTTACACAAGGTCATTTCCATGTCAGTCAAGCTCACTATAAGATAATAAGTGTCATACGGGACAAACCCAAGTTAACTGTGGTGAACCACAAAAAGATTATTCAACAACGGACTCAATATGCAAACAATATCCACCCACCCCACATGTACACATAGACATTTTCACATGAACATAGTGAATCGAGATTTGATTGTTTTTAAACTCAGGTTTTTAATGTCATTTAATAATTGTTGAGATATTTAAAAAAAGAATTTTCTTTTTCCCAGTTATACATGATAGATAGCACTAAGCTCCCTTTGTTCAATGGCTTCCTTCTCCCTGCCCTCCTTCTCTTTGGGGCACTGAAATTTGTCCCATCCTTTCTACTAAACAATTTATACTTTTATCTCCCTCCCTGGTCAGAGCAGAGGAAAAGAGGGACGCAGATGGACCAGCTTTAGGCCTCTCCCAATCTGGCCTGGCCATTTTGGGGTGGCGGAGAAGTTTTCTGGCTCCAATCATAACCATCCCCATTGACAGACAGGAATGATCTAAACCAGGGATCAGCAACCCACAGCTCTGGAGGGATGTAGCTCTTTCATCCCTCTGCTGCGGCTTCTGTCGCCAGTCAGCACTACAATTTTGAGAGGAGCTTCCGGTTTTGGTGGGAGAGCAGGGCACGCTAGGAGGTGACTCTATAGCAAGGGGTGGGTTTTCCGGTCAGCTCCACAATTGATAAGGCTTTTGGTTAGGACAGGTAGAGGAAAAAGGACGCTGCACTAGGAGGAGACTCTCTGGTGGGGAAACGGGACTTCCGGTTGGCTCCAGAATTGAATGAGGGGTTTCCGGGTAGGACCTTTGCGGCTCTTTGAGTGTTTAAGGTTGTCGGCCCCTGATCTAAACCAAGCATTCCCAACCCCCAGTCGATGGACTGACTGGTGCCAGTCCATGGCATGCCAGAAACTGGTATGCACAAACAAGCGAAGCCCCATCCGTGGGATGCAGGCAGCACACAAAACCATCACCCCTCTGGTACATGGAAAAGCCTTTCTCTATGAAACCAGTCCCTGTTGCCCAAAAGGTTGAGGGATGCTGATCTAAACTGATAGCAACTGCAAGGAAGAAAATAATCAGAATGACCTCCTGTGGACAGTCCTAGGATGGGATCAGGGCAGGGGAATAATTCAAGAGGAACTTGTTTAACAAAACAACAGTTTTTTGGGGTTGTATCTAGGATCAGATTAGTTTTACCCTGAAATATGCAGAGCCCTGATTACGGCTCCTATCACGTTGGGAGGGGGTGGAGTCTGAATTCAGCATTGACTGGGTGTAATGATGCAATGTATCCCCATGGTCATGTGATTTACATTCAGATGCTTGGTAACTGGTTCATATTTATGACGGTTGCAGTGTCCCGGGGTCATGTGATCCCCTTTGGTGACCTTCTGACAAGCAAAGTCAATGGGGACACCAGGTTCACTTAACAACCATGCTTCTAATGTAACAACTGCAGTGATTCAATGAATAACTATGGCAAGAAAAGTTGTAAAATGGAGCAAAACTCATTTAACAAATTTCTCTGTTAGAAATATAAATTTTGGACTCAATTGTAGTCGTAAGTTGAGGACCACCTGACAAAGCCGCTTGGGAACAATTAACTTCTGAAAAGTGGGAAAAATTTCTTGCTCTTAAATTTCACAGCAAAAGAACCAAAAAATTAAAATATCTCTGCCTACGGATGTGTACACATGAGTATCTTTTCCAGATTTTGCATTTGCACTAAAAGGCTGCCAAGCAGTCGGGGGGGGGGGGGGGGGGAGAGTGACTCCTTTAAAAGAATAGGCTCCTTAAACATTGATTACGTCTTATCTCATTTTTTTAAAAAAAATATAGATCTATATCATATTGTTATTTGTAATCTTCAAAGGAAATGAACAAATGAATAGTGTGTGTGACACTTCGGATTTGTAACTTCCAGGGAACTTTGATGTTTAATTTGTCACTTCCAGGGAACTTTGATGTTTAATTTGTAACTTCCAGGGAACTTTGATGTATAATTTCTGGGCAGATGCTGCCCCCTAGAGATCAGTTATGCTTCTTTAAGTCTCAACAATACATAGTCAAGTGGTTGAATGAAGCTATACAGTACATCTAATGAAGCTATACAGTACATCTACATAGGGATACATAGGGATGTATAGATAAAATAGTGTCATTTAAGAGATAAGCTAATACTGAACTTTGTAATAATATAAACATATATAGACAATGTATGCTATATGTAGCATAAACATTCAGTCTTTTTTCATGCTAACTTGCAAGTGAAAAAATATTGTACCAATGAACTACTTTTCAGCAGTTTGCTCATGGTCAGTGATATTCTTGTTTCTTTTTATAATTACATCCTATAATAATAAACATAGTAATTATGCTTTCAATGGAGAGGGAAACAAGTATTTTTTTAAAGCAAGGTTGAAAGGGGTACATGTTCTTTGAATTGATAAAAAGAAAGGTTATAGTATAAGCAATAGTTATATAAAGAACATCATAGTAAGAAGAGTGAAATTGCTGATCTTCCATCCAGGAAAAGAGGTTTTAGGCTCTTCCAGTGTCTTGATAAGCTCCCAGTGTATGGCCAGCAGTTTTAAGCAAACGAAACCTTTCTCATTCCTTTGGTGCATTTGGTAAGGTATCTTTGTTTAACTATTGCTCTTGAAAAACTATATTGGAACTAGCTACCAATATATTTATTTATGGGATAGGTATAGTGAAAGACTTTGCAAACGCTATTATATGCAGCCTCCCCAAACAGCAAATATAAGTGGGGTTACAAACTGGGCTCAGGGCCGCTTGTGCATGCATATCTGAATAGCTGATAGTACTTTTCCATGCTTTATCTTGCAAGTAAGCCGGCACTGGCTGATGCAGGCAAACCCAGAGTGATTTTTTACTGGGTCCTTGCTTTAGATGAGTAACCTCATGGCAATTTTTTAAAAGCAGGAGCATTGTCAGAATGGGTTCCTAGTCTGTCTGGAGCAGTAATGTGCAGGCAGGGGAGGCACAGCCTCACCACTGTCATCATGAAAAGAAAAGAAAAAATGTAAAAGGAAAAAGGCGAGAGCTGAGGTCAGGCTGAGCCATTTGCTGCCTTACCGTGGATGACTCTGCTTAACTGTTCAAAAAAGCCTCTAAAAAAAAAGCACCCTCTACTATGAGGCAGGAGAACTGCGTGCCTCATCTAGTCTCACTTTAGGCGTTTTATGATCACTCGAGCAGAATTAAGCAAGGGTTAAAAGCCTAAAAATTCCTGATGTGGGGGGGGCATGCAGTTCTCCTGCCTCATAGTAGAGGGCGCTCGTTTGGCTTCTTCAGAGGACCAAGAGCAGAGTTGAAATCCTCTCTGAAACAGCTGGAAAAGGTACATGTGGGTCGGAGGGAGGGGGAGGAATTCAAACTTCACCCTCCTGGTACGGGACTTTAGGCAAAGGCTGGAGGGAAGGACTCTGGCTCGCTTGTGCTCTCCCTGGGGTGTAGTTTGATTGCAGGCAGAGCCACGTTGCCTTTTCAAACCTGTAATCAGTGAAGCTGGGCTGGATCCTTCCGGGGCTGGGGGAAAGTGTGTGTGCTCCAGTATAGCTCTTTGACTGGCTTCCTGCCTCCTCCTGTGGTCTCCTTGCTGGTGCTCTTTCCTCCAATCCAACTTTGTGTGTGTGTGTGTGTGTGTGTGTGTGTGTGTTTGTGTGTTTGTTTGTTTGAGAGAGAGTGAGTGAGAGAGAGGGAAGGGGGTAGGAGAAATAGTCCAATCCAACGTGTGTGTGAGAGAGAGAGATGGGGGGGGAGGGATGGAGAGAGGGAGGAAGAAGGGGAAGGGAGAAGAAAAAGAAAAAGAAAGAAGGAAGCTTCTTTCGCAAAGGAGAAAAACAAATGCTGTCACTTTAAATCGGAACTGAGCATGCCTGGCTGTGGAATTCTGGGAGTTGAATAAATAAAATTCAGATTGCAGACTAAATGCCAAATTAAGCAGCTGCTCTCTTTCCACTAAATAAACTAAAATCTGGATTTTAGATTCAAGAGTTTTACATCCAGTAGATTTCTTTTACTTTATGACACTGCCAGATTCTATATGAATTACAGTTACAAGTTTGTTTGTTTGTCAAACATGTACAAGATAACAAGTATAGGTATGAACATAAACATGAACAAAGGAAGTAAATACAGATAAATGGGGACAATAAGACAGGGACAGTAGGCATGCTGGTGCGCTTTTGCATGCCCCCTTTACGGACCTCTTAAGAATGGGGTGAGGTCCATGGTAGACAGTTTGAGATTGAAAATTAATTGTTTGTAGTTATTTTATTCCCAGGGCAATCACACAAACTCATTTGATTTTAGGGTATAATGGTACTCCATACATAAAGAATGAAAACCATTTTGATGCAGTGGTTAGGGTACCAGGTTATAAACTAGATGTCCAATCCTGCCTTGGAAATTAAACCAAATGGGTCAATTTAGGTCAATCACTCTCTTATAGGTCAAAGAAGGAGGCAAGGATAAACAGAACTTTACTAAAGAAAAATGGAAGGAGGAAGGAGTATTGGGTTGTTCAATTATTATTCATAAAAATAAAAAGGCATGAAAAAGAAAACCTACAGGGACTAGTTCAGCCAGTCATCAGAAGTCAGCAGTGACTTGAAGATGCACAAACACACACACACACCAAAATGTACAGTAATGTTGGACCAAACCGGAAAATGGAGTGGAGTGGAGTGGAATAGAGTAGAGTAGAGTAGAGTAGAGTAGAGTTGAATTTAAGAATAGAATAGAATAGAATAGAATAGAATAGAATAGAATAGAATTCTGTATTGGCCAAGTGTGATTGGACACACAAGGAATTTGTCTTTGGTGCATAAGCTCTCAATGTACATAAAAGCTATGTGATAAATCATGATCATAATCATCATAAAATACATTCATCATAAATCATAAGACACAACACTTAGTGATAGGATACTAAATAAGCAATCAGTATAAATCATATTAGGAAACTAAATAAAACAATATACATCATAAAGATGCAAGCAACAAAGTTATAGTCCTAAGTAGAAAGGAGATAGGTAATAGGAAAGATGAGAAAAATAATAGTAATACAGCCTTACTAAATAGTTTTGACAATGTTGTGGGAATTAGTTGTTCAGCAGAGTGATGGAGTGGGGGGGAAAGCTGTCCTTGTTTCTAGTTGTTCTGGTGTGCAGTGCCCTAAAGCCTTTTTTTGAGGGTAGAAATTGAAACAATTTGTGTTCAGGGTGTGAGGGGTCTGGGGTCTGTAGATTTTTTTCACAGCCCTCTTTTAGACACATGCAATATACAGGTCCTCAATGGAAGGCAGGTTGGTAGCAATTGTTTTTTCTGCAGTTCTAATTATCTGTTGAAGTCTGTGTCTGTCTTGTATGATTGCAGAGCCAAACCAGACAGTTATAGAGGTGCAGATGACAGACTCAATGATTCCTCTGTAGAACTGAATCAGCAGCTCCTTGATATATTTCACATTTATTCTCATTCTGCCTCTTGGAAAAAGAACTGAGTATATATGATATATCATGTTTAGATTCCTTCAAATGCATTTGACTGTTATACTGTGCAATTTATGTCAATCAATATTGTCATTTGCATTCTTCCAGGTCTCAATTCATCCCCACTCATACTAGGCATGTCAATCTGTGCCTTGAAAGCTGATTCTGGTCCCTGCAAAGCCCTGCACACCCGCTATCATTTCGACATTCATACTGGCCACTGTGAACTTTTCAACTTTGGTGGATGTCAAGGCAATGAAAACAACTTTTTAACCCTAGACGAATGTGAAAAAACATGTGTTGTAAAAGGTCAGTATATTCCCTCCTACAATTATTTTTTTTTCAAAAAAACAATAATACTTTTTTAAAGTCTCAGACGAAAGCCAGTTCTTTAGACAATTTATCAGATTGTCATATTATGTACTACTGGGTTACCTGCAGAATTTGTGCAAATATATACATGATCGGGAGGGAAGTATTTGCAATTAAGTGTAGGATTTTAACGATGTGAGAAAGTTTTTACATTCTTCATTTAGTCACTTGTTGCAAATATGCATGCAGATATGTAATATATGCATGCGGTTTAAAAAATGTATTCCTTCTTTAAAAAGGAAGCATAGCCATTTAATTTCCGTCATTTTTCTTCTACTATGTGGTGCCTTTAAAACTGATCATTGTCCTCAGGGCAAGAATATTTAACCTTTATAATAAAAAGGTAAAGGTTTCCCTCGCACATATGTGCTAGTCATTCCTGACTCTAGGGGGTGGTGCTCATCTCCGTTTCAAAGCCAAAGAGCCAGTGCTGTCTGAAGACGTCTCCGTTGTCATGTGGCCGACATGACTAAACACCAAAGGCGCATAGAACGCTGTTACCTTCCCACCAAAGGTGGTCCCTATTTTTCTACTTGCATTTTTTACATGCTTTCAAACTGCTAGGTTGGCAGAAGCTGGACAAGTAACGGGAGCTCACTCCGTTACTCGGTGCTAGGGATTCGAAACACCAAACTGCCAATCTTTCTGAGTAATAAGTTCAGCATCTTACCCACTGAGCCCCTGTGTCCCACTAACCTTTATTTTATATATATACACACACATATTACACACACACACAAAAAAAAACAACCAGTCCCAGTCACAATTATTACATAACAATATAAGTAAACATTGAGTACAAATTGGAATAAAAATGATTTCATATTTTTTCGAAAGGAAATTCGAGTGTTTAGGTGTCGTCATAGAAAAGAGTATTTCCTTCAAACAGATTCAAGAACAGTTGCCACTATATTATTGTCAGATTGTATTTTTGACAACAGAAACACAAAGCAGGCAAGGATAATGTCAGTTAAAAAAAAACTTGTTATGATTTAGAATAGTTACGTATTTCCACCTGTGCTATATAGTCAGAAAAGATGGCAGGAGATCTTGCAATGAACAGTTGGATATTGCTTGTTGCTTGTATTGGAGGCTTCATATCTATTCCAGGGTAGTGTTTGGAAGCACATGAATATAGGAAGCAGCCTTGCACCAAATTACATCATTGATCCAACTCACTCTATTCTTGTAGTTTCCCAAACTGTCAGTGATTACAGCCATCTCTGGAGACATCACAAATTAAATTTGGTGCCATGTGCATGTGAAACATCTTTGTGCACCTGAACTCTGGTCCTTTTTGGAATTAAAACTAAATCAAAGATAAATATAAAGCTTCAAAAAGTATTTTAAATAGTAAGTTTCATATCTCATTTTCAACAGGCAAAATGAACATTAAGTCCTAAATATCATCAGCCTACCCCACATTCCAACAGATGTAAATTTGATGCTCTGGGCAATTTCCCTGTTTTAAACTTCAGTCAGTCCTAACACAATACACATAAAGCAGTTGTTATCCAGGTTTAGTAATACATACCTCAGAGATATTACAGATTTGGTTCCAGACCACTGTAATAAAGCACGTATTGCAATAAAGCAAATCACACAAATGTTTTGGTTTACCAGTCTATATAAATGTGATCTTTATACTATACCGTAGTCTATTAAGTGTGCAATAGTATGTCTAAAAAATAAAACCAATGTACATACTTTAATTAAAAAAATACTTTATTGCTAAAAAATGCTAATCATCTGAGCCTTCAGCGAATCATAATCTTTTTGCTAGTGGAGGGCCTTGTAAAAAAAAAACTCGCACTAAGTGTGAAGTGTAATAAAGTAAAGCGCAATGAAACAAGTTATGCCCATATATACTAAAAGCCAAAGTGGGAAATATATCTTATACCAAGAAGTTAATTCAGTAGGGATTTAGTTATCCCAGAGTTTCCAGCAGAGAAAAGTACTATCAAATAGCTGGCTGGTTGAGAAAATCCCAAGCTGCAACTTTTAATAAATCTTTCTGCCAGAAAAAACAGTCTTACTTAATTCAGTCAAGGCAAGTGAAAAGCGCTGCAGTAGGCAAGTATAATAAACATCAAGAATTTGGTATGCTGACCTGGAGAAGCTAAACCAGTCAGGTCCCCAGGTGCATGTTTAAGGGTGCACAAAATGCAGCGTAAGGAGAAGTGTTTAATTCAAACAAAACAAAAGTCAGATGAGGAAATAAGATCCCGGTCTCCAAGGGAAAAAAGCTAAAGTCATGCCCCTCAGCTTTAATCTCCAAGAAAATCCAAAGTCCTTTTAAAATTAGAAGGAAGGTGACATCATCATGCAGGCAGGGAAGGTCTGTTGCAGAGCTTTTCATTTAAAGAATAGGAAAGGGGTCCAGGACAAGAGCCTCTCTTCCATTTCCCCCATCTTCTGGGATATTCTCCCTTCAGAGGTGAGGTGAGCCATCACTCTCCTGGCCTTTTGAAGGAATAAATAATAATAATAATAATAAATTTTATTTGATTAGCCGCAACCCTCTCCCGAAGGACTCGGGGCGGCGTACAATCAGAAGGATAAAATACACATAGGACACACATACATACGAAAAAAGGACAATTTCATTTGTGCGTGGAGGAGAGTAGACTTGTAAGTGAAAGACAATAAACACAGCTAAAAACACAATTAAAACACAGTTTAAAATCCCCTTAAATAAAATTGCTAAACAAGGAGTTTGAAGACCTGGCTCTGCCAATTTGAATGGGGCTTACTGAACAACAGTGGGGTTGGTTGGCACCTTGAAGTCTCTCCCCTACCCACACAGACATGCACCTTTTAACTTCTAACTTATTTTATGCTTGTTTTTATCTGGCTCTTGTTATTGATGCACTGTATTTTTAGATGGCTTTTAAGCTTTTAATCTTATATTGCCCAGAATCACTCTGGGAGATGGGCAGTATCCAAGGGTGAAATGCTACTGGTTCGGGATGGTTCACCCGAATTGGTAGTAAAAATATGCTTTAAAAAAGTTTTTTAAAAAGGTTCTGAGGTTGGCACGGCACAACTGATTGTCACAGCTGATCATCGGAACCTTTTTTTAAAACTTTTTTTTAGCTTTTATTTTTTATTTTAGTTAGGGCGAGTAAGTAGTAAAAATGCTTTTAAAAGGTTTTTTTAAAAAGGTTCCGACGATCAGCTGTGACAATCAGCTGTGCTGTGCATTTTTTAAACTTTTTTTTTACTACCTATTCACCCGAACTGGTAGTAAAAAATGCTTTTAAAAAGTTTTTTAAAAAGGTTCCCACGATCACGCAGCACAGCTGATTGTCGCAGCTGATCGTATGTGAGATTGTGTGTGAGTCAGTTGTGCAGCTTTTGTGTTATTTTTGTGTAAAGTGTGATGGTTTGTTTTTGAGCTCTCTGTGAGGTTCCTGCTTGTTGCACCAAGCCACGCTTGTCCGGTCACATGACCACCAAGCCACAACCACTCAGTCACGACCACCAAGCCATGCCCACAGAACCGGTATGGAACATTTTGGAATTTCACCACTGGTAATATCTAAATTTGACAGATAATAAATAAATACTCATGGAAAACAAAACTGCATGGAAGCGCTCTGAATTTGGAACTGAAAAAAGATGTCATAGTTACATTTTCTGAGTCATGTGAAAAACAATGTGTGTCCATACATCCATAAGATGGTCATATGTTCTGCAACATGTATAGCTTGTAACATCTCTCAAGTTACTAGAACCCCCAGAATTGCCCATTGCTTGTCTATTTGCTGAAATTAGTTTAGATGCTTTGTCTACATTTCTTATATCCGACTTCACTGTTTTCAGCAGAGTTTGTTGGTACTATCTCTCAATTATCTCAGCCTGCCCAACCAGATTGGACTGAGTTGACATGTTACAAGCACCATCTATTAAAGAGTTTTATTTTGTAGAACCCAGGAACTCTGTGGCCCTGGCGGTCTTGTAGAACAGCATTCCCCTCTCCCCTTCATCACTGAGATTCAGATGACCCTGATCCTCCTGGCCTTTAGACCCAATTCTTCCTCCTGGTACTCTGGCCAGGATGTTGCACAGGCCATTGATAGGTGATTTGTGAGTTATCATCCCCAGCACTATATACGTATGTGTCTTTCTTGATTTTTATTCTGATTTTTTTAATTCTTGATATCAGTATGTTAAAGTATATTAGCTGCTCGGTGTCAGCTCACACTGTGAGATGAGTAATATATATATATTTAATAAATAAATAAAATTAATGTATTCAGAGGAACACATTCATAGTCCAACAATGACACTAATGGCTTGTAGCTTCACTGTTTGATATTTCTGAAAGAAAGGGGTTCCACGTAGATGCGGCAATGACAAAGTAAATCTACGTATTTTTTTTAAATAATTGTGATGTGCAAATTTTGAGAAGCAAAGGAAAAAACTAAAAACCAACCTCCACAAGATGTTTCTATTGAAAATAAGTCATCGTCATCATCTGTATCTCCAAATCTACACACACACACATGCACACACACACACGCACACACACACACAAAATCCCTAGATACTATATTCATATATATCATTCATGGATGGATGGATGGATGGATGGATGGATGGATGGATGGATGGATAGATGATAGATAGATAGATAGATGATAGATAAATAGATAGATAGATAGATAGATAGATAGATAGATAGATAGATAGATAGATGATAGATGATAGACAGACAGACAGACAGAGATAGAGATGATACAGATATAGATATATAGATATATAGATATAGATATACATATACATATACATATATATATATATCTATATTAGAGAGGGAAAGATTATGCCCACACGAGGACTTTTACTATTACGTTTCTTTTTTCCATTACAGGTATGCTAGAAAAGACAAAGAGATCAAGACTTAAGAATGGTAACTTAACTGTTTCATTGTGTTTTGTAATCTCTCAGTTTTAAGGAATAATTTCCCAACAGAAATATGGCTGGGTTAAGTTACTGTGCAGATTTTACTCAAATATCTCAAGTTCTTATGAGCTTATAAGATTGTTGTACTTATCATAGGAAACAATAACTATAATGATTTATTTTAATGTTTCTTTCATCTGTAAGAAGGAGACAGGCTTAAGTAGATCACTTTTATTTATGATGTTTGACTTTGATTTTGTAGGGCGTCATATTAACAGTACAATGCAGTACAATAATTTTTAACTCATAGCTTACAATGTATAATGCAATATAATTGTATCACAATTAAGTTTGTATTGTAAAATGAATAATGAATGAGAAACTAACATTGTCAAGATAAATTATTAGTGTTCATATCACATCAACTCAATTATCCTTAGTTAATTAGGTTTTAAGTGGCTATCTTCTTTGCCTTGCACATGAATATCTTGATGTAAAAGTACCATTATCTTAAAACCTATTTAAACCTATCAAAGCAATGGAAAGCAGTGGCATGAGAATTAGAATCAATATGTTGCAAGACATATTTTCTTTTTTATTATTATTATTATTCAGAAGGATATTTTTTACCCATAAGAATCCATAGTTTTGGGAGAATTGCATTAATTTCTGGATCCAAAAACTGACAAAAAGGACAGTGCTATCTATTCTTTCTTAGGAGATATAGGCATCAAGCAGAAATACCCCTGGATGCTACTAACACTAAGTCAGATTCATCCTGAAATAGACTAATTTCTTCCCATATCACCAAAATTTAAGTTTGGCCCCTTAGGTTTAAAGTTTGAGATTAAAATCAAATGATATGGTGCATTTCACTGTAATTAGACTAACACAGATATAGTGCGTAAACGGTTGAATTAAAAGTGGGAGAACCAAGTTCAGATCTATCCCCAGAGATTTATTTATTTATTTATTTATTTATTTATTTATTTATTTATTTATTTATTTATTTAATTCATATGCCATCCATCTTGCTGTCAAACAATTGTGGGCATCTTAAAACATCATCAAACAACAATATAAAACAATTAGGATAGTAAAAACATGAGAGATATCACTGGGTAACTTTGGGCCAATTGTTCTCTCAGCCCAACCTGATTCACAGCACTGTTGTTGGCATCAAAAGTGGAAGGAAGGAATGGTACGTATTTATGCCACCTGGAGCTCCTGAAGGAAAGGCAGGATATAAATTTTGTAAATAAATAACAGAATGAGAAGTCGGATGTTTAATTAACAAATTTAGCTGAGTTACCATTATGCAATCTTTTGGACCAAACCATTTTCAAACCATTGTCCATTTTCCAGCTGCATTAGAAGTTATAGCAGCTGTTCTTACTTTCAGCAGTCTGTGGTGAGACCATTTGTGCAGCATACGCTTGAAGACTCTGTAAATATAGCTGAGTTTAAGCCTGACAACAGTATAATAAGGAAGAAAGAAAAAAGATACAAATCTCATATTTTTGTGGGAGACATTTTCTATCGTAGCTTCCCTTCTTGAAAAATTGAGGCCATCTGGATTCTGAAATTAAATATTAAATATTATGGCGGCATCAAAGGTTTACCACCCTCTTGAGGGCTATTGCCTAACTGTGGCTGAAAATATCAGAATAAACCCGACCTGTGAAACTCATCACATTCCATCTCAGTTATGGGTATCATGGAAACTGAATCAGCCATATTATTTGCAAACCAAAGTAGAGTATATAATAAGTCCCTAGACAACTACTGTGGATAATACACTACAATTACATTATGTTTCATATTCTGGATATACAAAAATCTTCCACCTATAAAACTAGAGTATTGAAGGATTTTCCTAAATCTTTCCTCCTGAAGTCAATAGGAGGACTGAGTAGCATTTAACTTTAGTTAGAACTTAATGATTTCATTACGAGGTTAAGAGGGAACAATAACTGTGGAAAGAAACAACATCATTTTCCTCCCTGAAACAATCCTAATTCACAGAAAAGCCATCCTTCTGCCTTTTGGAATATGACCCTGGGGTCTGCCGAGGATTAATTCCCAGGTATTTCTACAACAAAGAGTCACAGCAGTGTGAAAAATTCCAATATGGAGGTTGCCTGGGAAACCCAAACAACTTTAAATCTTTGCAAGAATGCCAAAATACCTGCCATGACAGGGGTAAGTGGAGCTGTTTCTTGATACTTAACTGCATCTCTCAGTGCCTGTTGGTGTAAGGCAGGAATGGAGACCCTCTATCCTTCCAGATCTTTTTTAGAAAGCAACTGTTGCTAGCTTTTATTGGCTGAATCACCAATGGCTGATAGGACTTGGAATTTATAGAATTCAAAGCACATGGGAACGGTAGCGGGTCTGCTGAGTTGCAATAGAAACTCATTCACATGTTCAGTTTGAAGGCTGCATGTATGGGTGGTTGCTATCATGTGCTTTCAGAACTGGGGAGAAAAAGCAAAGGTGATAAGGAGTCCCTTTCAGTCTTCAGTGAAAGAACTGCATAAACAATGTATTAGCAAGCTAGTATGATGTAGAACAGAAGGTGGGGATAAGCTCCTTTTTCAGTTTAATTTAAATGACCAGACGAGCCGCCAACAGCGAGTCTTGAGAGACCATTCTGGGAGGAGTTTGACTCTGTTGCCCCCGAGGATTTAGACAGGTTGCGTGGACGGCTGCGACCCACCACTTGTTTAACGGACCCGTGCCCCTCCTGGCTGGTACTGGCAGCCTGGGAGGTGACACGAGGCTGGCTCCTGGGCCTGGTGAGCGCCTCACTGGGTGAGGGATACTTACCAACCGCCTTGAAAGAGGCGGTGGTGAGACCCTTGCTCAAGAGGCCTTCGCTCGACCCAATGGAGCTAGCTAACTATCGTCCAGTCTCCAACCTCCCCTTCTTGGCGAAGGTTGTCGAGAATGTGGTGGCGCAGCAGTTCCCGCGACACCTAGACGAATCCGACTATCTAGACCCACGCCAGTCCGGCTTCCGACCCGGGCACAGCACTGAGACAGCCTTGGTCGCGTTGGTCGATGATCTCTGGAGGGCCAGAGATAGGGGTTGCTCCTCTATCCTGGTCCTATTAGACCTCTCGGCGGCTTTTGATACCATCGACCATGGTATCCTATTGCGCCGGTTGGAGGGGATGGGAGTCGGAGGCACCGTTTTGCGGTGGTTCGGCTCCTACCTCTCCGACCGGAAGCAATGTGTGTTGACAGGGGGACAGAGGTCGTCCCTGAGGCCACTCACTTGTGGGGTGCCACAGGGGTCGGTCCTCTCGCCTCTCCTGTTCAACGCATATGTGAAGCCGCTGGGTGAGATCATCCGTGGTTTTGGGGTTGAGTACCATCTCTACGCTGATGATACTCAGCTGTATATTTCAACCCCAAACCACCCCAACGAGGCTGTCGAAGTGATGTCCCGGTGTTTGGAAGCCGTCGGGGTCTGGATGGGGGACAACAGACTCAAACTCAACCCCTCCAAGACCGAGTGGCTGTGGGTACCGGCACCTCGGTTCAGCCAGCTGACTCCATCGCTGGCCATAGGGGGCGAACAATTGTCCCCTGTGGAGCGGGCGCGCAATTTGGGTGTCCTCCTTGATGCCCGGCTGTCAATGGAGGACCATGTGGCAGCCGTGGCAAGGGGGGCATTCCACCAGGTTCGCCTGGTGCGCCAATTGCGCCCCCTACTGGACCGGAGTGCCCTGCGCACGGTCACTCATGCGCTGGTGACGTCTCGCCTGGACTACTGCAATGCCCTCTACATGGGGCTTCCCTTGGGACGCATCCGGAGACTGCAGCTAGTTCAGAACGCAGCCGCGCGGGTTATTATGGGAAGTACACGTTACTCCCACGTAACACCTCTCCTGCGCGAGCTGCACTGGCTACCTGTGGCCTTTCGGGTGCGTTTCAAGGTATTGATCACCATCTTTAAAGCGCTCCATGGCAGAGGACCTAGTTATCTGCAGGATCGCATCCTACCACACACGTCCCTGCGACCTATCCGCTCACACAGGGAGGGGCTCCTCCTGGTGCCGTCTGCTAGGCAATGCCAGCGGGCGACACCTAGGAGTAGATCCTTCTCTGTGATGGGCCCAACCCTCTGGAATGACCTCCCCCCAGACATTCGAACTACCACCGACCTCCGTTCCTTCCGGCAAAAGTTAAAGACTCACCTATTTCAATCAGCTGGCCTGGCACTTTCTTAGTTTCACCTCCCGGGGATTTATTCATTTTAATTGGGTTTGGGGTTTTAATAAGCTTTTAATGTACTATATTTATTATTCTATTACAGTCTTATAACCTCCTTCACCTACGTATTTAATTATTTAACTGTTTTGTGTATGTATTTTATAATGCATTTTAGTGACTGTACACCGCCCCGAGTCCTTTCCGGGAGAGGGGGCGGTCTATAAATGTGAATAATAAATAAAATAAATAAATAAATAAATAAAATAAAAACTACTTCTTATGTTTAAGTAAGTTCAAATGAAAAGAGGATTTCAGAAAATTACAACCTTGGGGTATTAAATAGATGTTAATTGCTGTTTTCTCTGTCCCGCTATACCATTCTAATCAAACTTTTTTTCTTTTATTTCAGTCCCCTCAGGCAATTCATTACAAATAGATGATGACCACATGGTTTTTGGTACTAATAGTAATAATAGTGCTCCACTTATTAAGCAAGGTATGTATTAATAGTTTATGCCTGAGTAAGAGTCAGGCTCACTCTACAGTTCTCATCTGAATTTTTCCCCATCATGTTTCTACTTCGCATTTCATGATTCTGAAGGGCACTCATTTTAATAACTAAGGGGGGTTTCTGCAAAGATGGGTGACTGATTCCTCCATTTTTTTAAAAGTTTCCTCTCTATTCCATCATCTGTATACTTGCTTTTTTTAAAAAGCAGGTGTTTTTGCCCTCCCTCCACGGAAAAGCTGCTACTTTGTGCATTCTATTATTACGAAAAGATGGTAAAATTCCCTTTTCATCACTCTCACATATAATGCCTAAACAAAAAAGAACAATAGCATACGAACATACTTCGTACGAACATACGTATGAAGTTTCCTTAAGCAGAGTCACATAGTGCAAACTATATTATTTATTCTAACAGCCAAAAACATACTCAACCCTGCTAACTAATACTATGTATGGTAGAAATTGCTGGGAATTTCTCTTTTGACTGTGCCATCGCACAACTATAGTTTACCAAGGAGATCTCAAATTTCTAACATGCCATTGCAACATGGGAATAGTCACACAATACATGCTAGCACCTAGCATGTTATCTGACATATTATTAATTCTGAATGTCTGGATTTGTATTTTACTGCTTTCTTCCTTAAAGAGTCAGTGGCACTATACATTTACACCAGAAATATGCACTTTGTCTGGGGTCAGCAGCCTGCGGCTCTGGAGCCACATATGGCTCATTCATCCCTCTGCTGCAGCTCCCTGTTGCTGGTCGGCTCCACAATTGATAGGGCCTTCAGGTAGGACAGTTAGAGGAAAAAGGATGCCATGCTAGGAGGAGATCTATGGTGGGAGTACCGGACTTCCAGTCGACTCCAGAATTGAATAGGGGGCTTCCGTTTAGAACAGTGGTTCTCAACCTTCCCAATGCCGCGACCCTTTAATACAGTTCCTCATGTTGTGGTGACCCCCAACCATAAAATTATTTTTGTTGCTACTTCATAACTGTAATTTTGCTACTGTTATGAATCGTAATGTAAATATCTGATATTCAGAATGTATTTTCACTATTGCAAATTGAACATAATTAAAGCATAGTGATTAATCACAAAAACAATATGTAATTATATTATGTATATATTGTGAAATGGTTTGCTAATGAAAATAATATAAATATAATAATATAATATAATAATATATTATAATATATTATAATAATATAATTGATATAATATAATTATATTATATTACATTACATTATATTTATTATATTACAATACAATACAATACAATACAATACAATACAATACAATACAATACAATACAATACAATACAATATAATCTTTGTGGCTGTTTGAATGTTTAAAGTTGCTGACCCCTGCTATTAACAAATGACTCCAAACATCACTGAGGAAACATGGATGAGTCCAGGGAAGCCAATACAAAAATATGCACTATAAAATTGTCAATAAATTAAATCAGAGTTTCATTTAAGTTCCGTTTTTAATTATTACCTAACTATTCTGCATACCTCCTCGAGTCTTGAGACTGGCATATATAAATGTCAAGAAAGGAGTAATAAATACTAATATTTCTGAGGTAATTGTTAGTGGCAGAAATAAATCTCTTTTGTTGTTTTTGCTGGTTTTTTAATCTTTCCCGATTTTTTCTTTTTGTCTGAAAGCTTTCCTTGAAAGTTTTGTTGCCATTGTTTTGCCATGAATATATGCCATACTGGAGATTGAGGCTTCTCACTTTTATGATCCACAGTTGTACGTCAGGGAGAAAGGAACAGCTGGAAAAAGACTGATCATGGTTGCTATATTTTTCTGCTGGCCATCTGCACTTTCATTCAGATTTGCTTCTGGGAACTGGCTGGTAGTTTGTGGATTATGCATGCTGGCTAGAAATCTGGAGTGCATGTAAGAGAAGTCCAGGGAGATCTTCTTAATGAACTTTGGGACTGCCTATGATGGGGAAGTGCTGTAGTTTTTCTATATCCTGGCTTCATTCATCACAGAACATAGAACTTTGCTTGGGCTATAATCACCTAATCCAGTAATGGGATGAAGGAAAGCATTCTTGTGTCAGCCAAAATCCAATCAGGATGAAGGGTGGTAGAGAAATATTCTGAGTAGATAAATAAATAAAGCATTAAAACTGTTTCAAGAGTAATTGACAATGCTTTTTGTTTTGTTTTGCTTAGTCTTGGAGTTGGCCCTGATTGAGCTGTTAAATGCAACTCATGTCTTTATGTTGATTCTTACTCCTTGCTTATCCATGGATCTACTGTTGAATTTAGACAACCCACTCAAAACTTAAACCTATCCAATCAGAGGTACATATTGGTGGGAAAACATGGTATCTTAGAAGTTCTTAGTTCTAGTTCTTAGAACTTAGAAGCACTATCTTCTAAGAATATCTTGACACTCCTATGGAGCCACTATGAGGAACAGTCTGACAGAATGACAAAATCCTGGTGAGGTAGTCCTCAACTCAAGGCTGTAATGCAGCCTGCCCATTACAGTCAGATATCATGATGGTCATTAAGTGAAGTACCCATGTGATCATCCCGGCTCTTCCCAATGTGGTTGTTAAGTGAACATGCTGATCATTAAGCAAAGCATAAGGTGGCTTGGGCCCTGGAGGAGACCCTGGCCCAGACCTCCCAAAGCCTTCCCCACCCTTAAGGCATCCCATGCTCCACTTCCTGCTCCTCAGGGGCCCCCACAGGCCCTGCATCCCATCTCACTGGGCCCAGTCAGAGGTGGTATTCTACTGGTTCGGACTGATTTGCCTGAACCGGTAGCGGAAATCATGGGTTGCCCCACCCACCCACCCACCCACGCCAGCTCTATGGCATCCCATTTAGGCCCTTTTTTCACCAAAAGCGCATGCACAGAAGGCTGAGCACATGCGCGTAGGTGAGCATGCGAACCAGTAGGGAAGGTAAGTGAATATCACCCCTGGGCCCAATACCTTTTTCCTTACTTCATATCAACACACTTACCTTTCAAAAAAGTCCATAGTTCGGATTAGGGAAGCAAAGCAAGCCGTTTTGTTGCTGGGCTACGCGACATGAACCCAGAGATGGCCACCATTTCTCGAGCAGGCACCATTCTGAAACCTCACCATACAACCCAGCAACAAACACTTACTGTGTTTTCTTAACCCCAACTCCAGATCTCTTCAAAAGGCAAGCGTGCAATGGATGATGGGTAAGGAAGAAAGTGTGGGGCCTGGTGAGGAGAATGGGGGGGGGGGTGAGATAAGCAGGGGGCCTGTAGCATCCCTGTAATTGGTCGTAAGGGCAAACAACTATGGGGTGTTTTCTGCTGTGGGTGGGGTATCTACTGTAACTTCAAACATTTGCAAAGTGACCAGTCGAGAAATACCTCTACATTACTCAGATGCACACAAATAAATACACACACACACACACACACACATATATATACACACACAGACAAATATATATACACACACACATGCACACACACACACACACACACACACACAGCCATGTATCTTCCTCTAAATGCCTAACTAAATATAATGCCAACTGGCAAGGCCTAATGGAAACAATTTAATTTGCCCTTTTTGCTTGCGCCACAATCTTCTTGGTAAGCGGGAAAAGTAATCAGATAATTATATAGATAAACTAGATAAATTTTTTACTCTAATGAAAGAGATTTGAAGTTGCCATAAATTTATGAACTGTTTTTAAATGGCTTTAATAAGGCGTGAAATGTTGCTATTATCTCTGAGTCTAGATAGTCTGATGAACTACTATGGTTTCTGGATCAACTGACTCTTATAGTATCATTCCTTGACAGAACAGCCAGCCACCAAATATTCTTTGGGCTAGTTAAATAATATCACCCATTTATTACTGCTGTGTTAATTGTTAATTTCATATTTTCATGGAAAATTGTATTTCATAATTAGCTATCATAATTGGGAAATGTGAAATACAGGCACACACACATACACAAAGAGAAAGATACACACACACACATACACACACACACACACACACGTGTGAAATTAGGAAAGCAGAGCGAGTTTTATGGGAGGGAGTCAAAAAAGGCAAGATGCTGGTCACGGCAATGTGATTGAAGCTCTACACCTTAGATGTATTGATGTCACATGCATAGGTAAAGAGGCAAAGCTTCAGTCATATTGCCACAATGGTTATTGTGCTGTTTTTGACTGCTGAAATGGCAGTCGACAATGCTCCATTATTTCTCTTTATAGATATTCACAAATGGAAAAAATTTATGCACAGAATTTAATCCACCTACTTGCCTACTTTCTTTGGCTTCATGCTGTTTCTCTTTGTGTGTAGTGAGTGAGTGTGTGTTTATGTGTGCATGTGTCTCCGTTTGGCTTTGTTCTCCTTGGTCATCTTCACAGAAGAGGCAAAAGAATAAATTCAAAATGCAAGCTAGGCATTAAGAAACGCCTCATGATGCTCTAGGAAATGGCTCTGCTAACATAATATAAAAAATAATAGAATAGAATAGAATAGAATAGAAGAATTGGAAGGGACCTTGGAGGTCTTCTAGTCCAAACTCCTGCTCGAGCAGGAGACCCTATACCATTCCAGGCAAGTGGCTGTCCATTCTCTTCTTAAAAGCCTCCATTGATGGAGCACTTTGAAGGCAAAGCAAATCGTTGAACTGATTCATTGTTCTAACTGTTAGCAAATTTCTCCTTAGTTTTAGATTCCTTATCTCCTTGTTTAGTTTTCCATCGTTTCTCATCTTCCTAAAGGAAGGAGCCATGATGTGCAAAGCTGTGTCATCAGCCCAGTGTAGAATTAAGCCCCTGGTTCACATTCTCTTGACACCAAAATCCCTTCAGTCAACCGCTGGGATAAACTGGAAATGAGTTTAAATTAGAAAGTCCTGCATGTTCTGTGCAAAGAGCATGAAAAGCACCGAAGAAAAGCTTGTTCATTAATTTTATAGGAAAGGACCTCCTCAGAATCACAATATGCACCTGTCGCTTTATTCAATGAAAAGACGTGTTCTCTACATTTAGTTTAAACTGACTGAGGGAGAAATTTTGTTTCCTGGCATTTTATAAGCAAATTGCTATTTCCCTAGGTTTCCACTGTTTGTTTGTTTTTTTCTGTAACTTAGCAGCACATAAATATAATTTAGGATTTATACTGAGTTTTGTAAAATAATGTAAGCTTCAGATTTGTATTGCCTTTTTTTTTACAAGCTATGAATCTGGGCAGATTTGATTACCATAGTACGATACTATCTTTATCATTATTTCAGACCTAGAAAATCAAGGCCCTTTAAGCCTCCAATGGCCAGTCCTTGCTTTGCTCAAGTTTCATAAAACCTTCTTATTCCTCGCACAAATCATTGACATCTTTGCACCAAATAGACTTATTGCTATTTCTCTTTCATGGCTGTTTCAGAAGACAACATTCATTAATAGTTAGTGACATGAAGGCTCTATCTCTTTTCTGATTGTTTTGTACTTGTCTGCTTGTTTTTGGTTCTGTCAACCTAGCAGTTCGAAAGCACGTAAAAAATGCAAGTAGAAAAATAGGAACCACTTTTGATGGGAAGGTAACAGCGTTCCGTGCACAATTTTAGCTGCTAGAATGCATTTTTTCCAAATGTGGAAACAGGAGGCTTATGAAAGGAGTGACCTTGTAAATAATGGAATGATGTGATGCTTAAATACAATTTTGCAGTGGGTTTTAATGAGATACAGTATTGGAAAAACATAACCACTCCTGTTGACTTGGTTAAATCTAGAAACTATATACTGAATTGGAACAGTAGCTAGAAGCATTACATGTTTTAAACAAGGGTAGGTTTAGCTAATCTATCTTGGAAGTCAGCTTTATTAGCACAGCATAGCATTGCCACAAACTGGCAATCTAGGCACACTTGACTGAAAATTCCCATCATCCACAGCCTTCATATCTATTGGCCCTTATTGGGTAGGGAAGGGGGTGCTGCTGGCCCATCACATTTGGACATCATGAGGTAGGGATAATCTGGGATTTTAAAGAAACTGTGATTTTATCATGAAAACTCAGTTCTTTTTGTGATTTATTTTACTGTTTGTTTGTTTGTATTCATGCCTTTATGAATTTCACTTCCTTTTTTGTTTTTTTAAAGTCTATTTATATTGTATTAGAAATATTAAGTATGTGTATTTCACAGTTTCATGCTTTTATGCATTTATAATCGCATTCAATTTTGACACTTTCCTTTGACTTAAAAAAACCTCCGCAACAATGCACGCGCGCACACACACATGCACACATTTTAAATTCTGAAAACTGCAATGCAATACTGGAAAAATATGTATTTATCATAGAACCAAAAATACAACACCAGAATCCAAGTTTCTATTTCTCACCATGTTTTCTTCCTTACTATGTCTAGAGTTATCCCTGCTCCCTTCTCTTTGTGTGATGCCCATGGACAGAGGTCTTTGCAAAGCAAATGAGAAACGGTTCTTCTATAATCAAACTACTGGAAGATGCCGTCTGTTCAGCTACACTGGATGTGGTGGGAATGAAAATAATTTTACCGCTAGGAAGGCATGTGTGCAGATGTGTAGGAAAGGTACAGTTGCAAGTTTTGCAGCACATGGATTGGAATATTCTTTGCTAAAGTATTACTGCAAGATCCAATCTGGGTCGGTCACTGGGACCAAAGGTTTACTTTCCGAGCTTTTGGGCTTTTGCTAGAGCCCATCTTCAGGGAATTTCTCTCTATTGGAATATGTATTGAAATAGAAGAGAGAAGTTCCCTGAAAGTGAACTCCAGCACAAGTCTGAAAGCTCAGAAGACTAAACCTCCCAAAGACTGACACAGATTGGATCTAGCAACATTATCCTGGGACACATATATTTGCCTTCATTTGTAAATTATTACAACTGAATGCACAAGTCAAAGAAGTTTGTCCTGTTATTTATTTTAAACAAGCATCAACAAAATGTAATTTCTGGAAGCCCTGAACACTATTAGCACAGCTGAATAGGAAAGTTTCAGACTGTCTCCTAGTAGAAGTTTACGTGCAAGACACAAGCCTTTAAGATTCAATCAATCAAGATTCAATTCAATCAAGTATACTATCAATCAGTATACTTTGCTAATGTAATGGGACTCTAAGGCTCCTAAAACTTTGCTAAATTTTCAACTTCTCTCCCTATCAGTGATGCTGGCTACAACTCTTTGGATTGTATTTCAACATACTCACGAGGCCCCCATCCTATTTTGAAGCATCTCTTTTGAATGCCACCTATTGAGAGCCGGTCGGGGGTACTGGTTTAAGTACCTAACTTAGGATCCTAGAAGTTTGATATTCTCTTGACATCATTAATTCTTATTCCAATAACCTAGTTCTCATTAATTTGTAAGACTAGGGTTTGGGAAATAGGGGGACATGTACAATGCACTGATCTCCGTAAAGGAAAAGAGTGGAATACACTTGTAATAAATAAAGAGAGCCCGTTTGGCGTAGTGGTGAAGGTGCTGGCCTAGAAATCAAAAGATTATGAGTTCTAGTCCTGGCTTAGGCATGAAAGCCAGCTTGATGACTTTGGGCCAGTCACTTTTTCTCAGCCCAACCTACCTCATAGAGTTGTGGGGAAAATAGGAGGACAAAGAAGTATTCGGTACATACCCCACCCTGATGTATGTATAAAGATAATAAAGGCAGGATAAAATAATTTTTTAAAAAAAAATCATCCAGAAGAACTGGTTAGAGGTAGATATAACTTTTATTTTTCCAGAGGGTTGGAAATGATTCCAAAAAGAATCATCTCTCTGTGTTTTTGATACGAGGTTTCATTCATTCATTCATTCATTCATTCATTCATTCATTCATTCATTCATTCATTCATTCATTGTATAGGCTACCCTATTTTTTAATGTTTCTGGGCAGATTACAAAATAAAGCAATAAAAGATATGAATGTATGAAACCTTAAAAAGAAGAATTTGAAGAAACAACATCAAAACACCACACAGTTGCTCTATTACAGGGGTGAAATCAACTTACCTTCGCTACCGGTTCGCAAATGTGAGCGTGCACTCTTGCTTGGCTTGCATGCACCATCTCTGCACATGCGCAGGACCTCCCACACATGCACAGAGCATCAAAAATGGGACGTGATGTCGTCCAGGTGGGTGGGCAGAGCCTCCCACCGCCACCGCTATCGGTTTGCCCGAACTGGTTAGAACTGGCTGAATTGCACCACTGCTCTATTACCTACTGTAACCCAACACTTGGGGGACCAGGCCTTGAGGCTTTTTTAATTAAGGTCAGGGTAGGGATTATACAAATCTCAGGGAATATTATTCCAAAGGGCAGGGGTCATGACAAAGGAGGGACACTTCCTGCGTGCCCCCACCCAGAAGATCACACCTGTGCCTTTCATAAGTAGGCTTTTGATTTGTTAATCTTTTATTTGTCATAATAGAAGTGTGTAGGTACACCAAAGGCATCAATATCCCTGTCATAATGCTTTCAACCACCTGAACAATTGCTGTATATTGTCAGTCCTTAATTGTGACAGCTGGTTTTTTTTTTAATGTTCCCACTTTAGGGAGTTTGTAATATATAATTAGGGGGGAAAAGGAAACCACAAAAGGAAGGGTGGGAAATTGAAGTGCAGAGCGAAGGAGAAAAATATGTCATTTATTTTCTCTTTTTTCTCCCCAGGTTTCATTTCAAAGAAGGGACAAAAAGGTGTCAGAAAAATACGTCGGAAAAGAAAGAAACAACTAGTCAAGCTGGTGGATGGGGAAATTGTTATTGAAAGGATTTAAGCACTATATAATTAAACCACTCTGAAAATGTTTCATTTGAAGACATCTACTATTCTTGTATTACCCACTTTATTTATCATTGTGCGTATTTATCAAGGTTTCATATAGCAACCTTTACGCCTTTCTGTTCCCTTGGGGATTTGCCAGGCAGGAGCTAAACTTTTTACTGTAAAATTAATGCTGTGACTTTTTTTTTCTATGATTATTGCATAGAATTGCAGAATAAAAGGCTGTGATCCAGAGCTATCTCACTTTATCTTTATCTAATTTGACACTATGTAATCACTCTGACTTGTACATGATACAGAATTTGCTGAATATACAGCATTGTGACTGCAGATCACTCTGTTTTATTACCACGAAGTGGTTGATTTGCCTGAAACCTGATTCCTCGCTGTATAGATCCTTGGACAATAGAATACAGGTAATCCTCGACTTACGGCCACAATTGAGCCCAACATTTCTGTTGCTAAGTGAGACATTTGTTAAGTGAATTTGAACCAATGTTATGACCTTTCTTGCCACAATTGTTAAGTGAATCATTGCACTTATTAAATTAGTAATCCAGTTGTTAAGTGGATTCCCCATTGACCCCATTGAGGTTGCAAAAGGTAATCCACCTGGCCCCAGGGTCATTGCAACTGTCATATAGTCAGCTAGTTGCCAAGCATCTGAATTTTGATTACATGACCAAGGGGATGCTGTAATGGTTGTAAGTATGAAAAACGATCATAAAACTAACTTTTTTCAGTGATGTTGTATAATTTCGAACGGTCAATAAATGAACTAATGTAAGTCAAGGACTACCTGTATAAATGGACTCTTTTGGATATACTGTAATCACTGAACCTGTATGACAATAAATGCAGTTTAGAAATTTCAATCATTGGGTACTCTAGAATTGAGAAATTCAGGAAAAGAAATTTAGTTCTCATGTCTGCTATTACATCAGCTTATTGCAAATGTAATAAATCTTGAAAATAAGATGGGCAGTGGTTTGTTACAAAAATACACAAGAAGAAATAAACCAGAAGTGCTTTCCAAGTCACAAAAGCTGCTATCAAACATGTTAAACAAGACTTCAATTTCATTTCAATTTCTATTTTAAAAGCTAAAGCTTTAAATAAACACAAGGTTTAGTACAGCTGGATTCAGTACAAATCCTAAAAGTGCTATTTCAAGAGGCAACTGCCTTTCTGCTTTTCCTCCGAAGACGTTTTGCTTCTCATCCAGGATTCTTCAAAGAAAAACCAGAAAGTCCAGTTGCCTCTTGAAAAAGCACCTTTGGGACAACCATGACCTGGATGGCTGAGAATCTCCATAGACATTCAGTGCAAATGGGTGCACAACTAGCAGCTTCAGAGGTTCTTTAAAGCAGTCGTATCAAGATTGAGTCACTGACTGCTTTGTGGTTTTTTTCAGTGTAAATATTCCATCAAAAGCTATATATAAAGCCCTGAATTTAGGCATTTTGTGTATTTTACTGCAGGTTTTTAAACTCATTGCTTCTTTTTAAAAGAAATAATAAATCAGATTCTTTTTATATTCTGTAAATATGTAGTATCAAATTCTATATTTAGTAAACATGTTTGAATTTACTTTATCCCATTATCATATCTAGGAATAGTCAAACTGAACACTGTTTTTTAAAAATATATAGATCAATAGATAAAAACATAATGTAGGAGACTATACTGCTACATTTCTTTTTTAGCAGGTCAATGTCTTCAGATGTATACAAACCCCCTTTAGTCTTTCTATCAAATCACTGTTTTTAATTAAACTTGGGTTGAATTAGGGAAGGAGGGCACTAACAAATCTTTGCACCCAGGAGGGAATGAAATAGAGCTAAATGATTGTGTGTAGAAAAGAAGAAAGAGAACCTGAAGAAGACTTGAGGATTGGTATTTGTGGGGGATTGTGATGAAATGCTCATTTGACTCAGAGGCGGCACAAGAAAATGCTGAGGAAAGATATTTGAGTTCTGGGGGGGTTGCAACTTCCAGGTTGTGTTACTTGAACTAGGACAGGCCTTCAAGATTCTGTTACAATATCCAAGCCACATTAAACTTTATTCCAAAATTTATAGTCACTTCTGCGTGTTTATTTATTTCAGTTTTGAAATTAACTCCTCAATGAGTGTGGGCAACCAGTTTTAAACAAAACTAAAGTGAGTAGATGGGAATAAACAATCTTTTAAATCTAAGACCTGGGACAATGATGGCGAACCTTTTAGACACTGAGTGCCCAAACTGCGTGCATGCCCAAACTGAAAGGTGTGTGTGCACGCGGACATGCACACATGCACAGATGTGGCGATGCACCACCAAGAGCTGAAACCCTACCCCCTCATCCCAATTCAACAGATCTCCCAATTCAACTGTTATATTTTTACATACATACATACATACATACATACATACATACATACATACATACATACATACATATCTACCACATTGATATACAGGTAGTCTTCAACTTTGAACAGCTCGCTTAGTGACCATTCAAAGTTAAAACGGCACAGAAAAAAGTGGCTTATGACCATTTTTCACATTTATGACTGTTGCAGCATCCCTTTAATCACATGATTTACATTTGGGTGCTTGACAACTGGTCTTCGGGTCTCTGCTGCGCATGCATGAATGTGTGTGAACATGTGCATGCATGCATGCACGCATGCGCAGCAGAGACCCGAAGACCAACTGGCTGACGTGGGGCATCCCAACACCGGCAGCATGGCAAGAGGTAAGATCTTTTTCTTTCGTGAGCTTCTGTTTCATCATTTGCACAGAAACAGAAGCTCATGAAAGAAACGCCGCGGAGATCTGACCTGGGGCGATGGCACACATGCCAGCAGAGAGGGCTCTTGTGTGCCACCTCTGACACACATCATGGTCCTAGGAGAACAACCAGGTTGTGAGTAAATTAGAGAACAATATAAGAATGGGAGGTTATGATGAAGAGGAGGGGGCATTCCAGAAGACAGGTATTACAATCAAGTAACTGTCTCCCAGATCCTGCAAGATGGTGAGCTAGGTATGCCTAGTCTAATGAAGAGAATGACTGGTGGTGATACAATAGCAGTCTTCCAGTAATTGTGGAGCTGCCACAGAGAAGGGCTGATCATTCTCCAAAAAACCTGAGGGCAAGACAAGAAGACTATCAAAGATAATATACTGATATACAGTATATCTGGAAGAAAGGCTGTTTCCTTCAGATTGCTGGTAAGTTACATAGGGTGGACAATCAGATATTTTTCATCACATGATGACTGATAACTCTATGACTCATTGTATCACATTGCAGACAATATTAGTACTCATCTCTCATTCCTCCACTTGAACTGTAAGGTGAATGATGAATTATTGATCTTTCCAATACCTTACGAAAAATATTTGGTGAGTACTGATCTATAGCAATATTTATGTGCGCGGTGGCTCAGTGGTTAAGACGCTGAGCTTGTCAATCAGAAAGGTCAGGAGTTTGGCGTTTCAAATCCCTAGCACCATGTAACAGAGTGAGCTCTCGTTACTTGTCTCAGCTTCTAATCTAGCAGTTCGAAAGCACATAAAAAATGCAAGTAGAAAAAAGAGGAACCACCTTTGGTGGGAAGGTAACTACTCCGTGTGCCTTCGGCGTTTAGTCATGCCGGCCACATGACCGCAGAGACATCTTTGGACAGCACTGACTCTTCGGCTTTGAAACGGAGATGAGCACCGCCCCTAGAGTCAGGAACGATTAGCACATATGTGCAAGGGGAAGCTTTACCTTTAATACTTACCATAATTATGCTAACATAACAAAATGAAATTTCTTTTGAAATTTCAATATTTGTTAGAGATGCTAAGTTGCTGTAGAGGGAAAAACCGCATTGGAAGGATGGCTTGGGAAGTTATTCAGAGTAGGAAAATTAGGTTGGGATAGCAAATAAAACCGATGGACCTCCCTTCCTTTGCCAAGTAAATGAGATAATAAATAGATTTTCAAGTATTGCTATTGTTTATGGCAGATTAATATACAGAAAATTAAGTAACTTTAAAAAAAATAATATCTCCCACTCTCCTCATTCCCCCAGCACTTTAAACAGTAAAACTGTTTTGAAAGATTACCGCAATTTCAAGAAGCTAAAGATACTTGATTAAAACTTAGTATGTTTTAGAATTTGAATGTTTAGAATATTCATCATTGCTGAATTCAGTGTTGGACTGTTACAATTCCAGTTACACATGGGCAAGCATGTTTCTCCAGAGGGATTTTAGAATATCTGTCCTGTAGTAATGCAAAAGGCAATTATTATGCTTTGCCCAGAAGAAAGTTTTTCTTAATTTGGAGAATGTCAGTAAAGAGAGATAATTGGCTGTTTCCCAAAAGCCCTTTGTCACCCAAGTCCTATTTCTCTGTGACAAGCTAGTTACTGCCTGAAGTTGAATGTCATTAAATCTTTGAAGAAGTATGCATTTGGCAAGGTCATAGCCCAGGAATCGTAGAAACTCTAATGATAGCTGATAACTGATTTGGTTTTCTTCTATGGCATCATTCAAGTTTAAGGAGCATTCACTGGTCATTATTAATGGGGGTAATCCTGAGGAGAAGAACTGGACCTTCTGTCAGCAGTTTAACATCAATCTCCATGCTCTATCTTCAATTTTACAGATTCCTGTTTTTAACCTGACCAGAATACTGGAAGCATCTCTTGGTACTACAGATGTAGATAACAGAATTTTAGTTTGGGGCACCATAGAGATATTAGTCCCAGCGTAAGGTCCACCATGACTCCACATAGTACTTCATCTAAAGTTTCAGCTTGAAACTATGTAATATATAGCAGCTCACTGTAAAATAAAAGACTTTTGACTATTTTTGGCAACTGAAAAAGCAAATATACTGAATTGTACTTAAATACTTTAAAAATACTGTACGAATTTCATTCCAATCAATATCTCAGAAGATAAAAAGGGAATTCAGTAAAATGACCTTACTAGTTTCATAAACCTAATCAAGATTAACCATCTATTACCTCTTGATATTGCTGCTAAAATAAAAATAAATAATGGGTGCTCAATGAATGTAGCAGATAGGGAGAAAGATAGGCTGCAGTTAAGAATTCATCATGCTGCTAATGACCCCACAACTAGAATTCCTAGTAACCCATCACTTTGTGAAGATATTGAATAAGGATGATGAAAGAAAAGATTGGAATGAAGTGGATTATCTTTGGTCAATATATAGGAAGCTGCCTTAGGAAGACTATTGGTCCATTTAACTTAGCTTTGGCTTTTACTACAAGTGTTTTTTTTCAGGGCCCAACTCTATTTGGGACTGTTAACTGAGAACTGAACAAAATGTATCAAAATGGATGGTCTTCTACTGATCTGCTGCCCTTCCTTGATTTCCCCCGTCTTGAAGCATTTTTCCAGTACAGTGATAAAGATCTTTGAGGCCCTTTATTTCCTTCCAGAATTATCTTATTGATATAATTAGTAATTGGTTACTCATAAAACTATTTCCTGTTCTGTCAGTCTACTTTAGTACTATGACGGTCTGATCTAGAAGGACAAATAACATGTTTACTCATTGAATACATGTGGTAACTTATGCTATGACTGCCTACATGCTTTTTGACACTTGTACAAATATACAGAAGCAAGGTAGAAGCTAGTACCATGATGGTCTGACCTGGTTTAGAAATATTTGCAGCCTCCCTTCCCTGCCTGTATCAGATGCCATTTGCTGATATGTCCATCCTCTAGTTCTTGTCTTGATTTGTCACATTCTAGATTCATCCATACTGCCTAGTTGCCTCATTACCAGAACAGATTGGCATCTATTTATGGAGGGCAGGAACAAATGGTGTTAAACTTTTGGTTATTTTCAAGCCTTGTAAAGAAGATTGCAGTTTCAGAATTTGCCAGATCCCAATCATCTGGGGTAAAAGGGTCTCACTCTTAGTTCCCAAATAGCCATTAGAGTTTTACAGGCCAATAGTCATAGCAATTTTGCAATTCTAGCACTCATGGTAAACGTAGCTCTAAAAAAAAAAAAAGCAATAGGAGAGCTTTAAAAAAAAGTTGTGCATGCATTTTGAAGCTTTAATTTTAACCATATATAAATTGTGTGTGTGTGAGTGTGTGTGTGTGTGTGTGTGTGTGTAAGTGGGTGAAGAGCAGAGGAAGATGCACATTAGATAGATAGATAGATAGATAGATAGATAGATAGATAGATGATAGATAGATAGATAGATAGATAGATAGATAGATAGATAGATAGATAGATAGATAGATAGATGATAGATAGATAGATAGATTTGTTTGTTTTCGTAGATTTTCACGGGTGTAGGTATGCTGGTTTTGTTGTATTCGGGTCTTTTCCCGTGTAAGGTTGCACGGAAACCTTACACGGGAAAAGATCCGAATACAACAAAACCAGCATATATAGATAGATAGATAGATAGATAGATAGATAGATAGATAGATAGATAGATAGATAGATAGATAGATAGATATAGATATAGATATAGATATAGATATAGATATAGATATAGATATAGATATAGATATAGATATAGATATAGATATAGATATAGATATAGATATAGATATAGATAGATAGATAGATATAGATATAGATAGATATATATAGATATATATATGAGATTATCTGTCCACAGTAAGAAAAATGATTGGCAATTACTTTCTTAAAACAGAAACTATGCAATGATATCCTACAGTCCAGAATAAATAACTTGCAAACTGATATCAAAATGTCTCAATACAGTCCAGACCAGGCAGAATTTTCTAAAGTCAGTTTAGAATCAAACTGGCATGAGCACAGACCAAGGAACAGCTTAAACAGTTAGTGCAAATATTCCATCTATCAACTCTACATTATGAAACTATGATATTGTTGCAGAAAATGATAGGCATTAGACTTTTCAGGATACAGGAGGAGTTTATTTGGCAACCAGGTTCAGAAAAGTTAGCCCATGGTTAACGTTGCAAATTTCTGAACGACCTTCATTATCAAAGCATGCATTCTTATACATTCTCAAAGACAGCATAACACGGAAACACTTAACTCATTTCTTATTGGTTACCTTGAGGAAAAAGCCTTATAAGGAGATGGGGGTCTTACTTCTCCTTTTGTTACTGGTATGGACTACGTGCCATTAACGAACTTTAATTGAACCTTGTGGTTTTGGACTTTTGACATAGGGATATTTGCTGGAACATGTTGTGGTTGAAGGCTGATGACATTTCCCTGTCCCTTTAAGCAAGCTTCTAACTGTCCCTTTTATTCCATGTCTTCATTCCTATATTTTAATCCATATTTTATTCTACTTTAATATCCATTCTATATTTTGGTCGATCTTGGATTTTCTGTTCAGTGCTTCCTACCTGTTAATCAGCCTTCCTGTCTTGGTTCATATCTTATTTGTGCCATCTCTATGGCCATGATTTGAGGCTGCCTGCCTGAGCTTTTGCAATGGGCATTGAAGCACCTCACTTCCAAAACCTGCTGCCAATTGCATCTCCTTCCACACACAGGGTGCATGCTAAAGAAATGTCTGCATGGTTAATTATAGGAAGTTAACACTCATACCTCTCCTAGAAAAATGAAATATCCTAAGAAATATTGAAAAGAAATTATATTTCCCTGGATGTGAAAAGGGAGAAACATGTTTTAAAGACAAAGTAACTCCTTGCAGCTTCCTGCCCATCCGCCTTTGTCAATGGGCCATTAAGATGCCCAAGCCAGTCTATACATAATAAAGAGTTCTCCCCTTCAGCTCCAGGGTGATGGGATTAAGGCTATGATAGTATTAGCCTTCTACAGGAACTCACCACATGGCATCTGGGAACCTGGACTCAGTCTAGAGAGTTGGTCCTGCATGGCCCCATGGGAGTCTGACAACCAATCAGAATACATTTCTTACACAGGAACAGGAAACAGAGAGGTGGGGCTGAACAGAGTATTAAAAACCCAGCAAACCCCTCCTCTCGCTCTTCTTTTTCACCCAAAGCCATGTGGTCCTGTCCATCATTAAGCCATCTTTCTAAGCAGCCTCCATGTTTCCAGTGTCTTTTCTCGCACTTGGAACTGAACCCAGAAGGACATTACTTCCAACAGTTAGTAGTGGCTGAAAAAATCACAAGATGAAGTCAATATAATGTCTTCCCTTTCAACGTTGTGGTTGCTAATCAAGATTACACCCTGTGATATTGAACTTAATGGACTAAAGCTCTGGAGAAATTTGCTTAATATGTAGATGGATCTCTGTAATAACACAAATGATAGATTTAACGTTTAATCTGTTTTTCAACAGTTATTTCTTGGAAGCTACAGCAAGACTTAACCAGTTTTCATCAGGTTTTCAAAATCAAGGGATATACTAATATATACAGTTTCTTAAAACATTTTTTTCTTAAAAATATCTTGAACTATATTTCACATGTGAACAGTTTTAGGTCTATTAAATCACAGGAACAAGAAGAAAGAAGGAACATGAGCTGCTGATGTGAGTATGGTGTTGCAGAGTTTGATCTTATATGTGTATTTAAATATATTAATAATATTACTCTTCATGTTTACAGATTCTGTCCTGAAGAAGTTAGGAAACAAATTTTGAACTGGGGTATGTAATAGAAACAGAAATTTCCATTCTTCACAGATATTTCTTTTATTCTATTGTGTACTTTAGAGTAAATTGAATGGTACATTTAATAGCAAATCTTGTCCTATCTTTTTTTAACCCTCAGGTTCTTATTTAAGCATTTTCATCCAAGACAAGAAATGAAAACAGAGGAAATGATTATGAAAGCACAATTTGAATGTTACCAGAAATTTATACAAGTTCCTGTGCATGAGAATACAGGAAAAAGAGTACTCTTGTTATGTTACCAATATGAATATAATTTTGATTGATTAAAGACAAAGCAAGAGTCTGTATTTTTTGCATTAAATCTTTGGCTAAAACTTAATTTTTTCCCACAAGGCCTCGCTCCATTAATCCTCCAAGACAAATTCCTCTTCATGGATGGAGTTGGGGCTTCTTTCTGATGATTCCATGATTAAGGAATTGTTTCTTCCTAAATTTTCTATTTCTACCCAAAACCCACCACCAAATCTTTCATCGACAGCCAGACTATGCACTTCAACCACCTCTGATCTGACCTCCTTGACAGAGACATTCACTTGATGGAATTAAAACAGACATTAAGAAAACTGAACTACTCAAACAACAAGATCAACATACAAATCAATAAAACCAGATCAATTACCAGAGAAAGCCTATTATAAGACAAACCACATATTTGTGCCTGCATCTAGGCCAAGTAACTTATTAATTAAAAATTATAACATAGAGTAATTCCCATGTGCACCAAAAGATTTCAGTTTATTTCAAAAGTTCTCAACAAATACAATAGGTTAACAAATTTAATTTAAATCTTATATCAGTTTAGGTAATCTAGACTCTTAATAGGTATACATAACAGAATAAAAGAATTGGAAGGAACTTTGGAGATCTTCTAGTTCAACCCCTGTTCAAACAGGAGACTCTTTACCAGGGGTGTCAAACTTGCATTGTCACGTTGTCATCACATGATGTATTGTGACTTTTCCCCCCTTCACTAAACTGGGGGTGGGTGCGGCCAGTGCATGACACATCCAGCCTGCAGGCCACAACTTTGACACCCCTACTCTATATTACTCCGGACAGATGGCTGTCCAATCTCTTTTTAAAAACCTCCACTGTTGGAGCAACCAAAACTTAGGGAGGGAAGTTGTTCCACAGCCTCATATGTAAACTGCATCTGCCTAACCAACCTGTTCATAAAAGTATATGCAAACTAATATAACCTTTGAAAAAAGAAAAAGAAAGAAAATCACAGAAAAATCTAAAAGTGGAAGAAAAGCAAAAAAGAAAAAGAAAAATAGAAAAGAAAGAAAAAAAGATACAAAAGGAAGCTTCTGATGTTCTTTGCAGCACTTATAACTACTGCTATACATTTACTCTTATTCTACAACATAACTCCCTTCTTTCTATAATCCCATGATGGTGAACCTATGGCACATCTGCAGAGGTGGCACATGGCATCCTCTCTGTGGGCATGTGAGCCGTCGCCCCAGTTCAGCTCTGTCACGCATGTACGCGCACCTCCCACCAGCCAGCTGGTTTTCAGGTCTCTGCCAACATATAAGGGGACGGGGCATGTGCAGGGGGCACATGTGGGTTCTGGGGGCACATGTAGGGTCTGCACATGCATGCTTGTGGGCATGTGCACAGGGGCTGTGCACACATTGCATTTTGGGGGTTCGGGCAGGCATGCACACTTTGGGCACTCAGTCCAGAGAAGGTTAGCCGTTACTGCAATAATCTATCCTCTCGGATCGTTCTCTGGAAAACTGATATGAACAAGAACAAATGTATTACAAATTAAAAACTGAACATATTTCTCTTTAATTTTTAGGTTTTTACTGCAATAGAACATGGGATGGCTGGTTATGCTGGGATGACACTCCTGCAGGAGAAACGGCCATACAGAATTGTCCATTCTTACTATAAGAATTTTAACAATCTGGGTAAATAATCAGTTCTTTCTTCACTGGTACTGTAAAGATTAAGATGCAGGTTAGCAGCTGGACTTCCACCTCATAAGGACCCCAAGTAGAATTCCTATCTGCTCACATTCTTCCAAACCTTAAAAGATCATTAATGCTCATTAATTAATTGATTTTATGAGTTAATGACTTTCCCAGGGAATAGTAAATGATTTCTGACTTCTCCATTTAATTTAGAGAAGTGGTAGGCTGCATTGAGAAATTTGAACCATGCCTGTCATTTTGATTCCCCATGTTGCCTTTCTTTTCCTCAAGAAGAAGAAGGAGCAGTAGCAGCAGCAGCAGCAGCAGCAGCAGCAGCAGCAGCAGCAGCAGCAGTAGTAGTAGTAGTAGTAGTAGTAGTAGTGATGCTTATTCTGCTTGAACCATATATTCATGATCCTATATCTGTTTCCTTGGCAAAATTGGATCAAATGATCACCTGCATTGTTCCTCTCACCTAGTCCAAAACAACCAATGATTCTTGTCTCTGCTTGTTTCCCAACTTTTGCATTAAAGTTGCCCAGGATATAAACAATGTCTTTTGGGGGCACTTGTTTCATAGTTCATTGGAAACATTCATGCCATAAAAGCCCTCTATTTCAAGATCTGTTGCAGTAGTCATTGGGGTATAAACTCGTATATATTGTTGTGGTATAAACTTGGATATATAATGTTAAGGAGTTTGGCATGAATTCCGATGGTCATAATTTAGTCATTGACAGAGGAAGTTTTTTCTTTTTTTCTTACTGTGTTCTTGTGTTCTGCAATGTGTGCATTTATTCTCCTGTTCGTTTGTCCTACGTATGTTGCAGGGCAGATTTTGCATGGTATTTCGTAAACTGCTTGGTTTTCTAGCTAGATTTTGTCTTTGGGGTTTCTTAAGACGTTGGCTATTTTTTGGTCAGTGTTGAAGGCTGTCTTGATATTGTGTTTGTGGAGAATTTTGCTAATTTTATCTGTGGTGCCTTTGATGTAAGGGAGGAGGGCGATGCTGTTGTCCTGTTCTGTGTCTCGGTTTTTGGGAGGAGTCTCCCTTTGGATTACCAAACAATTACCAACCTAATCCAAAGGGAGACTCCCCAAAAAAACCGAAAAAGGGAAGCAGTATGCTCCCTCCCATATTTGGGCATTCCAGGGGTTGTGACACAATACATACCTATTTCCCTGGCTTAGCTGATAAAGGAAGAGAGCCTGTGGCTTAGTGGCTAACACAACTACCTGATATGTAATACAGCCCAAGTTCGATTCCCAGTAAGGTATGGCTAGCTGATGAGAGCTAAATAACTTGAAATAGATCTATACTAGTCTCCCTTTATTCATTTATCAACACAAATGCAACACAAATGTAACAAAGGCAACATTTAAAAAATGGCTTTCTGCCTAGATGGCTCCTAGGGTGAGCTGAAAGACAGAAAAAGGGAAGCAGTATGGAATGAATCCTGGACCAGTCAATATCTTCCTCAAAATTAGCAGATTGAGAAATCACAATTACATATTTAGGATCAATAAATTTGCTCCATTTTGAATTATCATCAATACCCATAAATCTCAGTCTCTTTGCTGCTGGACCTCCTTTTCTTCTTTGAGCTAAGGGAATGTTCACCATAGCGTATGAACCAAAAATATGGAGGTTCTTGAGATCAGGTTTATAGCCATACATCATGAAGAAAGGAGTTTGATTTATTACATTGCTTCAAGTACGGTTGACAATGTAATTTGCATATTTGATAGCTTCACCCCAGTATATGTTACTGAGATTGGCGTCTTTTAGGAGACAACGCATCATGGTTTGTAGAACCCCTTGTCTTTGTTCTGCAACTCCATTATGAGCCGGTGTGTATAGAGTGGATGTCTGATGAAGAATTCCATTCTTACGCATCCAATCCTGGAAACGCTGAGACATGAATTCAGCACCACGGTCACTCTGGATTCTGGCGATGCGAACTTGATATTGGGTAGAAACAAATGCTGCAAAGTCTTTAAAGATCTGAAAGGTCTCACTTTTCTCTTTCATAGGATATACAAATCCATATCTAGAATGATTATCAACAATTGTTAGAAAATACTTTTTACCACCAATTGTTGGTGGAAAAGGACCCACTATGTCAGTGTGTACCAAATAAAAAATGCGTGTTGACAGGTGTGTAGCGTGTTTGGGAACAGCTGCTGCTTTGGATTTGGCCTTCTTGCAGATAGCACAATCCAAAAACAACTTACACCCCTTTAGATCCAAGCCTTTTGCGAACTCCAACATTTTCCTAAGAATACGGAAACTGGCATGACCCAATCTTCTATGCCATTTGTGGATACACCTGGAATGCAAAGGTTTACCAGTTAGTGAATTTTCAACATTAACAGTTTCATGAAGAACTTCAGGCTTGCTCTGAGCAACCTGCTTCCTTATTTTCTGTTTGTTGGCTTTAGGAGCCTTTGGAGTAGCAACAGGACCTCTCACTGAAGCATCTCTCTCTGGGCCTGTGCTCTCCTCTTTTGGAGTTGGTATACTTGCCTGTGCTTGCGGTTTAGGCTTTGGTTTTATGTAATAAACACCACCAATTAGCATGGTTTCAGCAACAATATCTCCATTTTTAACTATGTAACTTGCTTTTTCGAGGTGGTGAACCTGGAACTTTAACATTCTAGACAAGTGACTTTGACTAAGCAAATTACTAGTTGCTGAAGGTATGTAATAAACATCAGGGATGAATGCATCGAGCTCTTCAACATAAACAGTTCCTTTTCCCATGACCTTACAAGGATGATTGGAAAAAGAATAAAGTAGATCAGGTTCAGGCTCGTGCATCTCTGTGAAGATTTCCTTTCTGTAGGTAACATGCAACACTGCTCCACTGTCTAAAGTCCACAGAAGCTGTCTGTCGTACTCTGGATCAGGTTGTGGATCATTAGTTAAGGCCATTGTGATGAGTGGAGCTTGTGGATCATGCCTTGGACTACGACGACCTTGTCTTCCGCCTCTACCTCTGCCTCTGGAGTTTGTTCCTCTGGGCTGGTATGTGATGGGGGCTGGAACTCATTGGGGACAATCCCGGGTGTCATGTCCCATACAGTTACAGATGTAGCATCTTGGCATCCTTGGAGCGTAGGCTCTTCCTCGGAAGGGATGTCTAGCTGGAGCTCTCGATGCAGGTGGCCCTCATAAATGTGGCATGGCTAAAATTAAAGCTTCCTCCTCAATTAAAAGTCTGCAAACATTATTGACTGTGTGTTGAGCAATAGGCACGTGGTTAATCTTTGCAATGGCATCTTTCCATTCATAATTCAATGAGTTAATGATAATGTCAGGGGAAATTTCACCCTGAGCTAACGAGGTCTAGAATCGACGGCTTTCCAAACAGCATATCTTCAGAAAGAGCGAAAAATAAAAACCCGAGAACATGTTCTAATGAAAACAAAACCTTTAATATGAAAATAAGAAAATAAACAAATCTATCTAATTGTTACATTTTGGCAAGAGCAATTATCGTCCACCTTCTTGGCAGACGAACAGAAGATCAAAAGTAAAGAAGTCTCTGGAATGTGTGATGTATTTAGAAACGTGTTAAGAAGCATGCGCAGTAAATCATTGCTGATAAGGGCCTATGACCTGCGCAGTATATCTCAGTTCAGCTAGCAAACAATTAACGCAGTGACAGATAAGGCTGATCATTTGAACATCATCAATAAAATGGCCTCTTTCTCTCAATTCTCTTCTCGTTCCTTTCAGTTTGGTCAAATGTCCACCAATTTGTTCACCAGGTTTCAATTTCGAACCATGAATTCAGACATGAGCAAACATGAGGATTCAATTGAAATGGGACTGTAGCAATCTTCCAAATGGGCCCAAATTTGTTGGGCTGTTGCATTAGGCGGAAAGATAACCTGCAGTTCAGTATCCGTGGACATTAATAATGTTGTGGAAGCCTTAGTCTCTAAGACTCTTATTGCAGGAGTCCATGGCTGGGCAGGAGGATTAAACATCATACAATGGGTACCTTCTCTGTGAAGCAAAATTGAAACCTCACTGACCCAGGCTTTATAATTTTGTCCTGACATTTTTAGTTTTGACTCACCAGTCAATGGAGGAACAAAAAATGCCTGTTGAGGGATGTGCATTTGAAAAGCTTGCTGTGCAGGTAAAAATGCTTGTGGAAAAACATGGGGTGGCCATAATTTCTCATAACCTTTAATTAAAAATTTGGGACCTTTAAGAATCAGAAAAACCACAAGAACCTAAAGGTAGAAGGTGTGTTTTTCACTACTTAATTGTGCTTGAACAATACTTAAAATATTGTTCTGTGCCAGAAAGGTATATTTTTTGTATTGGTTTTTTTAAATAATGCTGGTGGTGATTTGATTTTATTTTTCTCAACAAGAAAAAGCAATTAAAATCTGTGAAGAAAATGGACATTGGTTTGTACATCCTAAGAGCCAGAGACAATGGACAAATTACAGCCTCTGCCCTGGTATTAACCAGTATGACAAGGTAAGAGAAGTAGAAATAGAACTGGCCTTGAGGATGATATCATATGGGCAATGAACCAACTGCCAAACAACAAAACTCCAGATGTTGATTCTAACCTACAGAATTACTGAGGCCTGTAGAATTGAATCCTCTGACAGTGATAGTTAACCTTTTCCGGACCAAGTGCCCAAAGGACATATGCCTGGCCGAACCTCCAAAATGCAATGTGCGCACAGCCCCCCCTGTGTGCGCACCCTCCACATGTGGTGCCCTCATCCCTGCACATGCCCTCCGCACATGCCCCGTGGCCCTGCATGGCAGAGCCTGAAAACCACCTGGCTGGTGGGAGGTGCGCGCGCACATGCGTGGCGGAGCTGAATTGGGGTGATGGCTCACGTGTCCACACAGAGGACGCTGCATGCCATCTCTGGCATGTGTGCCATAGGTTTGCCATCATGGCTCTAAGATGTACACTTAGAGTGCCCAAAGGACATATGCCTGGCCGAACCTCCAAAATGCAATGTGCGCACAGCCCCCCCTGTGTGCGCACCCTCCACATGTGGTGCCCTCATCCCTGCACATGCCCTCCGCACATGCCCCGTGGCCCTGCATGGCAGAGCCTGAAAACCACCTGGCTGGTGGGAGGTGCGCGCGCACATGCGTGGCGGAGCTGAATTGGGGTGATGGCTCACGTGTCCACACAGAGGACGCTGCATGCCATCTCTGGCATGTGTGCCATAGGTTTGCCATCATGGCTCTAAGATGTACACTTTATTTTCCCATTCTGTTCAGAAAATTCTCTGGGAAAGACATTTGGAATAACTTACTATAGAGAAGTCATTTACACCATGTTTGTGTTCCTAAATCTTTTCCAATGAACCTAAATATCTTAAATGCAGTTCATCTGTTACAAGCAAAAGCTAAATAATATTAAATGGGAGTTCCATTTAGTATAAGGTAAAGGTAAAGAAGTCCCTGCAGATTTGACCCTGTTGCCAACTATAGGGGGCGGTGCTCTTCTCCGTTTCAAGGCCATTGAGCCAGTGCTGTCTGAAGACATTTCCCCACTTATGTGGCCAGCATGACGTCATGGAGTACCTTCCCACCGAAGTGATATCTATTATCTACTCACATTTCCATGCTTTCAAACTGCGAGTTTGGCAGAAGTTGGGACAAGGACAGGAGCTCACCCAATACATGATCCTCAGGTCTTGAACCTGGGCTGCCGGCTTTCTAGCGGACAAGCCCATCATCTTAACTATTGAGCCACTAGGTTGCCCACTTTATAGAGAAACAACTATAAATTTCAAAGGTCCCTACCAGTCCAACCTAGTGAAACAGAATAGGCATGCTGCAAATCCTGTCACCCAAAGAATGTTGGAAGATGAGCTTTGACTAAAATGGCCCATGCTCTATGGAACATCCTCTCTTTGTAGATCAGAACAACCTCACCTTGTTAGTCTTTTGTACACCCCAATAAAACTGGGTTGTATGTTCCCTTGCCTGGGGTGCTGAATGGGTCAAGAGCGAAGTATCTTGCTCCTGTGCATACTTAATTTGGAAGTGTTTTTAGTGGTTTTGTTGGTTTCACTGTTTTAAAATGTTTTTAATATTTTCAAATGCATTACATTGAATTGTGAGCTATCCAGAGTCATTGATTGAGATGGGCGGCCATAGAAATTGAACAAACATCACATAAATATTGTGATGTAATACCCTTGGCCCCTAAATCATGATATATTTATTGTGATAATTATTAGTGGTAAATGTATGTATTACTTTCAGCTTTTATATTTCATGGAACACTTGCAGCAGGAACTATTGTGCATGACGACAACTTTCTACATTCAGATTCCACCTTTGTTTCTGTTTTATTCCAGTCAGCTTGGAATGCCTACTACATTGCTATTACTGGCCTTAGCCTTTCCTTTGTTTCGCTGTTGATTTCCCTTGGCATATTCTTCTGCTTTAAGTAAGTATTGTTTTAATTTTCAGCAGCGTGTGATTTACCCATTTGCAAATTTGTATGCAATACAAAGATTATATATATATATATATATATATATATATATGTGTGTGTGTGTGTGTGTGTGTGTGTGTGTGTGTGTGTGTGTGTGTGTATGTATGTATGTATGTATGTATGTATATATATATATATATATATATATATATATATATATATATATATATATATATATATATATATATATATATATATATATATATATATATATATATATATGTACGTCTTTGGTTGTTCGGGTTTTCTCCCGCGTAGAATTGGAAGTATCTTCACGACGTTTCGATGAAGTCTCATTCATCATCTTCAGGCTGGTGCTTCCGGCTTGGTGCTTCCGGGAGCAAGTGCTCCTGGAAGCACCAAGCCGGAAGCAGCAGCCTGAAGATGATGAATGAGACTTCATCGAAACGTCGTGAAGATACTTCCAATTCTACGCGGGAGAAAACCCGAACAACCAAAGACCTACATACAAACACCTGCGAAAACCTCAGAAAACAAATATATATATATATATATCACTCCAAATGAAGAAAAGCATGCTATCGTCTACAAGTGTTGTGGCCCATTGCTGCCTGCAGAGCTAGCTGCCGAGTCAGATGAGGAGGTGGTGGGAGAGCCTGGGCCAGCTTTGGGGCCTTTGGAAGGATGTGATAAGGAAACAGTATCAGAGACAGAGGTAGCGGCAGGGCCTTCTGTCCGCCCACAAGTGGAGAAACAGCTGTCTTTGGGGCCTGAGCTGAGTGAGGGAGAGCAACAGATGGAATCTGTTGCTCTCCCTGATGCGCAAATATGCAGAGAGGGGAAGAGGGGGGAGCAAAAGAATAATAATAATAATAATAATAATAATAATAATAATAATAATAATAATAATAATAATAATAATAAATATTTATTTCTTAGCCGCACCCTCTCCCGAAGGACTCGGGGCGGCATACAATGAAACATATGAAATAAATATGTGGACAAAACAAACATATAGCAGAGACATATACCGAGACATACACAAGGAGGAGGTCGGCTGATGAATAAAAAATAATTAGAATACAGTATTTAAAAAAACCCTAGATAATTAAATATAATTAAAATACCCAATTAAAAACCCGTCAGGAGCGATATGGTTAGATCAAAGTTGAGCCAGGTCAGCTACTTGGAATAGGTGGGTCTTAAGCTTAATACGAAAGGAGCAGAGGTCAGAGGTATTTCTAATATCCGGAGGGAGGTCATTCCACAGGGCTGGGCCCGCCACAGAGAAGGCTCTACTCCTACAACAAGCCTTCTCTCAGGGAGAGGTGAAGACAATAGCCAGCCCTTCCCTGTTAGGAAATAAATAGGAGGGGTTTGGAAATGGCCACTTGTCACAGACAACTGTTTTTTTTTCCAGTGTAAAGCAAGCAATTCAGATTTCTTGACTAAATCCAGGTTTACATTTGATTTTTTGTTTATCCATGTGAATAAAAGATTGTTACTGCCCCGTTATTAAAAGGGGTTTCTTTTACTCACGAGTAAACATTTTATCACTACCTGTGAAGACTGAGTCAGAACAATAAAGCCTTTCAAGGTATGGGCCACGTTAGCTGAGGGACCAGCTATTTGTCGGGTCTATGACAATTCGCCATGGCTAACTCATCATGGCTAACTCACCCCAGCCAACTTTCCATGGCCAACTTGCTGCAGGACAACTCACTGCAGGGCAAGAGTTACACTAATATCAAAGAATTGATGGAGTGGAATAATTAAAAGAAGGGATGGAAAAGGAAGAACAGAACGAAATGTGAATGGGAAAAATTGAAGCAATTTTTATTTATTTTAAATAATTAAATAGAATTGGTAAATTGTCCCATGTAGTAATAATAATAATAATAATAATAATAATAATAATGATAATAATAATAATAATAATAATAATAATAATAATAATAATAATAATTTTATTTGATTAGCCGCAACCCTCTCCCGAAGGACTCGGGGCGGCGTACAATCAAAACAGATAAAAATACACATAAGACAAACATATATACAAAAAGAACAGAGACATATACATATGTGCATGGAGGAGAGTTGACTTATAAGTGAACGACAATTAAAAATACAATTTAAAATCCCCTTAAATAAAATTACTAAATTAAAAAACCCATCAGGAGCGTTACGAAGTTATGGTTGAGCCAGGCCAGCTATTTGGAAAAGGTGGGTCTTGAGCTTGACACAGAAGGAGCGGAGGTCAGTAGTGGTCCTAATATCCGGGGGGAGGTCATTCCACAGGGCTGGGCCCGCCACAGAGAAGGCTCTGCTCCTAGGCGCCGCCCCATGGCACTGTCTGGTGGACGGCACCTGGAGAAGTCCCTCTCTGTGCGAGCGGATGGGTCATAGGGATGTATGGGGCAGAATACGATCCCGCAGGTAACTAGGTCCTGAGCCATGGAGCGCTTTAAAGATCGTAATCAAGACCTTGAAACGCACTCGATAGACCACAGGAAGCCAGTGCAGCTCGCGCAGGAGAGGTGTCACATGGGAGTACTTAGTACTCCCCATAATCACCCGCGTGGCCGCATTCTGGACCAACTGCAGTCTCCGAGTGCATTTCAAGGGAAGCCCCATGTAGAGAGCGTTACAGTAGTCCAGGCGAGACGTCACCAGCACATGGGTGACTGTGCGTAAGGCATCCCGGTCCAATAGGGGGCGCAATTGGCACACCAGGCGAACCTGGTGGAACGCCCCCCTGGCCACGGCTGTCACATGTTCATCCATGGACAGCCTGGCATCCAGGAGGACGCCCAAATTGCGCGCCCGCTCCACGGGGGCGAGTTGAATGCCCCCAATGGCCAGAGATGGAATTATCTGGTTGAACCGGGGAGCCGGAACCCACAGCCACTCCGTCTTGGAAGGGTTGAGCCTGAGTCGGTTGTCATCCATCCAGACCCGTACGGCTTCCACACACCGGGACATCACTTCGATGGCCTCGTTGGGGTGGTTCGGGGTGGAGATGTACAGCTGAGTATCATCAGCGTACAGATGATATCCCACCCCGAAACCACGGATGATCTCACCCAGCGGCTTCATGTATGTGTTGAACAGGAGTGGCGAGAGGACCGACCCCTGTGGCACCCCACAAGTAAGGGGGCTTAGGGTCGACCTCTGCTCCCCTGCCAACACACGTTGCGTCCGGCCGGAGAGGTAGGAGCCGAACCACCGCAAAACGGTGCCCCGGGCCCCCAACCCCTCCAGTCGGTGCAACAGGATACCATGGTCGATGGTATCAAAAGCCGCCGAGAGGTCTAATAGGACCAGGATAGAGGAACAACCCCTATCTCTGGCCCTCCAGAGATCATCTACCAACGCGACCAAGGCCGTCTCTGTGCTGTGCCCAGGGCGAAAGCCGGACTGGCGCGGGTCTAGATAATCATTCTCCTCCAGATGTCGTGGAAACTGAGAAGCCACCACACTCTCTACAACCTTCGCCAAAAAGGGAAGGTTGGAGACAGGACGATAATTGGCCAGCTCCGTAGGGTCCAGGGAAGGCTTCTTGAGCAAGGGTCTCACCACCGCCTCTTTCAAGGCGGCCGGGAGAGACCCCTCACCCAACGAAGCGTTCACTAGGCCCAGGAGCCAGTCGCATGTAACCTCCCAGGAAGCCAGTACAAGCCAGGAGGGACACGGGTCCAGCAAACATGTGGTAGGTCGCAGTCGTCCACGCAATCTGTCCAAATCCTCGATGACAACCAAGTCAAATGTGAGTTTTCCCATGGCAAGTTGGCCACGGCAAGTTGTCCCACAGCATGTTGGCCATGATGAGTTGGCTATTGCGAGTTGGCCATGTTGAGCTGTCCCTAGCAAGTTGGCTGTGGCAAGTTGTCCCATTTCCCTCTCTTATGGCTTCTGCCCCTCTGGTAAGATTGGGCAGAATTAGTGTATTTTAAGCCCCATCCACCAAGCAATGCCACATATTAGAAGTCAGTGAGCATGTTTTCTCTGCACAACCCTTGCCCTCTGAAATGACCTCACTACAGAGATTCATTTGGCTCCCATGCTGAGATGCTTTGGAAGTCTTTAGAAACTTAGTTATTCTTTCAGGTCTTTGGGTAGGATAATTGGGGAGCTCTGTTTGTTTGGATGCACAGGATTTACATTTCACTGTTTTCTTTTTCGTCTTTTCTATTTTAATATAAGCCACGTAGTTTGACTCTCTAAATCTTGTAAATAAATAAACGAATGTTTCAGATTTTTAAAAATTATACACACTTAGATTTGGAAGTATCCCAAGTATGCATGGTATTTCTTTGAGTTCAAAGAAGACACACTGTTGTACAGTTTATCCATGGACATGGAGGTCTCAATCTCGAAGCACGGAGTACTAGGACAACGGAGGCACTAAAATTCCTTCGTTGCAGTAATTGTGGGTTTTATTCTGTGACACCATTCACAGCAGTTTTTTATCAGATTTTGAGAGCACTTGTCTTCAAAGCTGGTGGAACTTAGATTTGGCATGATTCCAAGTACCTTTCAGTATTAATAGAAATTCAGTAATTGTTGCTATTGCATCCAGACCAAGTGTTGAAATCAAAAGATGTTTTTGAGTTGAATATACTGCCCTTCCATAGAGGAATCCAAATTCTCAGGATACCTCAAGTAGGTATTGCAAACTGAAGGTGTGTTATTGTCACAACCTTTTCCAGGTTGTCATGGCTTTATCTTCTCTGTTCTTTCCATGGATCCAAAGCTATGAGAAATAAAATGTGCTAAGACATCTGTGGCATCTGTTTTTCTGCTTCTCTGTAACATGTCAAGATTGCCACATCATTAAAATGCCTGAAGACAAGAAGGGCATATGTGTTCTTTCCTATTGTCTAGTATAAAAACGTACTAATTTTCTTTGAGAAAGGGATTTTTGCAACATGTTTCTTTCTCTGATGTGATATATGGTTTGTATACATAACAATGGCTGTCATAATAGCAATTTGAATTGTGACATAAGGCTTTCCAATTCATTCATGATTTGCAAAGGGAAGAATTGCTGTTTCTTGTCACTAGCATTGCATCAACATGATTTTGTGTATCTGTTGTTGTATCATAAAATTCTTTTGTGTCATACATACATCAGTATACAAAGTGCAGGGAGGAAATGAAACAGTGAACAGAATAAATCATACATGGGAAAAGAAATAGGAACTATTCAGTAACTGATTCTAATTTACTTTATCATTCATCTATATATCCACATTATGTAACATTCTCCATGCCTTTCTATTGTTCCCTTTTGTCCTGCCCCATCCATTCATGTCTCCTGCATTGTATCTGGATGGACAGAATTTTCTTCTCTTCTGCTCATCAGATTGCAGAGGGACCTGCTCTAGTGGTATCCCTTTCTCTGTTGCTTTGTAGTATTTTCAAAGAATATTCAAGTAAAAAATTAAAAACATTTGTGTTTTTTAAAATAGACCTTACTTTCCTTCTTACTTTGCCCCATTTGCTAGTTTTACATCCAGAGATTTCTAGGTAGCATATTCTGGGAAAGGGAAGCATGATGTCCAGATGTTGACTAGCTCAATGCCCATCAGAGTACAGTAATGAATTGAAATAAAATTGTAGCATTTGCATACACCAAACAGCAATTGATAGAGGTACTTTGGACTGCATATGAGGACAGTATTTCTCTATTATTCATTAAATTATGCAACCTTTTTCAGGTTCTGCACAATTCTTCCCAGCTTTAGAAACCTAATGAGGACATCTATACAGTAATAAAATAACAGAGAAGCCTTAGGCTCATACATGGTCTGAAATAATGGTTCCAATCATTTTTGAAGCATGCACAGCCCTGTCACCTAGTGTGATTGCCACCAGGCATTTTGGAATATAAAGATAGCAGCTGCCAGCCAGATGCCGACGAGAATCCCATTGACATGGCTGCTAAAATCACATATCACCTCTAAATCATTTCCTGTATTTCACTTTCCTTCCCCCAAATGGATCCGAATTCCTGAACAACACATCCCATGTTAATGGGACAGTGACAACAGTGGCGGATTTGTCAGCTTCGTCTGTATGCAAACATTTTAAACATTGTGGACACTGTAATCGAAGAATAAAATCACTGATAAAATTAAAAATGCAGTCATCACTGGCTAGATTCTTCAAAAGACCTCTGGTTTTTCTGAAAAGTCATTTTAAAAAAAATCCTTTCAATTGATCAGATGAATTTGTTCCTTTTGTAAACATCCCATCCTGGACTGGGAGGTATTTTTCCCTTGGGATCTGAAGTTATTTCCAAAGAAGTTAACTGATGAGCAACTGCTTGGCACAGAGACAATGGATGTGTGCTGAACAAGACAAAACCACTGTTACTCAAATATTGTATTTGATGTAAAATCATTCTGCATGCAAAAGAGATAAACAATAATTTTCTCTCCTGTGTTTCTTTATAGGAGCTTGAGTTGCACAAGGGTCAGTTTGCATAAGAATCTTTTTTTTAGTCTTATTTGCAACTGTGCTATAGTACTTACTCTTCTGGCAGGAACTGTCCATCAGCAGCCACTGATTACAACTTCTCCAGTAAGTAGGCATGATATTGTTTTTACCTTTTCAAATTCATCAGCTTCAGCATCTAATTGGGAATACTGATTCAAAACTAGGAGTGACAAGGGCCCTTTCAATCAGAGAACAGCCTGGGAAGTTTAATCTTCCTCTTCACATCTGCTTGTTTGCTAAATCAGGTGGAAATTATCTATATTATAAAAGAAACTGCATGAAATGTATGCTGTACTAAGTTGGTGCTTCTGCCTGCCCACAGGTATGTAAAGTGCTTCACATCTCCCATCACTATTTTTTTCTTTGCAACTTCTTCTGGATGATGTGTGAAGGCATTTACCTCTACATTGTCACTGTGCTAAATGTATTTGCAAAAAGACAGGCCTTGCGGTGGTATTATTTTCTCGGCTGGGGTATGTTGTTTTCCTTTCACTTCCTCTTTTTTCTACATTGCAAGAACACACACTGTAGTGGGATACATTGTCATCATGGGAAAAGTAATATGCTGCATTGAGTCTTTGAATTTCCTAAGCCCCCTCCACAAACCTACCCCCTCCCATTATTGTGATTGATAGATTCTATAGAATTCTGGGGTCTCATTCCACTTGCTTGACATGTTGAGTTACATATAAAGACTCTTATGCTATCTTTAACATGGACTATAAATTATACTTATTTTTGAACAGTTTTAGATGCTTACTTTGTTTAACGCATACTAACCTTGCAGAAATTTTCCCTCTAAGATATTTTTTATTGATTGATTATGTCCCATCAAATTAATGTTGACTCTTGGTAACCACACAGATTTTCTCCTCAATATTCATTTAGGTTACTAATATTTGAAAACAATATTGAAGCTAAATACATAAAATTCCATTAAAAAAACCTATTTGTTATTCACAGGAGTCCCTTTCATTCCTGCCTCTATATATGCTGTAGCCAGAAGCATCTATTTCAATGATTAGTAAGTCAAAACTAATTTATTTATTTAAATAAATAAATTTATTTAAAGGAGACACAGGTAATCCTTGGATTACAATGGCAGTTGGGAGTGGAATTCTTGTCACTAAGTGATAAAGCTCAATGTCACCTGATTACATCATGTGGCTTTTGGGGCCCTTTAATATACCATGTTTGTCTTCAGTTTGTTATTTCTTCTCTGGAAGTCCCCAGGAAAGTAGAGAAGGTGACAATGCCTATCACATGATTTCTAGATGCTGCCACCCTCATGACTGCAAACTGGTGGCCAAGGAACTAAATCATGATCACATGGTTGTGGGGACACTGCAAAACTTTGAGGTCTGCTCATAACTTCCTCTCATTCAGTGCTGTCATAACTTTGAAAGTCGCTGAATGAGTGGTAATAACCAGTATTGTGGCAATAATATTCTTGTACTTTTTTTTAACCAGCTGCTGGTACAGAACAGATACTCTTTTAAGTTATATCATCAATGGGTCCATCTTCATTGTTCTCTTGGTAAGAACATATCACAATGATTTACACATCTAATATATTTTCTTATTTTTATGCCAACTTGTTTATCCACATACAAAAAGGAGGCTGACCCACTGCAGTTAGGTATTAGGGCGATAAATTCAGTGAATTATAAAATTAATTAATATGGAAATACATATGAATGTAGATACAGGATATTGGACACTGGCATGTCCATTACATCAATCCTATAGCAGTGAGAAAGTAAAACGTAGTAGTTTACAAACCAATCTTAACCCTTTTTTCTTCTGCCATACACCTCATAAAGTTAGAGGGAACAGAACAAAACTTCTCTTTTAAAACGCATATATAAATCAATTCCTGTGTGCCTGGCATTGCTGAAACTGGATCACAGCTATTGGCTGATTGAAGCCTAGATAATGATCATTCATCATAATATGGCTATATTTGACTTGTAATGTAAAATTATTGTTTGTTTGTTTGTTTTTATCCCACCTTTATTATTTTTATAAATAACTCAAGGTAATGAATGTAACTAATCCTTCCTTCTCTATTTTCTACACAACCACCACTCTCTGAGGGGAGTTGGGTTGAGAGAGAGTGACTGGGTCAAAGTTACCCAGCTGGCTTTTATGACTTAAGTGACACTAGGACTCATATAGAATATAGTTTATATTCTGGTGCTTTAATCACTAGACCAAACTGGCTATCATGAGATATCAGGAATAAATATTTTATGTAATACTATCTAAACAATGGTTTAGGACTAAGAAAAGGGTCAGTAGATTACACAATTGTTTTATTATTAATTTCTTTACTTGTATAAACAACATTCAAGCCACCATTTGAGGTAGATCTAAAGTGCAAGCCCTGAGGATTATTCTTTATTAAGAAGAAAGTAGAAATAAAACTAGCTGTAATTAATGAAAGATAGGCATAATACTGCAAATTAAATAATAAGCTGGATAGGCGAAGTAAATTATCTTAAATCCTATGTAAAAGACCTTAAGATTGCTTTACTGTCCTTCAAATATGAAGTTTTGGTTATAGGTTTTGTGAATGATTGGTTGATTTTGTGCAACATCCTATTTTTGAATATGATTCATTGGGTATTAAATATTATTTAGCTGATAGTTTCTCTTTTTCCACTTCTTTCTGAATATTTTGTATAATCAGAATCACTTTTCTAAATGTTTATTTTTTTTAAAAAAATTAACCCTGAAGTGCTTATTATACTAAAATCATATGAAACAGAAAAAGGCTAAGCAAGAAGAAAAAGTTACTTTAATGGTGGTAGCATAGTGTTGCATTCAGTAATTCATTATAGCCATTTAGTCAAAGATCCATTAATGCAAACATTGGGGACTTACAGTAGGCCTGAAAGTCTCTGTTGATGTTTTTATTGTCAAATTGCATGAGATTTCTTTTTCAAATATAGATGAAGTTGGCATGAAATTAACAGTCTCTATTTTTTCCCTATAGGTGAATTTATCGATCCTGATAAGGATCATTCATGTCCTCATAAAGAAATCAAAAACCAGACATCTTAGAAAATCTATTCAGTACCTAAAAGCTGTGAGGGCCACCTTCATTTTAGTACCACTCCTTGGCATCCAAATACTGTTGGTTTCCTGGGAACCAACAGGAAGAACTAGCAAGGAGATTCATCTATACATACTCCATGTTTGTATACACTTTCAGGTATCCAAGTCTCTTGAAATATGTGCAATTTGCAATGATTGCTAAGGAATATCACAGGTATAAACAATGGACATATTTTTACCCATTCTTGACTTCATATAAGCTTCATCAAATGCATTAAGACTTTTTCCCTTTTATTTATGTAGATTTTAATGAGGGCTAAACTGACATGCGTTAATGGGAACTTCACTGATATTGGAGACTTATATTTGTTCAAATTTAATAATTTGCTAATAGTATTAAAATGTGTTAATACTTTTAACCCGTTTCAGGGTGAGTGGAAACATTTGTGTCATGTGTTCAAATCAAGCCTTTTTTTGATAGCTGGAAGAATGTCTGATAGTTAATACACCATAAGTTAATATACCATTCAATTTCATGGTCTGAAACTCATTAAAATGACCTCTCCTCTACAAATAATGCCAAGGAAATTTTGAGAGTTATTGTAGTGTAGTGACTAAGCCACTTGACTGAGAGACTAAGAACTAAGGCACAGAAGCTAGTTTGATGCCAATAACTTATCTCAGCCCTAGACTGAGAAAAACATTTACCACCCTACACTGGACCAGTGGGCTAGATTATGCTTCATAACGCCATGAATTTGAATAAAAGGGACTTAGTTCTTTAGTGGATTGATATGTTAGGTCTGTCTACCTAGCCTCCCAGCCCCCCTCCCTCCCCCGTCTCTCTCGTGCTCTCTCATCATCTAACTAACTCTCACATGGAAGATCAAACTTGCTTGTACCAAAATGGTATGATGGAATCAGGTCATGTTGGTTCATAACAGCCAATTGTCAAATTTTCAAAAATTGTGTGAGCCAATTGAGAATAGAGCTTCTGAATACAGTGTGTGTGTGTGTGTGCGCGCGCGCATGCACAAACACACATACATACTGCAAGCTATTTAAATAGGGCAATCACATTTTTTAAAATCGAACTACAAGACACACCTACCTTTTGGGGAGGAAACCAGGGGGGGGGAGGGAAATCTGCCTCTGCCTCCCAGCAATTTTCCTCTTTGCAGCAACAGGACAGAAGATATACACTGTTTGTGGAGTTACATTTCAGACTATACTTGTACAGATGCTGTTAAAATTGATTTGGTTTCCTGGAAGTATACATTATTCTCTGCTATTTAAAAGAAAATACAATAGCACTGGGCCTCTTCAGATCAAGCATTTATTTTAAGAGCTTCTCCATTTTGTTAAGTTGTCTAGAACAATAATAAAGCAGTCTTTACAAAATAAGTCTAATAATTTGAACATTCTGTAGGCATTTATGGTTATTGACTTACCTCCTTGCAGCAAACAACAAACAGCCTGATTAGCACAAGGGAAAAAAATCTGCCTCCCAGCAATTTACTGCAGCAAACAGCAAGTTTCACTTTCAATTTCAGCAGGAGCCTTCCGATCATCAGCTGTTTCAGGCTGCAGGGATTGCCATAGCCTATTGCCACCTTCACAAGCCCCATTTTCTCCATTTGCTGCAAGGAGGTAAATTGCTGGTAGACAGAGGCAAAAGGGTGGGGGCCGGTGAGTAGTGGGGCAACATTTGGTGTATAAGACGCACCCAAATTTTCCCCCATCTTTAGGGGGGAAAGGTGCCTCTTATACTCCAAAAAATATGGGTAGTTCTATTTGTCTGTCTGTCTGTCTGTCTGTCTGTCTGTCTGTCTGTCTATCTGTCTATCTATCTATCTATCTATCTATCTATCTATCTATCTTCTATCTGTCTGTCTGTCTATCTATCTTTCTTTCTTTCTATCTCTCTCTCTCTCTCTTCCATCTATTTATCTATCAATAGCTCTTTGGCTGCTCACAAGCATGATGATGACAATTGGCTGGCACAACTGGTTGTTATTAGCACACTACTGATCTCACTTTGCCTGCAAAAGCTTGAGTTAAAAAAAAAGTGATTGCCCCATTTAAATAGCTTTCAGTTCTGTCTCAATCCATAGTTTAAGTGCTACAACACCAAGGATTCCTTTCATATTTAAATGGAATTTTTAAAGAGGACAATTAGCCCTATCAGCTATCGCATTAGAGTCATATTCTTATCATCCCTTTTTTTATAGAACATTTGGTTGAATTTTTGAATTAGAACCAGGAAAACTCAGGCTCAAGTCCATTATCAGGGAAAGACACTCATTGGATGCTCTTTGGGCCAATTACAGTCTTCATCCAATTTATCTCCTGAGTTGCATTGTGAGAAAAAAAATGAAAGGAAGGAACATGAACATTTCCCTGCAGTCCTGAAATCAATCAATCAATCTCTCTCTCTCATTTTTTTGCAGGGTTTGTTGTTGTCAATACTATTGTGCTTTTCTGATAAAAAGGTAAAGTATTTTTCTTTTCTTTTCATTTTTTCTAGCTAACATATGTTTGAAATTACATCTAGCAAGTGGTTACCAATAGTTAAGTTAATGCTTAAAAGCTGTCATATAGAGAAATAGAAGAGGAATAGTGTCAATCTTTTCAAGTCATATTAAACTAGAGGGTTCAGCTTGTGATATGAGACCAATTAGTATACTCCCCAACACTTGATAATCTATAATGGCTGAAATGATACAGAAGTCTGCATTCTAAAGATCATAATAGCAATAGCACTTAGGCTTACATACCGCTTCATAGTGCTTTACATCCCTCTCTAAGTGGTTTACAGAGTCAGCCTATTGCCCCCAACCATCTGTGACCTCATTTTACCCACCTCAAAAGGATGGAAGGCTGCATCAATACTAAGCTTGTGAGAATTTAACTTCTGCAATGAGCAGTGAATTAGCCTGCAGTACTGCATTCTAACCACTGCACCACCATGGCTCTAGGACAGGGGTGTCAAACTCGATTTCATTGAGGGCCAGATCAGGGATGTGTTTGACCTCTTAGGGCTTGAATGACCTTGGCCAAGGTATGACCAGCTTTGATGTCACTCATGTCAGGGGCGCCTCTGATGGCCCTAGCGCTCTGCCAGTGAAAATGTGCTTCCGAGCTCTGCTTTTGGCTGAAACTACCTCCTGCAACCCTCTGCCAGAGAAAATGGAGCTCGGGGGGGGGAGGGGCTGCATGCTCCATTTTCACTGGCAGAAGCCCTGTGTGCCAGTCCTTCACTGTTTCCAGGGCAGCCATGTGGGCCAAATTCAGCCCACGGGCCTTGATTTTGACACCCCTGCTCTAGGATAATGTATAACCTGTATGTGACAGTTTATGCAGAGAACAATTAAAGCTATGAGAAAAAAATATTTTGTCACTGCTTTTTTTCCCCAAAATATGATATGACCATAAAGGTATTTGATTCTGGTGGTGTTCTGTGGAGCCAGTCTGGCTATTCAAAATTAATTTAGCAAAGCTAATGAAAAAAAAAGTTTTGTTATAAGAAGTCTGTCTTCACTTTCTGTCTATATTGTTCTCATAATTTCTCATAAGAGTTATATCCCATATGACACAACCTTTCCCCCCCTCCCCTTCTTTTTTCTGGAAAGGTTCGTTCTGTTTTCAGAAGGCTATGGAATCTATTCCAAGCATCACTTCCAAGTCAGACTTCCACTTAATGCAGACAACTCTAAACATTTGAATGGAGCCACAACAGATAATGTTGCATTTAAAAAAACACACACACACACACTTTTTGGCTAATTGCAATACACTCTGTGCAAGTAACGTACATCCTATGTTTTTTTTTTTTTTTAATCATTCATTACAATATTATATTGTAATAAGAAACAGAGTTAAGGCTATAATAGTGTAAACATTGTACAAATAAAATGCAAACTGTATCAAACTTCTGGTGTAGTGGTTAAGGTGCTGGTTTACAAACCAGCACCTTAAGGAGTTTCTTGAGTACCAATCCCACCTTAAGCATGAAATTTGACTGGGTTACTTTGAACCAGTCCCTCTCTCTCGGTCCAATTCACATCACCAGGCTGCTATGGAGAAAAAGAGGAGGAGGAAGTAATATTATGTATGTTTGCTAGCTTGAATTGCTTCACAAGTAATAAAGCAAGATAAGAATCAAATAAATAAATAAATGCAGAGCAAGGGTAACAAAAAAAGCATTTTGCTATTGTTGTTAGTAGTGAAGTTGTGCCCAACTCATCGCGACTCCATGGACAACATTCCTTCAGGCCTTCCTGTCCTCTACCATCCCTTGGAGTCCATTTAAGCTCAGCCGACTACTTCAAAAAAGCATTATCTAACCATTAATGCACCTTCAAGACAGTTAAATTGGCATTTATTTGAAATGGAAATATTGGGGAATGTGACCAAGGAGCAGTGTTTACCTCGGACAAGGATATTATTATTATAATATCATTATATCTTTATACTTTAAAAAATTGTAGACATTCAACTATACCAGGGGTGTCAAACTCGATTTCATTGAGGGCTGCATCAGGATTGTGTTTGACCTCAGAGGGCTGGGGTAGGCATGGCCAGCTCAATGTCACAAGTGCTAAGGCAGGACTTCCTTCCTTCACCCTCACTCACTCTCATAATCTCTTTCCTTCCTTCCTTCCTTCCTTCCTTCCTTCCTTCCTTCCTTCCTGCCTGCCTGCCTGCCTGCCTGCCTGCCTGCCTGCCTGCCTGCCTGCCTGCCTGCCTTTTGTTCTTTTTCTTTCCCTCTTCATTCTCCTTTTTCTCTCTTTCCTTTTCTTCACCATACACTCCCTTTAAACACCTTGTGGCCACAGACTATGGTCACAGACCACCAAGACTTAACTCAAGATTTAAATCATAAGACCACCAGGGGTCACGAACCACAGATTGAGATCCACTGCTTTGGTGAATTAGGGAGTCTTCTGCCTGATCAATTTTTGAGTGTTCTATGGCTATTTTGGAGTTCAAAAGTAATTCAGCCACCTTTGCTAAGCAATGCTCCCTATCTATTTATGTATTAACTTTTATCCTGCTTTTATTATTTTTTTAAATAAATAATTCATGGTAGTGGACATATATAACACTTCTTCCTATTTTCCCCCACAACAATAATCTTGTGACATTGGTTAGGCTGTAAGTGAGTTACTGGCCCAAGGATACCCAGGTCATCTTCTGTGATGACTCCCCCAGACACTTCTCCAGATACCTCTCTAGATGTCAGCTCGGGGAAGGATGAACCAGTTCCTGACATGTCAGAAGCTGAGTTGATTGATGGTTACAAGCATCTATCTGTGAGGGATTTGTTTGAGGCCCCAGATGGGGAAAGCATGCAGCTGCAGCTGGTCAGTGAGGAGGAGGAAGAGGAGGAACTACCTTCTGTTCCAAGAACATGCAGGGCAGAGAAAAGGCAGGAGCAGAGAAGGTCTAATTGCACCCTTCTTGACAGGCTGCACCAGAAGCTGGTTATTTAGCACAGCAGATAGATGGAGGCGATGCTGGGAACAATGTGTTTGTTTCCTAGCTTTGTATTTCTGGTCGTTGTGATTCCTTCCTTGCTTTGAATTGACCCAGTGCCTTGACATGGATCATACCTTGGAAACTGAACTTTTCTTGCCCCATTAACTCTCTGGTGTTATGGATTTAAGTTTGCTTGGTGGATTTATTTTGAGAAACTTTCAAGTGCTATATGGACTCTTTAGCCATTGCTCTGTGAACTAGCATTAGTCCGCTCATGGCTGGACTTAATTGGGACAGTTCTCGGTTTTTGGTGAAGGAAGTTGCTGGGGAATATTAATAAACCCACTAAGCCATAGTTACATGTGTGTGCAAGTGAGCAGGACAGCAGATTGAGTCCTTTCTCCAGTAACCAATTCCTACCCTCTAAGAGAAAGGGACTAAGAGAAGAAAGATCAAGAGAAAATCCCAATGGCTACATTAATATGAAAAAAGGCAATTCTTGTTTTCCCTTTTATAAAACAATTATATAAGTATGTAGCATCATGGATAATTTTTATGCTACTTAGACTTAAATGCACATTTTTCTAAATTAGGACACTTAATCCAATGTTTCCTAAACTGCTATTGACAGGGATGGGCCAATGCTGGTGTGACTCCCTGCTTAGACTTTTTCCTAAAGTTAAGTTAGTGAGAACCTCTTAGTTCCTTACTATTAAAACATGATTATGTGAACAATTAAAAAACAAAATCTACTCTGATGGCATATGACAATATTTTAAAGGAATAAGATTGAAAAGTGTAAAGAATGTCTACCTACAACTCACCCTGGTCATAAATTTTGATCTGTGATTTGTCCAAAATATATACAATTAAAGAGACTAATTCTTTCCTATGGCCCACTAAAAGTTGCTTAGGACTTTGTTTTAAACATTAAAATTCACATGCCATTTTGCAAGGATATCTATCCTAATCCCAAAAACAAACATTAAAGAACTCTTGACTTATTTTAGGGTTACTCCTAGATTAGCAGCAATAAAGGATATCTTCTGACAAGCGAGAGTCACAGCCGAACACAGTCAGAGCAGAAGTTGGGACTTTGGACTCAAGGAAATTCATCACCATAATTGTCAAGTCCTTCAATATTTCTTCTGCGTGAGTGCATTTCAGAAATCCTTTTGACTTGAACCTCCCCCCTTCAGAACTCACAAGATGGTGGCAATTGATTTGTTCTCCTCAGAGGCAGACTGGAAGCCAGCAAAAATTGCAAGACAATATTTCCTGTAGCAAATAAAGCTTCCATTTTGGGGTCAATTTAAATATTCAAGGCAATAAAAATCATTAGTATAACTTTACTATCACAAATGCTATTTAATCAATTGCTCGGCTTCGGTTCTATGTTCTTATTGTTTAATTATTCTTATTATATTATCTTTGTGAGAAGTCTGCCTTTATGTTTTTTATTTACTGCTTTTGATTTTAGGGCGAAGGATAGAATTTAAAAAAAACCACCACTAGTTATGTTTTGTTTTTCCCCTCCTCCCCAAGCTAATTTAAAGCAGAGAAGGAAAGAGAAATCCTGTAAATATACAGCCTACTCACAATTAATTCTCCAACAGAGTTTGCTAGCTATGCCCCTGGAATTCTTCCTTTGTTTCTGCCTGATTTTTAAATTGTGATACAGCTATTGCATCCTAAATAGAATTCCTATGTCACATTAAACATGGTCTGTCTCAGGGCATGTACCAAAGCATTTCTCTATAACTTTTTATTCCTTATATTCTTTTGCTAATAAACCTAAATCTTGGATTAATTACTGTGATATATTCAGATCCTGGGAAATTCTTAAATAATTTTCTTCACTCCAGTTTATTACTTTGATCCCCTTAACCAAAATACAATAACCATGTATGCTGAACATCTGGTGGAGATGGTAAGCAGAAAATTGGAAGCTGAGAGAGTTATAGTTCTCCAACAATATTCCTTCTCCTCACACCGAAAAGATCTTTTCTTCAAAAACAATGTCGCTTGATCCTTGAGTAGTTCACCACATGTACCAGGTAGCTAACTATCTTATAAACTCTATTAATTCATACACACAACCATAAACACTCAGAGAATTTTTAGAATAGAATGAGCTGGAAAGGACCTTGGAGATCTTCCAATCCAGTCCCCTGCTCAAGCAGGAGAACATATACTATTTCAGATAAGTGACTTTCCAGTCTCTTCTTCTCCAGTGATGGAGGACCCACAAATTCTGGAGGCAAGCTGTTCCACTGCTTAATTGATACAAAAGGATCTTGACAAACTTGAACATTGGGCACTATCTAATAAAATGAAATTCAATGGTGAAAAGAGTAAGGTTCTACATTTAGGCAACAAAAACCAAATGCACAGGTACAGTATATGTGGTACCTTGCTCAACAGTAGTAACTGTGAAAAGGATCTTGGAGTCCTAGTGGACAATCACTTAAATATGAGCCAGCAGTGTGCAGCAGCTGCCAAAAAAGCCAACACAGTTCTAGGCTGCATCAACAGAGAGATAGAATCAAGATCACGTGAAGTGTTAATACCACTTTATAATGCCTTGGTAAAAACTTGGAATATTGCATTCAGTTTTGGTCACCACGATGTAGAAAAGGTGTGGAGACTCTAGAAAGAGTGCAGAGAAGAGCAACAAAGATGATTAGGGGACTGGAGACTAAAACATATGAAGAACAGTTGCAGGAACTGGGTATGTCTAGTTTAATAGAAAGAAGGACTAGAAGAGACATGATAGCAGTGTTCCAATATCTCAGGGGTTGCCACAAAGAAGAGGGAGTCAAACTATTTTCCAAGGCACCTGAGGGTAGAACAAGAAGCAATGGGTGGAAACTAATCAAGGAGAGAAGCATCTTAGAACTGAGGAGAAACTTTCTGACAGTTAGAACAATTAATCAGTGGAACAGCTTGCCTCCAGAAGTTGTGAATGCCCCAACACTGGAAGTCTTTAAGAAGATGTTGGATAGCCATTTGTCTGAAACGGTATAGGGTTTCCTGCCTAGGCAGGGGGTTGGACTAGAAGGCCTCCAAGGTCCCTTCCAACTCTACTATTGTATTGTATTGTATTGTAAGTATCAAGACATTGAATATTACATATTATGTACAGTATAAAATCAGTCCATCTTGCTTTCATGTTTTCAAATTGAAGATTGTCACAATCTAATGGAAGTAATATGTTCTAAATGAATTGATTTGGCAATCCCGAAAGGCTATTTTCTACAGCTATGTTGTAGCACAAAAACTCATTCAGAATACAAAGCGATTATTTGTTCATTTAATTTTTTTTTCTCAGCCTTCATCAGAAATACTTACATGTTTTCAGCTTAAGGCATAATTCACACTATCCTATCAACAAACTAATAGAAGAAATAAATAAATACTGCATAAGGACACAATTAAATTGAATCTAATGGTGGATGAAAGTTTCATAGGCCCATAGAATATTAGTTGAATGGGTTTATTTAGACCATTGAATTCAAATCAAATTTATTACAGCCCTAAGGCTGGATACAAACAAAATATTGAAACAAAAATCATTCTATATATAAGTATATGTGTACTAAAGAAAAAACAATAAACATAATGTTGTACAAGACAGTTAAGGACATGGTTAGTAAAACAAATTCCAATAAAATACTATTACAAATTCCAGTTTTAAGTAATGGTATGGTATGGTGTATCAGACAAATGGAAACAAGAACTGGGCAAATTGAGAGGTTATTTTTGAATCCTTGTGTGAGAGTACATTAAAGAGAAATTACATTCTCTACATAGAAATTTCTTCACCATAGGGTATGTCTAGAGTTCTTATATAGAGAACAGTATAATAGCATATGACCTAGAGTTTCTATTGAACCATCGCCACATAGATATAACCAAAAATATGTAGGAATACCCTTAAAATGTCCAAAAAAAGAACTCAAGGCAACCTGGCTAAAATAAAATTATTACAAAATTTAAAAATTGGAATGTCTGATAAACATGCTATGGGATTACCTAGTTTGAAAGTCCTTGCAGGCTGCAGGAACATAATGGGGTCCTTTTGAATAGTAAAATGTTTGAATAATCGTAGAGGCACACTGTGCCCAATAAAAAAAATGAGTATGTTAGAATATTGCACTCCAAGGTATTTATAGGTGCACATTTGTTCAATTAAAGTCCCAACTATTTGGCACTTCTAAATTTTTGGATAATGTCAGGCAACAACTAAGACCTTGGTTTTCTGATAATTTATTCTAGTTTATGTTCTCTGCAGGATAAAGCTAAACTCTAAGTGCTTTTCTATATAGATTGCAAATTATCCTAAAAATATGAGTTCCAGGTGTAGTTATAAAAGAAGAAAAAGACACTGCAATCTCCAGAACTTAAAATATATTGCTCACTTAGCTTTCGTTAGCCTCTGCTAACATCATCAGAGTGTAAAAACTATCATTAAAGAGATATCTGCCTTTATACACTATTAATAGTGTGGACAGTGTATTGACAAGTAAAGAGAGCAGGTTTCACTCTGAGGTTTTCCGTTTACATTATTAAGGCCAATGGCCATGTTTAAGTGTATTCTATAACCAAGACTTGAAAGAAGTACATAATTTTGGACTGCACTATTAAACAATTGCAGAAGAGGTTTAAAGTAATTGGAAGGAAAGAGAAGCTAGATAGTCTGGGACAAGATAGTCATAATATGATTAAGCCAAGAAGGTGTTAAGGATGGGAACAAGATAGAAATTTAATTTGAAAAAGAAAAGACAACAGGAAACAGCAAAGCAAATCTTCAGTTGCTTAGTGCAAGACTTGTGAATAATAAAATAATAACATGAAAAGTATATTAGATAATATAAAGTTGATATAAATATTAACAATTCCATTTTTGATATGGAACTGATTTGGAGGTTTCAATAAAGAGCTTTGCAAAATGATGTTATAAAAGCTGAAGTTGAGGATCCATTGGGAAACATATCTTTTCCAGACTTATACTAATCTTAAATACAGAACAAGGTTCTGTTGGTATGGTGGAATAATTTCAGGTAAAGTCAGATCTTGGATAGAAAGCTTGATCTTGTATCCAGGATCCTGTGTCAGAGGCTTCTCATTGATGAGTTATGTGCATCAACTACCACTAGGTCAGTAAAAAAAGGTCTGAGATAACTCCAGTGCATCTTTCTGTTATGTATTGAATGCATATAGTTTTGTTAACTGTGCTAAAATGAAATTAACCTTTAGATGACCCCAATTGTTGTGGAGGAAAAATTAGAACATTTATATTTGGGTGGGCTTTTTCTGGTTCTCTGATTGGTTAAGGCCCTGGGGGCCTAGAGTATAAATAACAGGTACTTGCCTGCACTTCCTCAGTTCCATTTTAAGTTAATAAATGCTGTTGAAGCTATGCTGGTCTGGTTCTTGCCTTCTGAAGCCCACTACACAAGACTTTCAAAACTGGCACTTCAGAAGTGGTAGGCTATTGGTTAGAGGAGGCCTCAATCTAGAGCAGTGTGTTTTATAACATTTGTATCTACATTTCAATCCTGTGCTCTTACAACAAACCTAATAATGCTGAATGGCCCTTGTTCAATTTTGGTTGATGTGGCAGGAAACTCTGGGCGAGGTAGGTCAAGCGACGGTATAATAAACATACAGCATTGTCTATAGGAACTGATGTTTTCATCAGAAGGACAAAATCAGCCTGAGATTGTCATAACACAAGCTCTGCCCTTTTTGTAACCGTGATGCACATATAAAAGTGACACAATGCTCAGTTTGTTCACAGAAAGCACCTTATGGGATAGGCACATAGGGAAAGTGGTAATGCATGTTTCCCACCAAGAAGAAAGTCAAATATTATGTGCTTCTAGACAGATTCTTTCAATTATTGGCTACAGTTTTCTGTTACAAAGTTCATCTGTCTAACTTGGTGGGTAGCTCTTGATCTTCCTATAAATGTGGTATTATTGATAAATTGCCATTCAGCGGATATTCTCTTGAGGTTTTTGGCTACATATAGGCCATGGGAAAGCCTAAGCAAATATGGTTTTTATTTGGGCTTAAGCAAAAAGCTCTGGTCATGGAAACTGAGCTGAATTTAAGTTCAGATGAGAAACCATAAGAGCTGTTTTGACTAGCTAGGTATTTTGAGCAATTCACAGTTCATGCATACTGCAGGTTTTCACACTAACGTGGTTTGACACCTTACCATCAGCAGTCCTCAGGGGCAGATTGAGAAAAATTCCTTTTGCAGAAATAACTTACCTATTGTCTTCTATCAAGTCCACCAGAGTAACCATTAAGTATGTATAAAGTGTTCTGTTGCAGTGAGTAGGGTTAGTCTGCCTGCTATCATTCTACATTATTTTCAGGACATGTTCAGTTAATTTCCAGCTTCTCTAGAATGAACTAAAACATGCTGTCAAAATGTTCCATTCTAATAATTGCTTTTCCTTTCTGCAAACCTAGCAAGCATAAATATCAAGACCAAATGAAAATCTCAAAGCAGGGAAAAAATGTTATATAAGCTACCTGGGAGAAGAAGAATCTCACACAGATCTTATGAAATGTGTTGGGGCTGCATTTAGATATGATAAAGAGAACTAGCTGTGGCCAAGGTAAACATTGTTTTTATATCAGAGTAAAAACATTGTTTTTATATCAGAGTAAAAACATTGTTTTTATATCAGAGTTAAAGAAGTTTTTCTTTAATTTCACCATCATTTTCCTCACCAAATGGACTCTCCCATCCCTTTGCTTATTCCTTGTTAGATCAAAAAGCCATTTAAAATCGCAATTGACTTTCCACAAATTGGTGGCTGTTGAGAAGATGAGATAAATCTGTGCTTTACGCAGCAACATATTATAGTAAGGACTTAAAAGTTAACTTTGTTATAAAAATATGTTTTTGATCTCCATTAAGTGATCATGAATGCTAAAAAAATTTATGCAGGGAAATGCTTGCAGGGAATCAATTTCTTAATTAATCAGGAATTCACAGTGTGCTGATTAATGTTCAATACATCAGCTGGTCTTTGGATTCCAGGGTTACAGCCATAATAATCATGTTATTGTTGGTCACTCATTACTCTTCTCACAAAAAGTTCTAAATGCCCTGCTAATAACAACTCTTGACATAGGACGAAGTTGTTTTACTTGCATAATGATCACTGTGCACATAAGATAATCAAAATTAATTTGGAAAAGGATGATTTTATAAAGTCAGATGCTTTTCTGAAGGATTGGGGGAGTTTGAACCTAAACTACTGTAGATCAGATTTTTTTTTCAAATGACCTTAACACAAGTGACACCTTTAAACTGGATCTCAGTGTCTGTACAATGTTTGTTCACATGTTAAAGCATTCATATGTCAGCCTGCATGCTAATTGCCATTATTGGAAGTAAAGATTCTCTTTAACATATGAAGTGGGTATATCCTGAGTTACATTTTATTTTGTTCCGGTCATCAAGTTTATGTTTTGTCAAAATATTTGTGTACCTCTTTATATGAAACAAACTTGAAGCAGCTTTCATTTTGTGCGCAATGATTAATTGGCAAGAGTTAAACTGTTAACAAAACATGGATTTTCTGTTCTTATTGGCATTCTCAGGTGACATGGGGGAAAAACACTGCAACACTTTCTAAGGAGGTGCAAAATGCTTCAATCAGAAAACATTTCAACCATGTAACAATTGTTCAAAACAAAACAAATTATTGGCTATCTCAAATATTTCTATTGTTCCAAAAGTTGCAGATGGTTTGTTGTTCTGTGGTTGGTGTACTGAGTTGCTTTTCTGCTGTCCCCCAACCCAAACCTCCAAATGTGTCTCATGAAAGGACCAATCATTAGATTAGAATAGTTGGGACGCTGTTGGAAGGAAATGGTGAGGGAAAAGCAGCAGTGAAACAGATGGCTAGATAAAAGAAGGAAGCTGCAAACTAGCCAAACTAGCATACTGGAAAATTGCCCACTATTTTAAAAAAATTAACCTATCTTTGGGGAAGTTTGAATTCATGTCAATGAGTTGTATGAATGCAAAATATGCTCTGCTTTCTTTTGCAATCAGATAAAACAAAGAAGTGGAATGTTGCTTTGATTAAATTGTAGAGCTTTGATGGGTATATGCATTTTGTGCAAGTCTGCTATGTTGAGTCTATGTGTTTGTTGAGCTTGAGCAGCATATTTGTATTTGCTGTTAGCCCTTGTTGATGTTGATCTTCCTGACATGGATGGACTTGCAAAGTCTTGGGGTACATTGGAGCATATTCTTTTTTTTAAAGTTTTTTGTAATTTTGTAATTTTTTAAACAGACAAAGACAAACCAAAACATAAATATATACAACCTTCTGCCATTTCACATAGCGTGTCATTTGGTTACAAAATTTTGTGCGTCCTTTCCATGGTTACCACTTATAATTATATATCAAATCACAAATTGTTCATTAGATAAACATAAGTACCTTATTGTTATATATCAATTCTTCAACTATAATTATTGTTCCTTAATTTTAAATAGAATATTCTAAATATTGAATTCATGCATACAACATTATTCCATTACATCATTCTAATCTGTTTAACAATGCTAAACCCTTATAGTATTGCATATATCATTCTATTATTCTTAAAATATAAAAAATTCTTCAATATTTTCCGTTACCATGATTTTTTATCTAACCATTGATAAAACAAATCCCACACCTTATAAAATTGTTCATCTTCTTGTTCTCTAATTTCAAATGTCAATTTACTCATTTCCGCACATTCCATTACTTTTTAGATAATTTCCTCCTGCGTTGGTATTTTCTCATTTTTCCAATTTTTTGCAAATACAATTCTAGCTGTTGTTAAAACATTTACAATCAAATATTTCAAATCTTTGTTGTATATTTCTGGTATAATTCCCAATAAAAAAAGTCTCTGGTTTAAAGTCTATGCATTTTTGTGTCATTTTCTCCAACCACATGTGGATCTTAGTCCAATATCTTTTAGCTTCTATGCAAGTCCACCACATATGGTAATATGAACCCTGTATCTGATGACATTTCCAACATTTTTCTGATTTGTTCTTGAACATTCTTGCTATTCTCATTGGGGGTAGATGCCATCTGTAAAACATCTTATACAAATTTTCTTTATATGCTGTTGACATTGTCATTTTGTAGTTTTGAGACCACAGTTTCTGCCACTTTTCTAGTTCAATCCCATGCCCAAATTTTTCCCCCAGGCTATCATAGATCCTTTAACCTATTCTTCTTCTAACGTAACCTCTAGCAAGTGCCCATAGAGTTTTTGAATTACCTTTTCATCAGTACCCATCAAAATGTTATCTAACTCCATCATTTTATCATAAAAACCTTCCTCTTTACAATCATTGTCATATCTAGCTTGTATTTGCATATATGAAACCAATTCATCTTTATACCTTCCTTTTCCAATTCTTGCATAGATTTAAGTTCACCCTCTGCATTCAATATTTCACCATATCTGTTTGTTCCTTTTTGTATAATATTGCATATGAAAAAGCTTCAATCGTTGATAGCCAGACTGGAATTTTTAAATAACATTGTCTTTTAACCTTCTCCCAATTTAATAGCAAGGCCTCCCATAGGTAATGTCTTCTAAAATACCCATGTTTTAGTTCCCTTGTACCATAAAAAGGCATGCCATCCCAGCAATAGATGATGTCCTTCAAGAGTCAATAATCTGGTATTCCTTAGTGTTATCCATTCTTTAACCCACATCAAACTTGCAGCCTGATAGTATAGTTCCCAATTGGGCAGGCCCAATCATCCTCTTGTTCTTGCATCTTGTAACAATTTTAATTTTATTCTTGCTTTTTTCCCCTGCCATATGTACTTCAACACTATTTTATTTAAGTCATCGAAAAATTCCTTCCCTAGTCTAACTGGAATTGTCTGGAACAGATATAAGATTCTAGGTAGAATGTTCATTTTAATTGTAGATATTCTCCCTATCATCGATAATTGTAAATTTTCCCATTTCTTCAAGTCCATTGCAATCTATTGTTTAAGTTTATAGTAGTTGTTATCTTTGAGAGCACTGCATCTTGCTGTTAAATATATCCCCAAATATTTAACCTTATTTGTAACTTGCATCTCCAAAGTTTCCGCCAACTCTTCCTTTTGTCTTGTTGGTATATTCTTTGTCAAGATCTTTGTTTTGTCTTTATTTATTTTCAATCCTGCTACACCCATATTCTTCTATTCTTTCTATCAATTTAGGTGCGACCAAGTCATCTGTGAATGCTTGTAGCTTGTATTCTTCCTTTTTAATTTTCATTCCTTTTATTTTTTTTCATTCTCTGACATTTTTATTTAAAACTTCTAATGTTAAAACAAAAAGTAATGGTGATAATGGGCAGCTTTGTTTCATTCCTTTCTTTATTTTAATAGGCTCTTTCAAATCTCCATTTATCATTATCTTTGCTGTTTGTTTATAATATATAGTTTATATGGCTTGAATAAATTTCTTGCCAAAATCCATCTGTTCCAGTTGTAACAACATAAAATGCCAATTCACATTGTCAAATGCCTTCTGAGCATCCAAGAATATCAATGCCAATTGTTTTTCAGGATGTGCCTCATAATATTCCAGAGTGTCTAAAATTATCCTCATGTTATCTTTAATTTGTCTCTTTGGCAAAAACCCATTTTGATCAGAGTGAATAAAACTGCTTAAGTATTTTTTAAGTCGTTCTGCCAATATTGAAGCAAACAACTTATAGTCTGAGTTTAATAGGGAAATTGGTCTGTAGTTCTTGATTTGTAGTAAATCAGCCTCCTCTTTTGGTAAAAGTGTAATATATGTTTCAGACCATGATTTAGGTATTCTCCTCTCTAACATCACCTCGTTCATTACTTCTAATAATGGAAGAGACAACGATTCCTGCAGGGTCTCATTGGAGCATATTCTTGTTCTCTGTTGGTAATTAAGCGACCAGTATTTATTTCAAAATGCTAAGAATCTGGGTTGGTTTGGTAGGATTGTTGCAGTGGTGGGTTGCAGGTGGTACGACCCAGTAAAGGCATACCAGAGCCTACTCGGAGCACCGGGTACCATTCCAGTACAGTCCTCTGGAGGGCCCACATGCTGCGCTCCTTACCTGTCTTTAAAGTCTTTGGCGCTTCCACGCATGCACACAGCGCATACAGCGCCTGTGTGACGCTCTGACGAGCAGCTGCAGCATCACGGAGGCTTGCAGAGGCGTTGCTGGACAGTAAGATGCATGTGCCATGCTGTGTGCATCTGCGCGCACACCGCGCCCGTTCATATGGAGGATGCCGGGCCCAGTTGCAACTGTAGTGGTTGCAACAGGATCCAGAATCCACCACTGGATTGTTGCTAAGCTTGATGCACAGTTGCTCTTTTGCCTTCATAATGCTTGGCATACATTTACGACATACTTTCCTTGCTGGTTGTAAAGTCTCTTGACTGTAACAATGCTGTGTTGACAGGGTTCCAAGTAACATTCCTAATGAAAGAAGACTCCGAGGTTTGAGTTTCCTCAAAGTTTCATTTTATTAGAGGTGTCATATTGGCACATCTGGGAAAACCTGAATCTGAAAGCTTCCAGGTTTTCCCCACCCAAATGCAAGTCCAAGCCCCTGTCCAGCACCCACATGCCCATCACATGGTCCAATCAGGCACCGTCCCAACTGGAGATGCCTCCCAGTCACACCACCCCAGGTGCAAGTCAAGATGTCCTTGACTCTCTGAGAAAAGAATGTTATTTTGACTATCTCACCCATACTCCTTATAATCCCCACTTCCAGTTTCCCACAGCATTAAATGTGGCAGACCGGAAGGCCCAATGCAAAACTTGGCTTCCAGGCCTGACAGTGTGTTTGTTCTGCTGCTATACCTGAATGATTTATGTATCAGTGCAAGAATTATAAGCAGCCAAGAAATTGGCTGCAAAATGAAGTCAGCTTTGAAGAAGTTACAAAAAATTTCCCACAGAATTTAATTGGTACCTTCCTGGCAGCGATTTTATTTTATTTACCTCCAGGCTGTGAATTGTTCTTAACTAAGGGCAGAGTTTTGATACGATTAACAATTTTGTCTTATTAGTAGGTTAGGTAAATACCTCGGGATTTATTTAAATAGCTGAATAAATTATTGATAAAAAATATTGATTAAAAACAAGTTGTTAAAAGTACATGTTACCTGCCTCCCAACCACGCTGCAGTGATGCTGCGGCTCCCTTTCTAGCTTTGGCCATTTTTCTGTAAACTGCCTGGCCCCATAACCATTAGCATAATCCCATCTATATTTATCGACTTGATATATTAGAAAACGCCACGATCCTCTAAGCTTTGGAATGCTCCCAAGCTGACCATTAAAAAGTATAAAGTATCATACTTTCTTGTGCAAGTAAAGCACAGTGCTTTCTTGTTACCTCAAATTAACCTTCTCCTTTTTTCATCATTACAAAATTGCTCTTAGGCCACTGCTCCCTTGGCCTACGTCTTTATCTTCCTCCCTTCTCGGAAGCAGCTTCATATGTCTTTTATTATATTTCTTCTTCCCCACGGTTCCCTTACGTAATCTTTACTCATAGTCATCCTCTCAAAAGGAATTATTTCCTGCCTCTCCAAAGTCTTGGCAGATAAATCAGCTCTGTCCCACCCCACCCAACACACACACACACACACTTGCAAGTCCTTCTGTCACCAATTGGGTAGGCTGACAATCCCCAACCCACGTTCCCTAACAGCCCGTTGGCATCAGAGTTTCAATCAATATTCAGAAGAGACAAATGTGCTCTGTAACTTAAATACAAAGCAAAATACCTCACCTCCTCCCTCGTTGCTGGAGTTTCAAGTTTTTGAGTCTTTTGAAAAGAAAAAAAAAGAACAGGCTGAGCAGTAGTTGTATGCCACAGTGGGCAGAATTTGAGCACTAAATGCATTCTCCTTTAGCCTCTGATTGAAGTGGGACTGCAGGAAGAAATTTTCAGGTAAGAATAGGAAATAAAGTAACATTTCTTTCAAGAGATGTCTGTTCTCCATGTGAATAGGGGGAAAGGCGTAGGAGGGATGTGAAATGGCGGCGGCTGGAGACGCCGAACGCCGAATCCCCGGCGTTGCTGTGAATTGCGAACTGCGCAGGAAGCCTAGCGAAGGCCGAATGAAGGCCGAGCGAGGCACGAGGCGCCGGAGGCCGGCGGAAAGAACTTTAGGCTGGCTGAAGCAGCGTCGGGGCCTGGAGCGGCGGCTGGGAGTCGCCGAACTTGCGGGGTGCCACGATCGGCGAAGGCAGGCCATGGTGGGAACGAAGCGCCAGATGTCTGCGCCAGAGGTCCGGTAGGAAGAGGGCGGTCTGTGACACTGGAAGCCGGGCAGGGACCAGGGGGCACTTTGGTGACTGGCAGGCGGCTTCAGCGCCAGGTTTGGCAGAAGATCCATCTGCCTCCTGCTAGCTACCTACTTGGTTCTGACCATCTACCCCCTTTTGACTATTCACTAACTATCTGCCCTTTGTTTGCCATCTGTGTGCTTCCGGCGGATCACCTCCTTACCATCTATGACCCACCATTTTACTGCCCATCTGCCCCCCTGCTCATTACCAACTATGGACCATCCGCCCCTCGCCGCCCACCACTGACCACCCACCAGCCTCCATTTATAGACTTTCTGACCATTCCCCCATCCCCCCCCCCCATCGAGGATTGTGGTCTACTGGCACTTGATAACCTCTACTCGCATTGGAACCCTGGCCTTTTAATTTAATTTATACTGGACTTAAAGGCATACATGCCACAACATCGACAGCACCCAGAAATGATCTTAGGCCCTGCTGAAGTTATAAGCTTATCATGTATTTGAGGTCAGACCTGATTCTACTGCGGGAGTCCCCCCTCTCGCAGGTATGGCCCTCCGCCCTTTCGAGGGCCCACCTTGATGACGGATTTATTAATCCAGAGAGGTGGAGGAAGCGGAGACTTAGGGGTTTTTTAACCAGATGCTATCTAAATGTTTTAGTGGGCTCCAGGGTGGGGGGGAGGGTTAACCAGGCCAGGAGTGGGGTTAGTGCCAGGCGAACAGGTGTGGTCGGGAGGGAAGTGAGCGGAGTGGGAGAGGGGAGGGAGAATAACGTTCCATTAGAGGGTCTTTTCATTTCAACGATCATAGGGAGGGGTGGGTGCCAGGATAGACGAAGATTCTGCAGTCACTTGGGAGACCGTGGCCGTTGGACATGCCCGGTCATTTGTAACAACCCCCGCACTCTAGGTGGCCAGGATCTACAGAGTCAGGGCCTGAGGCTGATGTTATGCAACGCGAGGTCCGTTGTCAATAAGGCCCCCCTCATTAATGATTTGATCTCGGAGGGGGTGCTGGACCTTGCAGGGATAACGGAGACCTCGTTGTGCCACGAGGGGGGTTTACCCCTCGTGGAAATGTGCCCACCAGGATACCGTGCATTCCATCAGCCGCGGGCCCTGGGTAGGGGTGGTGGGGTAGCGGTGATTATACGGGAGGGTCTGGAGCCGAGAGAGTTCACTGTGCCACAGATATCTGGGTGTGAGTCTCTTGGTGTGAAATGGGGCCCAGGGAGACAGTTGGGCTTGCTGATTGTATACTTGGCTCCTCGCTATGCATCAGTGGCCCTGCCAGAGCTCCTCGAGATGATTGCAGAGATGGCAGTTGAGACCCCCAAGCTATTGGTTATGGGGGATTTCAACCTGCCGTCGATAGGCGAGTCATCCGAGGCGGCTCAGGAGTTCATGGCTTCCATGACAGCCATGGACCTGACCCAAATAATTCAGGGCCCCACACACGAGGGAGGCCACACGCTGGACCTTATTTTTGTCTCTGGCCAGTGGAAGAGTGATCTGGGAATAGGGGATTTAGTTATTACACCCCTGTCATGGTCAGATCACTCACTTCTCCGGCTCGACTTCCCAGGCGCTACCCCCCATCGCGGGGAGGCGGAACCAGAAGGTCCTAGATGGTTCCGCCCCAGGTGACTGATGGAACCTGATAGGTTCCAGGTGGAGCTTGGGCCATTTCCTGTAGCCCTGACCCGCTCCCGGATGGAGGACCTGGTGGCCGCATGGAACAATGCGGCTACTGGGGCCTTGGACCGGGTTGTGCCTTTGCGGCCTCTCCTGCAGCAGCGAGTCACCCTCGCCCCTTGGTTTACCGAGGAGTTAAGGGTGATGAAGCACCACAAGAGACGCCTAGAGAGCAGATGGAGATCCTCACACTCCGAATCTGACCGAACACAGGTAAGAGCCTATTTACGGACCTACCTTGTGGCATTAAGTGTGGCCAAGCGCCAATATTATGCAGCTCTTATTGCATCCACAGATAACCATCCTGCCGCCCTGTTTTGGGTGACCCGCTCCCTCCTTTCGCAGAGGCCGCGGGAAGTCCCCTTGCAGGGTAGAGCAGAGGAATTTGGGGAATATCTGCAGGACAAAATCGCTCAGATCTGTAGTGAGTGGGTCCCCTCCAGTAGTCCAAAGGGGACGTCGGAGGCGACGTAGGGGTAGATTTTAATGTTGTTTCTAATTTTATTATTACTGTACAGTTTGTATATCGCCTCCTCTATGTATATGTATGTATATGGTGTTTTTACTCTGACTGTACACCGCCCCGAGTCCCTTCGGGGAGAGGGAGCGGTTTATAAATCTAAATAAAGTAAAGTAAGTAAAGAATCTTGAGGGACCATTCTGGGAGGAGTTTGACCCTGTTGCTGCCGATGATATGGACAGGTTGCGTGGGCGACTGCAAGCCACTACATGTTTACTGGACCCGTGTCCCTCCTGGCTTATACTGGCATCCTGGGAGGTTACACGAGGCTGGCTCCAGGAGTTATTCAACGCTTCCTTGAGAGAGGGGTCCTTGCCGGCCGCCTTGAAAGAGGCGGTGGTGAGGCCCCTACTCAAGAAGCCTTCCCTGGATCCAGCGATGTTAACCAACTATCATCCTGTCTCCAACCTTTGCTTTTTGGCAAAGGTTGTAGAGAGTGTGGTAGCGCAACAGTTCCCACGCCACTTGGAGGAAATTGATTATCTAGACCCACGCCAGTCCGGTTTCCGGCCCGGTCACAGCACGGAGACGGCCTAGGTCGCGTTGGTGGATGATCTCTGGAGGGCCAAGGATGGGGGTTGCTCCTCCATCCTGGTCCTATTAGATCTCTCAGCTGCCTTCGATACCATCGACCATGGTATCCTATTGCGTCGCCTGGAGGGGTTGGGGGTGAGGGGCACCGTTCTGCGGTGGTTCTCCTCCTACATCTCTGGCCAGACGCAATGCGTGCTGGCAGGGGAGCAGAGGTCGACCCTGAGGCCACTCACTTGTGGGGTGCCACAGGGGTCGGTCCTCTCGCCTCTCCTGTTCAACACGTATATGAAGCTGCTGGGTGAGATCATTCGTGGTTTTGGGGTTGAGTATCATCTGTACGCTGATGATACTCAGCTGTACATCTCGACCCCAAACCACCCCAACGAGGCCGTCGAAGTGATGTCCCGGTGCCTGGAGGCCGTACGGGTCTGGATGGGAAGCAACAGGCTCAAACTCAACCCCTCCAAGACGCAGTGGCCATCGGGGGCGAACAACTGGCCCCCGTGGAACGGGCGCGCAATTTGGGTGTCCTCCTGGATGCCCGGCTGTCGATGGATGACCATGTGACAGCCGTGGCAAGGGGGACGTTCCACCAGGTTCGCCTGGTGCGCCAATTGCGTCCCCTATTGGACCGGGATGCCCTTCACACAGTCACTCACGCGCTTGTGACGTCCCGCCTGGACTATTGTAATGCTCTCTACATGGGGCTCCCCTTGAGACACGCCCGAAGGCTGTAGCTGGTCCAGAATGCGGCCGCGCGGGCAATCATGGGAAGTACCAGGTACTCCCATATAATACCTCTCCTGCGTGAGCTGCACTGGCTACCTGTGGCTTTTCGGGTGCATTTCAAGGTGTTGATTATCACCTTTAAAGCGCTCCATGGCACAGGACCTAGCTATCTGCGGGATCGCATCCTACCCCACACATCCCTGCGACCAAATCGCTCTCACAGAGAGGGACTCCTCCGGGTGCCATCCACTAAGCAATGCCAGCAGGCGACGCCCAGGAGTAGGGCCTTCTCTGTGATGGGCCCGACCCTCTGGAATGACCTCCCCCCCGACATCAGAACTACCACCGATCTCCGCTCCTTCCGCAAGAAACTCAAGACCCACCTGTTCCAATTAGCTGGCCTGGCCCAATCATAGCTTTAATCTTCAATCCTCCTGGCTGGTATTTTAAATTTTTAGGGGTTGTCTTTTTAAGCTGTTTTTAATTTTTATTATTATTGTACAGACTCTTTATTTAATTTGTTTTTAAGGGGGTATTTAATATATTTTTATTGTGTATACGGTTTTTTACCTTTTGTCTGTACACCGCCCCGAATCCCTTCGGGGAGAGGGGGCGGTCTATACATTCAATAAATGAAATGAAAATACCTGTACAATGTTTTATTTCTGTTCAGCACGTGGCAGCAATTTCTATTTGTCTGAACAATCTAAGGGAATTCTTTGTAAACTCCATTTTTTCCTCCTTTCCCCCACTTCTCCATTTAAGTTTGTATTTCAGAAAAAGGCTACTTTCTCTTTATTAACTTCTTATGGATTGAAAATACAATTTGGAAGCAATTTATCTTCCTGGAGGCTGCCCAGGCTCATTTTTTTTGCAATAGATCAGCACCATCTTGTGGTCTGAAATGTCTTTGAATATTTGTAGCTCGGGGCCGGTAGTTATGTTGTTGGTTTGAGCTCTGAGCTTGGCGCTTTGGTTGCAAACGTTTTGTCCCCATTTGAGGAGACATTATCAGTGCGCTTTGGATTGGGCTTCTCTGGGGGAGCACTGCCATTTAAAGGACTCAGAAAGGTATTTAAAGGCAAGTGTTCCCCCAGGCAAGCCCAATCCAAAGCACACTGAAGATGCCACTTCTAATAGGGATGAAATGTTTGCAACCAAATTGTCAAGCTCGGAGCTCAATCTAACAACATAATCTTGTGGTCATCTTCAAATACTTTTGTGGGGGGCTTTTTTCTTCTTTTAAGTTGCTGTCCCTGAACAGCACAGCTTTATCATGATCAGTATTGGTTATTTAAATGTTAATATTTGAACTTAAGGGAACTCATATTTTTTATGGTTTCTTCTTTCAAACTACCCTTTAGTTTTATTTATCCTGATGAAATTGATCTAACTCTCAAGGAAAGGAGAAAGAGCAGGAGCCTCTGATTGTACATCTATGACCTAATCAGGGAGCTGCATTATACATATTATTCCAATGACCAAATTTAATCCATAGACGAAGCAGAAAAACAGAGAACTACTTTTTACAGTAAAAAGAAGAGCTGAGGTTTTGCAGTATATATCACTTGTTTTCTGCCAACATCATCTGATCAGGAGGGATATGGAAGGTCATAAAAACCACTGTGTGGTGGGCCCAGAAACAGAGACCAATACAAGTAGCACCCAGAAATTGCCTTTTTTTAAAAAACCCAAAACTTTGCCAGCTTTATTCTTAGCTTTTAAATTTCAGAATGGAGGAAATCAGAGATTTAGAATGCTTTGAAATTGTACTTCTCACACATCAAACTTTACAAAGAGCTGGGAGGGTATGCGTGATTGATGGCAAAGTCAATCCATAGAAATTCACCATAACCCTCACTGATCCCTCGCTAGCCATGTCAACTAGGGCTACTGGAAATTTTAATTCAACAATATCTGGAATGTTCTTGGCATGTGGGAGTCAAAAAACATGGTCCTGATCAGTGGTGGGTTCCTGCCGGATCGCACCGGATCGCGCGCTCCCTTTCGGCGCTGAACCCGAAGTACGTTCTGGCCCTGCCCCTGGCGACGGGACGACGCTTGCCTGCGCTCCACCAGCTCGGCTGGGACCGGAGACCTTTTCTCTGCTCTGCAATGTCTTCAGTGGAGCGGTGGCAGCCTGGCAGGCTGAGCCTGCGTCCCTTTCAGGCGCTCCTCTCCGCTGAGGAAACGTCTCCGGTCACAGCCGAGCTGGTGGAGCGCAGGCAAGTGTCGTCGCGTCACCAGGGGCGGGGCCAGAACGTACTTCCGGGTTCAGCGCCGAAAGGGAGCGCGCGATCCGGTGCGATCTAGCAGGAACCCATCACTGGTCCTGATGCAACATCATAATCATGGCAATCCTGTGGCACTATCACTGGATACACCTTTTCATTTTGGTATCATCAAGAGCAGTGGTACAATGGTTAGAATGCAGTACTGCAGACTAACTCCAGGAGTTCGATCCTGACTGCCTCAAGGAAGCCTTCCTTCCTTCTGAAGTTGGTAAAATGAGGACCCAGATCATTGGGAGCAATATGCTGACTCTGTAAACTGCTTAAAGATGACTGTAAAGCCCTATGACAGTGATGGCGAACCTATGGAGCCATTTGTCAGGGCAAGTCTTCCTTATTTTTGTAGGGAAAGACAATTTTCCTACAATTGGTTGTTCTGATTCTGGACATTGTCAATGGCACCAATATACATTCTTGTGTTATTTGGCCTCAGGAGCTACAGTTGAGCAGCAGACGTGTTCTTATATTAAAGGAATCTATATCATCTATATCTAACCACTATGTCTTTATCTATGGTTTAAATGGACATTTGCAAATGCCAGTCATGACTCAAAGAGAAAGCTGCTCATGTTTCCACCAACTCCCTGAATCAGTATATGATGGGAAGCTCTCAAGTTAATTTCCCACAGATGTTGCATCTGTTTGGCAGTTTTATCATAGGGACTTGTCTTTGTGTTCCTTGGTTTATGCAATGACAACAGCACTGACTCAGCTCAGCTGTCTCATGTAACGGTTCACACACTGAGTATTTTTTTACTACTTTTATAGGACTGTAGATCTGATGACTGGATCTCCATGGGGTAACTGAGGGTGGCTCATGCAGACAATGGCTGCATGTGTAATCCTTCGTACAGGATTATATCCTCTTTCCCCTTTCACTGGATTGGATGTTATCCCATTAAAAAAAAGCAGCAGCATTATACTCCTGTGTATAGAATTAAACAACTGTCCTCTTGTGCAATCCAAGAATTGTTTAAAATTGTTTTAAGATTTTGTTTTTCAAAAACTGATCACTAGTTATGTAAACTCTCAGGATTATTTATTCATTTAAGGAGTCATATGTCCATCCAACAGGCGAAGAAGTTACTCTGAGTTGATCATAATAAAGGTATTTGATTTATGTACACCCTATTATTTGTTGCAAATATTGCTTTTCTTCTGATAAATTATGTGTAATTATTTATGTCTTAATTTTATTAATCTAGTATCCTGATACTAAACTATATTGCTATATATGTTCCATTACTAAATCTAAAAAATCTTTTTGATGGATAACATTGGTTCAAATGTAGCAGTCCCCATGGTTTTGTGGAAGTCTAGATTTGTACATGTGATATCTCTCCTGCGGGAGCTGTATCAATTGCCAATTTGCTTTTGAGTTCAATTCAAGGCATTGATTTTCACCTTCAACACCTTACATGGTTTGGGGCCAGGTTATTTTAAGGACCATCTTTTCCCAATCAGATCTACCCAACCTTCCTGAGCAGGGAGGCAGGGAATTCCCCTCTCTTTGGTCTATCTGGCAGGATCACGAAGAGCCTTTTATGTGGTGGCTCCTTACTTGTGGAACATCATCCCCTCAGAGATAATATTGGCCTCAGTACTTGCAAAATCTGAATACACAATTCTGCCAATGGGCCCGGGGATCCAAGAATGATATGGAGCCCATCAAGAGGCTTGTTTGATCGTTGTCACCAGGAAGAGTGGGGGTGGTGGTGTTTTTTGTATTGTTTGGGTTTTTATTCTTATAAGATGCTTAGAGTCACTGATAATGAGTTGGGCAGCCATATATATATTCTTAAATAAATAAATACATGTTATCAGAATATAATTTTAATTCATGTGTTTGATTTGCCAATTCAATTCTGAAATGTTTTGTTGTATATTGACAATGATTCTAAACCCAATACAATTAAAGGAGAAGAGAGGGGGCAATCTTGATTTGTTCTTTTCATTATAAAACACGTTTGTGATAAAAATCAATTTACCATTACTACAGAAAATTATGGATGATCAGCTTATTCTGATACTAAAGGCAGAACATTGTAGAGATATCTCATCTCCCGCCCGGTATGAGAAATGCCACAGCAGTAATAAATTAAATAGCTAACAATTTGTTTCTTTTTTATGACACTGAAAATCAGTCTCCTTAGGCAGCCAATTCATTACAGAAGTCGGAAGCCTATAATAAATCTTCTTTATATTGGAGCATAAAGGGAAAGCACTATTAATTATATATCAAGCGCTTCAATTTCTATTAATCATAGTCACTCTCTTTGTGTCTGTATATGTCTATATGCTTGCTTATTTGCTTATTTCTAAGAGTCACAGCAGAAGAAGAGTATTGACGCCTTTGAACTTTGAGTCTTGGAGAAGGCTCCGGAGGATATGGTGGAATGCCACAAAAACAAACCAATGGATCAACAAACAAATCAACCCAGACTTCTAACTCTAGGCACACATTCCCATGCTCTAATTCCCATTTTCTTAGGACACATACAAGTAGTCCTCGACTGACGACCACAATAGAGCCCAAAATTTCTGTTGCTAAGTGAGACAGGCGTTAAGTGAATTTTAAGCCACATTTTACGGCCTCCCTTGCAACATTTATTAAATGAATCACTTCAGTTGTTAAATTAGTAACACAGTTGTTAGGTGAATTGGGCGTCTCCATGGACTTTGCTTGTCAGAAATTCACAAAAGGTGAGCCCATGACCCAGGAGCACTGCAATGGTTGTAAGTGTGAAAAACGGTTATAAGTCACTTTTTTCAATTCTTTTTTTTAAACAAAGTTTTATTGGTTTTTTTATATTTTACAAAGGGAAAAGGTAAGGGAAAGGTTACAAATTTTGGCAGCTGTGAAATGTGGTAGGTGCACCCCCCCCTCCAAACTCATAGTATACATTTGCATAAGATTCAGTATTAAGTAATAACATATAGTCAGTGTGGTAAATTCAATTGGTAATTTCGATCAGTTTATATCAGGTGATTTTTCTTACTCATTTGTGTGATCTGAGCTTTCTTGATGTTGCCCCATCTCCCCCTGCTGGCAGAGCTCCGGCCCCTCCCGTGTCTTGTATGTCTGTTGAAGAATCTTCTGGTTTTTCTAGGAGTAGTTTGTTTTTCTCCATAAAGGCCTGCGCCTCTATGGGTGTATTAATTCTAACTCTTGTCTCCTCCCAGAATATTAACATACCTTCAGGCATCAACCATCTAAACCACACCCCCTTCTGGTATAATTTATTCGCCAATTGCGAATAATGTTTTCTTTTTTCCCTCACTTTCTTGGGTATCTGTTTCAGGATGGTTATCTCCTTATCTTTGTATGTCAAGGCTTGCTCCCTTTGTGCATTCAGAATTTCATCTCTTGTGCTTTTCCAAGAAATTTAATGTGTACCTCCCTGGGAACATTGTGTGTTCTAGCGTAAGCTGAGTTCACTCTATAAGCCAGGTCTATTTCCCACCCCATCTGTTGTTTTTCCTTCTGAATATACTCAGCCAAAATGTTTGTCATGATGTCCCTTATATTTTCATCATCTGTCTCCATCATGTTTTGGAATCTAAGATAAAAAGACATTCTCTCAAACTCTATTTTCATTTGTTGGGTGTCAAGTTCTTTGTTTCCCTTCTGCACACCCTCTATCCCCCCCCCCTCATCTCAGCCACCCCATCCTCCAAAAGATCCAGTCTCTGTGAGTTCTTATTAATTTTATCCTGGTTCTCTTTAATTTCTTCTTTCATCTCCTTCAGTTGTCTCTTTATTTCCTCTTGTCCCTGTAGAATTTGCTGAAACATTTGATGAAACTCCAGGTCTGTAGATTTAGGTTGCTTTAAGGCTGTTAACGTTGATTGTGTGCTAGGACTGGAGGTTGCAGATGTCGGAGCAGAGGCAGCAAAGCCTGACTTTCCAGGAGGTGGTCTTTTAGATGCCATTGTTTATAAAGTAAAGAGTCCAGTCAATATAGAGAAGGATCAGTCAGAAGGGTAGAACAGCCAGGAGAGTCCAGGAGACAGAGGGTCCAGGCAGAGGGGAATTTTCTAATCACCCTGGCAGAAGAGCAAAAGTTTTTCACTCCAGAGAGTTCAAAAACAAACAATCAACAAGAGAGTTATCCGGGTAGCACGGAGACAAAGACCGGAAGCCTGAAGTTTGAAAGGTGGAGTCAAGTTTCACATTTCATAAAGACAATGGAAGTGTGCCATCTTGCCCTGCCAACTTCGGGTTTCGAGGCAACAAATAAAGTTTTCAAAGTTCAAAATTCCCAGAGCTTCCAGATCTCATTATATTATAAGTTTAAGTCCGAAAATCCACTTAGTAAGGGTGTGGCATCTTTGGTTTGGCTCTCCCCCTCCTCCTTCCCTTGGGGCTGAGAGCACACTTGTTTCCAGCCACTTGTCCGAGGGGGGGGAAAATCCCCCTCCCCTCCAGCTGCGCCTCTCCAAGTCAAGCCGAGAAATAAAGTTTGCACAACTGACAAATTTTAAAGTTAGTAATGGGAATGGAGGAAGTCTACGCCTCACCGCACTGCTGCCGCATCCTTCAGCTTTCTTTATCTCCGCACAGCCTCACAGCGAAGACGCCGGAGCGTCTCCCCTTCGTGCTCCTCGGTGCCTGGAGCGAAGCGGAGGCCCCCCGCCGGCCGCCGGCGATCCAGGGGTCCCCCCGCCGCACCGCTCCTCCAGCAGAACGCCTCTGCGGGGCGTCCTGTGCCCCCCAAGGAGTGGGGAGCCCACCGGGGATGCGCGGGGCGAGCAGTCCCTGCCCGTTGCCGTCTGCCGCCGGAACCGGAAGTAACTTTTTTCAATTCTGTTGTAGCTTTGAATGGTCACTAAGTGGATTGATGTAAGTCAAGGACTTCTTATAATGTGTCCAAGGTAGAAATATGCACAGTCAACTCATGAGGATCTTTATTGTATTCACCCTTCTAAATTGCTGTGGGGAGAATACTGAAGCATATTAGAATTAATGCTCTTCAGAATTTGGAAAGAGTTATGTGGTGTATCTCACTTGTTAAAAAAAAATCAGGATAATATTCTTAGGTAGAGCAGACTGGTCCTTTGATAAGTTGTTAAATGTGCTCATAACGTATTATTGCAGCAGCATTACATAGGAAGTACATGGGCTCACAAAGTATGGTAAACTAAAAGCATTCCCCACTTGCGTTTAGAAATGGAGGGCTGTTGAACTGTTGAACTTCTTTACTTCAATCTTTAATGAAGTGAAAAACACCCTCAAATTTGCTTTTTCAAAAGGCAACTGGACTTTGTTTTTCTTTGAAGACATTTCGCTTCTCATCCAAGAAGCTTCAGAATTTCAGAACTGAAGAAGCTTCTTGGATAAGAAGCAAAACATCTTCAATGAAAAACAAAGACCTTTTGAAAAAACACCTTTGGGATAACCATGATCCAGATGACTGAGAATGTCCATACACCTCCTCAAAGCTTTCCACGGCCCTACATTCATACAAACACATTCTCAACTCCATTTTGAATATCCATAGTATGGGAATAATGATTTCTAACAGTCAGCTTATATCCCTTTCCTATTTTAGCCATCACATTCTGCAGGGAAAGGTTTGCATTATGTCTTTTTAGTTAAGTCCTACTTCTACATATTTATATCCAACCAATATTGCTCAGAATAAACACCCTCCCATGGTAATAGAAACACCACTGAAAAATTAATGTTGCAGACAGGCCAATGTTTAGACATTAGATGGCAGCATTACATAGCATATTAAGTCTTGCGAACTGAAAGCTACAGTGATCATTTTACCATAATTCAAGCTACTATATTTCTAGTTTCGGGGGCTGAGTGGGTGGTGTTGAGCTGATTATGAAATTTCTCTCTGTGTAACTATGCACTCACAGCTCTTGGTTCTCTACACTATAGTAGAGTTTATATAGGCATATATAAATTGTGGTATATAGATAACCATCTGGAAACTAGAAGCCAAATATAATAGTCTATTCCATACAATAAAAGAAATTGAAGATTAAGTAATCTTTGCTATACTTTGATAAGAAAAAAAAAGCTAAATTGCCAGGGTTTTTCCCTCCTCTTATTTCACCTTGTGATATAGGTAGGATTTCAAATATCAAATAACCACATGACGTAGTGACTGAGCATCTGGTTTGCCAAAGATCAAAATCAAATTTCAGATCACCTTTAGGTGTGGCCCTTCTTAGGAAAGAAAATTAGATGAAAGAGAGTTGGAGAACGGGTTTTTTTCATTTACTTTATTTATTTATCATATTATAAAACCTCCCATCTCCATCACAGAGGGACTTTGGGCAGTGTACAAATATTGACACATATTCACATTTTTCCTTCTTTCCATCTGACTCCTTAATTTTGTAAAAAACAAAACCACAGATCGTGTAATAAAAAACACCTGCAAAGTTCAAGTGAGTCACCAATTTCTGTCTTTCAGATGTTCTGGGATTATATCTTCAAGAAATTCTACTCTGTATAGCTTATATTTAAGTCAGTTTATTTCATTAAAAAATAATCAAAAACATATAATTCTGAAGTAGTAAGCAACCTGATGCTGTTGATATGTCGATGAAAGATAAGAGTCAGCCAGCAGATAAATGCATGTTATAACTCAGCAATGCGCAGAGAGTCAATAACCTACCTACCTTCCTTCTTTCCTTCCTTCCTGTGATTGCTTAACAACCACAATGGAAGTGTCAAGATTGTAGTCATTGAGTGAAGCAATCATGATATCTCACTTAATGACTGCTTTGGTCAACATCTGACATTCTGGCCCCATTTGTGGTCTTAAGGACAGGCCCACCTTATGGTTGCCTAATAACGTTTATTTCTCTTTTCTTTCATGGGAGTACCAGTTTTGAGAATGCTTTAAAAAAAAATAAAGTACAGTATAGGCCTAACTATGTGGTTTTTCTCTCCCCACACAGTCCAGTTTGTAAAGATATATGTCCTTTGGGGGGTTGGGGTGTGTGTGCCTTCAGTCAGTATTGACTCCTGGAGACAGCCTGGACTAGTCTCTGTAGTTTTCTCAGCAAGATTTTGGAAGTGGTTAGTCCTTGCCTCTTTCCTAGAGAAACTGAGAAAGACTGGCCCAAGGTCACTCAGCTGGCTTTGAGCCTAAGGTAGGATTAGAACACACAGTCTCTGGAGCCTTAGCCACTGCACCAAATTGGTTCTCATGTGCTATCTAACAAAAAGTATTAATTTACAGTCTACTTTTATTCCAAGAACAAAAGTCAATGAATAATAGAGCTGCCTCCCCTGTCATATTTCTGATACCAACAACTGATTTGGAGGGGGGGGAGTGTATCCTGGGGTGCTTACACAATTGAGGACAGTTTAGGACCTGGATCTCCCTTCTGTCAAATATACAATTCCCTTTCAACACTTTGACTGTTGTACCATAATGACTCTCGGGAGATGTATATTTGACAGAGCGATAACCTAATTCAATGCCTCTTCATCTGGGAAATAGCGTGTTCAATCACATTTACTTGGAAAATTACTCACATCAGCTTTATTCGTATGGGGTTACTTCCAAGTAAATGCTTGATAGGGCCATCATTTAAAACATGTATTAAAACCTCTGAGAAACCCAAAATCCGTAGTTTGCTAATTTAATTGTAGACATTTATTCTGGCAGGCAATGAAACATGTAATGTTTAATAGGTGTGTGTATAAATTTGTACATAAATACATTAGCTCTACCTTTGTCACGCAAGGACTGTAATTCATATTTGGTGCTGGACAATAAAATATCTGAAATTCATTTCCAGTTAAATTTGGCAATTTATCTTCCCACTACCCAATCACTTTGAAGGATGAAAGAATGATCCAAAACCCGGATTTCGATTTCAGCTGAAGTTATGATAAAGTGTGAAATTTGAAAGACTAGTTATAAAGGAGATCATTATAAAACCCTTCTGCACAGAAGAAATAAGACTACTTTATTAAATTCATTACACTTTATGTAAACTCAGTCCTGGGGTCAAAGGTTTGAATATTTTTTTCTTTCTTTCCTTCCAATCACCAGCTATATGACAACGTTATAAAAACAGTCCTGTTTTAGTGCATGAATTTAACTGACTTACGCTTTTAGCTGTAACTAAGGAAGCTGTTGAGGTGAGTAGGTGGAACCGAAGTTGTTCATATCTCCTTCTCAAGATGACATCCCAATTCTATTTTCCAACTGCTATGGGGGTGGGGGGCGGGGGAATCCTTGTCATTTCATTTACTCTTTTCCCCAGTTCCTCAGAAGATACTATCCCAATGGAGAACTATTGAAGGTCAAGCCTGATCTGAAGAACCAGAGGTATCAGTGGATTAGCTAGGAGGGAGGGAAGGCAGCCTCACATGATCATAGGCAAGTGTGTTTAAACTGGATGTTGGGCCAGTGGAATACAGGTAGTCCTCAACATATGACCACAATTGAGCCCAAAAATTATATTAAGTGAGACAAGTGAATTTTGCCCCCATTTTCTGGCCTGTCTTGCCACAGTTGTTAAGAGAATCACTGCAGTTATTAAGTTAGTAACATGGTTGTTAAGTGAATCTGGCTTCCCCATTGACTTTTCTTGTCAGGAAGTTGCAATAGCAGATCACAATACCCTGGGACACTGCAACCATCATAAATGAGTCAGTTGCCAAGCATCCAAATTTTGATCAAGTGACCATGGGGATGCAGCAACAGTCATAAGTGTGAAAAACAATCATAAGTCACTTTTTTCGATGCAGTTATAACTTTGAATGGTCATTAAACAAACTGTTGTTTAAGTCGAGGACTACATGTATTGCAGCTGAGTTACAGGAAACCTGCCTATATCTATTCTTCCTCACTTATCATCAAGTTACATTTGGAGGAATATGCAGGGAAGTCTTCCTAACCTTCCTCTGAGGCGCTACAAATTATTTCTTTTGTGTCCACCATTTCTACCATCTCAAATTTGCTTACAACATTCATGTGAAGTAGGTTAAGGCTGAAGAAGCAAAAGGACCTTTATTTAGGTCAAACAATTGTGGTTTTACTTTTCTATTTACTGATGGGATTTATGAATTGCAGGGTCCATCTAACAGGCATCGAGTCAACATACAACACAGAACTTAGGCAGTTGAGTTTCAGGGTTCCTGTAGCTTCTCTTTCTTCCTCTACAGTAGGGGTGTCAAACTCAAGGCCTGCAGGCTAGATCGGGACCAGGGGTGCTTAGATCTGCCCTGGAAATCGTGAAAGACCGGCCCATGATGCCTCTGCCAGAAAAAAAGAGTTTCCGGGGGCTACACGTGGCCCTCCTGAGAGCCACTTTCAGCTGTGATGGCCTCCTGCAACCCTCTGCCAGTGAAAAGGAGCTCAGGAGGACTGCTTCGTTTTTGTTGGCAGAGCATTCAGGCTACCACAGGTGCCCCCAACATGAGTGACGTCAAGCTGGCCACACTCACCCTGGTCATGCTCTCCCCCCAACCCGAGGTCAAACAGAACTCTGATGCAGCCCTAAATAAAATCGAGTCCTGCTCTACAGGAAAGTTGGTGTAGAATATAAAATATTTTTTATTGGCCAAGTGTGATTGGATGCACAAAGAATTTGTCTCTGGTGTATAAGCTCTCAGTATACATACAAGCAACAAAGTGATAAGTCGTAGCTTTCAAAACTTTACTTCTATGATTGGAATCTCCAACTTTCTAGAATAGAGATGGGGATCGTTTGGACTCAAATTTGGGTTGGTCATTTGGACCAGAGATTTACTTTTCAGAGCTTGGTTAGTAGACTATCTAAACTTTGAACAAGCTGTTGGAAGCTTAGATAATCCAAACTCTGCTATAACCCTTTAACTTAACAATTCAAGCCATCAAGAAGACAGGTAGGCTTGAGATCCAACACATCAGGCTTTCTACCTCTCTGTGGAAATATGTAACTTCCTTTGGGCGCTTCTACCCACCTCCTCTTGCCAAGGGGAAAGCCTCGACCTTCAAGTTTCTGCTTTATTTTATTTTATTTATTAATTATTTTATTTATTTTAGTTATTTATTTGATTTGTCAATCATTTACAAGATAATAGGTATAAGAATAAACATGAGTATGAATGAAATGGGTACGAATAAATGGGGACAGTAGGACAGGAATGGTAGGCACCAGTGGTGGGATTAAAAAAGAATGTACTACCTGTTGTATGGGTGTGGCTTGGTGGGCATGGTTTAGCAGGTGTGGCAGGGGAAGGATACTGCAAAATCCCCATTTCCTCCCATTCAGTTGGGACTCGGGAGGCAGAGAATAGATGGGCATAGCGCCAGCCAGATATGCGGGTTCTCCAAACTACTCAAAATTTCTGCTACCTGTTCTCCAGAACTGGTCAGAACCTGCTGAATATCACCTCTGATATGGTGTGCTTATGCGCATGCCCCTTACAGACCTCTTAGGAATGGGGTGAGATCAATAGTAGACAGTCTAAGCTTAAAGTTATGGGTATTTGAAGATGTAACAACAGAGTTGGTGGGGGGGGGCTCATCCTAAGCGTCCTACAACCAGCTGCTTGCCACTTCGACTCCCATCGACCTCTAACTGAAAGGGTCACACAGTAAGAGTTAATGGGAGTCGATGCTTAGCTCCAAGGTGAAAAAACATAAGGGCAACCCAGGGAGAAAGACCCGCGTGGCTTTTTGCCATTGGAAAGGAGAGCGAAAAGCTCGCCCGGCCCGAGCGCGCGCGTTATTTGAGAAAGAAAGAAATGTAATACTCGACACGGGCGGGGTCTCCTCCTGATGTAACAGGAAGCGGGGATGTTTCCCCTTCGGCTTGCCGATAAGTTACAACCTCACAAGGCTTCTGAGCGCTCCTGGCGGCAGAAGCCAGCCGTCGTCCGCTTCTGGCTCTCTCGAAGACCTCCGCTGATTGGATTGTAACCTAGACCTGTAGGAGCAACTAGCGGGATCACAGCTCTTCTTTTTTTTAACCGTTTCATCTCCTCTCACGCCTCCCCCCTTTTTTTAAACATCTTTTTTTGGGGAGGGGGTGTTGTGGTGTGAACTCTTTCTAGCCAAACCGGGAAAAGGCAAACTCATTTGATTCCTGATATATTAAGCCCGGGAAGGAAAGTACAGCTTTGGGTGAGTAAAAGGAAAAAAAAATGTGGTTGGGGGGCGGGGGCGGGGGTGTGAAACATTATAGGAGACGCGGAAAGAGAGAAACGCAACTCTTCTGCTACAGTTGCTTGCGGGGAATAAGATTCATAGAAGGCGGGGGAGGAAATTTCTCGGACCATCCAATTCGCTTTGGAAGAAAGAGATGGAAGAGGCGGGGGGAAGCGCCCCCTTTTCCCAGCGCTACTCAGTAAATGAATTGCCTTGCAAATATAAACGGACGCTCTCCGGTACGGCTTAGAAGCCCGATACAAAGCTAAACTAAGCCGTGGTTGCCTTTCTCTGACCCACGCGTTCCAGTGTTTCGGCTGTCCGGGAAATCGTGAGAAAGGGGACGAATCTGGGATCCTAGAGAATTTGGAAGCGTGTGTGAGAGAGAGTCGGTCTTCTGAATCGAATCCTGGACCGAGTTCTGTAAGCACCCTCCGGTCCCAAAGGGAGATCGGAAGCGTGCATGTGTGTGTGCGTGTGTGTGTGTGAGAGAGACACAGAGAGAGGAGAGAATAAAATGTAAAACAGCACTAACGTTAACAGCTTCATCTGAAGTCGGGCAAATCAGAAATAAATGATTTGGTGTTTGGGGGACGCTCCTTCCTCAAAACGGCGCGATGGTACATACTCGTGTGAGAAACACCTCTTTAACTATAGTTGTTGTAGGGAGATTTATTTCTGGGAGTAAACCAGCATAGGATGTACAGTGGGAGTCAAATAGAAACTGGTGAATAACCAAATCTAACATTGGTTTTATTTGGACCCGTGAGAGTGACACAAAAAGTGTGCCCATTTTTTAAAACTATTCCTCAAAGAGCAGAGCTTCATTAATTCTGTGGCTTCTCAATTAATGAATTAAAGTATCAGAGCTAAGTTTTAGCCTTGAGGCACTTTACTTATGCCTGGCTGTTCTTAATATCTTCCCTGAAGATGAGCTGGAGGGAATATAAAAGCTTGCAAACTTTTGGGTGCGCTTTTGGCTAATTGCAGTGAAGGTAATACCAGTCACAGTGAAGGTAATCCTATGGCTGTTGTGTTTTGTTCTTCCAGGTTCTTCCTGTTTTAAACAGGAACCACGGATTGGTTTGGTTTTGCCAGATGATGCGTTTTTAATGCTTTGAAGTAAAACTGTCCATTGATTTAAGAGGAATATGGTGAGGATGGTAATTTTAGATGTATGTCTATGGTGATTCTCAATCAACCAGGTCATGGTTGTCCCAAAGGTGCTTTTCAAAAGGCAACTTGAAAACTTTTCAAAAGGTTCTTGAAAACTTTTTTGTTCCTCATTTAAGAAACGTCTTCACTTCTGGTTGAATGTTTCAGAATGGAAGGATTTTTATCCCTTAGTGGTCATCTGATCATTAGTTCTCTGATGGTTGAGGCCACTTGGCAGTTTAGATGTATATAAACTATTAAGTTTTTAAGCTATGTAGTTTAATCCTAAATTCTTTAAATGTGCTGCAAATTTCACACTGAATCTGCTTTTGATTAAGTATGATTAATATGGTGAAGTTGGTGGAAGGTGGTTTAGCGTTAACCATTAAGCCTTCTCTTAATGGAGGTTGATAAATGGCGTTGCTTTTTTCTTGTATCTTTTGTTTTAAAAGTTGGCAGTTATGAAAATATGAATGGCTAGGACGTAATAGGTTGACCCAGAACAATCTTGTCTGTTCGTCTATCCATCCATCCATCCATCCATCCAATATTTCTTTCCCACTCCCCACACTGAATTCTAGCACCATGACATTCAGATTTTGGGTATTTGATTTTCAGTATATAAAAAAGAAAGTGCAACAGTGATGAATTGTCCGCAGTGAAGATGACCAAATATGAATACTGGTTGCTGAAAGAAATCAGTATGAACATTGCAATAAAGCTGAATGTAGTTCCTGATTTCTGTGGTTGTGGGATGTGACTCAAGAAAACACTTCCCTTTCCTTTTATTTTTATTTAACACTTCTCTTTTATTCTTATTTCAAATGAATGCTTTTGAAAGTATTCTTAAATACTTGGAGCAAACCTCTCCTTTATTTTGGAAATCTGGAAACCAATGGAAGGTATATCAAGGAACCCTATACAAATATGTGGTGTTTGCAAAACAGAATTTTGTGCTTTAAAGAGAATGGCTTTTGCCTATAGGATATACAGATTCTTAAGACAAAACTGACTATATACAGCACTGAAATTTAAAAAAAAGAATGATTTAAGATTGACTTTGTAATTCCTGGTCCATTCCAGATACAGTATGTCAGGGGTAGAATTCTGAATATTGTGGTACTTGTATTCCCAATTCTTTCTGGAGGGCATCAAGTTAAAAAATTATTTAAGATTTGCACCTTTTCAGTAAATGTATGTTTATCAGGAAAAAAAGAATTGTTTGGCATGTTAATTTTCAAGCAATCACTTTTTAGGTACTTTGGGAGTTTGGACTATATTCTTACATAATGACAGTACTCTTGAGAGGGAAATCAATATTATTTTACCTCACAAATGAGGATTGAATGAGAAAGGCTGAAAAGATGAGGCAATTAATTAGATTTAAATCATAAGTCATTTTCTACTTACATTTCTTGATGATGTGAATATACAGTTCTAGTAACAATAGAACAATTGTAATAGTTTGTAAAAAAAAAAAAGTATTGCAGAAAAACAGTTCTTCCTCTGAAATTCTGTCCAGGCATTTAAAGGGCTAGGCGCCCTATTCTGTTTTTTATTCCATTCCGTTCCATTCCATTCCATCCCATTCCATCCTTCCTTAACAGAAGAAGACAAGCTTTTTGATGTTGGAACACATCAAAAGCCCATCTTACACAACATCCTGTTTCCCACAATGAACAACCTTTCATGAGAGCAATTCTTGCATGTCACAGGAAGGTCTCAAAGATGCTTCTTAGCAACGCATGGAAAAGACAGCAAGTAGGAAAGCCAAAGAACAGAAAGTAAAAAAAGAGTTCAAATGAGAGTTGTAGTCACTTGTGCAAAAACATCCGAATTGCGTGGAAGACATCTTCAGCAGATGACTAAAAAACAAAAAAGTCCATCTACCAGAATAAGAAAACTCAGCAATATTATTTGAAATTTTTCAGTTTAGTCAGTTTGTTTCATTTGGAAGAATTTTCAGTTAGAGCACTTAGAAGATAGGCTAAAAAATAGCTTCTTTTATTAAGTCTATAAAAATAAATTAGTAGATCTATTGCTGATCATATTTTATAAAACTGGAACATGTGAATGGACTTTTGGCCTGAATTGGAAGGGACCTGTTAAATCTAAGCTGGCTAGAATTTTAAAACCATTCTCTGGAAGGACATAAAATACTCAATTCATAGTTGTTTCTTTGAATTCCTCAGTCATTTTGGGAAAATTACTGTACCCTTTCTTTGTATAGAGATGGATTAGAGGGGTTTTTCTGTAGCTCTTGGATTTATGTCATAATTTGCAGTTGATGCATAATTATTTTTATTCACTATTCCATGTGGATTTCAGCAGTTGTCAGTAAATGTAACATCAGTTTTGTATGCAGTACACACAGTGTAATTTACTGACATCTTAAATGCAAATCATCCCTATTCATCTAGACATAGCCATAATTATGGGCATGTAATGAGAGGTAGGTGGGCAAATTACCTTGTCTGTTATAAACAACGGCAACCATCCAGATATCTGAACCTGTCTGATCACCTCAAAAATATCACTCTATGAAAACTTATAAATTCTTTGCATTTAACAACATAAATTTATAGTGTGTACTTTATAAATGTATGGTCCTAATTTTATTAGTTAAATTGTCAATCTGGAAAAAATAAGATTGTTAGAAGGTAACAATTTAAAGACTTAAAACAAACAACAGCTTGGAGCTTACAGCACTTGACTTCTAAATTAAATAATGCTTGACATTTATACCATATTGCAAGTCTCCAGACTTTTGACAGTTGCAGTCTTTGCAGACAGCTGGTAAATTTAATCAATATTGCACTGTGGATGGATAAGACTCAGAGTTAGTAGTGAAATTCTGATAGAGTTGAATTGGTCTCAGGCATGGTACTGTACCACTTACCGGTATACGCTTATATTTGATGTTCTCAACTATTTATTGATGTTCATTTTAGATGTGGGACTACTGTAATATGCAGTTGTATACATTACATACATTGGAGAAAAACATTTCTGGATTCCTCCATATCTTATCCTAGTTTAGAAGGTGGGGGGACTTCATTTATGGCATAGCAGTGTATGTGGGTGGTTTTTTTTTCCTGTTGATTATGAACTGCTGAAAGTTCTTCCTTCATATAATTGATTTTACAAAGAATATTTTTTTCTTCCTAGTATGAGACATGCACTGGAAACTACAGAAATGATTTGCTTTTTAAATAAAATGATTTACAATTGGAAGTGATCTCTACCCATAGATTGATCCTGCTGCTTTATAATATAAATTTCTGACTATGTACTATTCTTTTTTGACTATGTAGGCTGAAACATACATTTTATGCTATTTTGTCTCTGTAAATGAGAGAGAGATGTAATTTTGGATCAAGGTTTGGGAATGATTGACAAAAATTAAAAATAATTGATCACAAGGATGACAACCACCAGCACTCTTCCTTCATAAAAGATTAATGCTCTTGATTATTCTAACACAAGTTGCCGAATTGTGTATTGGTTTCAATATAAGATAATCAACCTTATTGGAATGATTATAAAAGGAGAAAGAGATGTATGTAAGTGAAAATATTTTCAACTGTGGACTAAATCTTCCTGTCTAAGTCTGGTTTTCATTGGGATGTTTCATATAAGGATTCAGATATAGATGCCTGTCTTTTATGCGTTTAATAAACCTTTTTTCTTGATTGGATATGCTGAAATGGAAATCAGAAAATCTTGGGATGTTGTTTCTGCATGTTTTTGTAAAGAAAAGTGGTAGTTTAATTATATAACGCACAAGTAATTTTATGTGGGCATAAACGATACTACATTTACTACATTATCTTTTGCTTTCACTTAAATATACATATATACATATACATATATATATATATATATATATATATATATATATATATATATATATACACACACACACACACACACACACACACACACATACATACATACATACATACATACATAAATCTAAAGATAAATATTTTTCTCTGTAATATAAAACTCACAGATCTAGCTCAAACTATTAAATTTGAAGAATAAAAATGAAATTATCATCATTTTGTAAAATTCAGAACAACAAATTTCATTTTAAACAAACATATGCATTAAATAACTGCAAACACTGTGAATGAAAGGATGAGAATACATCTAATAAGAATAATACTGCTTATGCTACTGCTGCTACTAGCATTGTGAAACAAAGTTTTGAAAATAAAACAATTTTTGACCTGCAAATTAGTTACTGGAAATGTCACCCGGAATAGTTTTCTTTGGAACCATCAGATTATTATTAATAGAAATATACTGGATTAAATCATTTGTTTATTGAAGCTTTGAGAGAGGAAGAAGTTAAGCAAATAGTTAATGCTATGTTTAGTCTGTTGTACAATAAGGAACTAGACCACAGAGAAGGACAGAGTCAGATGATGTCCTCATTATCTGGTTAAGATGAAGTATATAGATTATGCCTACTAAATTTCTTTGCTTTATGTAACAGAAAGTTACAGAGATCCTTCTTTGGGGACATCTTATATACAGTAGACATGCAGTATGTTACATAGGCATGCACACACATCCATTAGTTCTCAACAGCAAACTAAACTTCATATTTAAGTTTTTATTTCGATCTGTTTTTCATAGAATGATAATAGAGTGGATCCAGATTGTATCCTCTGAAAATCCATTGAATTTAATACGAGAAAATGTTTGGGGTTTCCATCTCTTTGATTTCAATTCAACTATTGGAATCTATATTCAGTTAACTGAAGTTAACTTTTAAAATTCCAAAGAAAACTTTTCTAATGAGTAGAGAATATTGCTGAGTTAACAGCTTTTTGTTTACTTTGAGATCCTATGAATGAAAATTCACATCTCCTATTCTTTTTATCCATAGACTCCAGCAGGTGTCACTCTGGGGACTGGATTTTAGCAATTTAAATGGTTTTGAAGACTTTTTTTTGGGGGGGGGGAAAGTACATCTACCAAGTAACCCTCTATTTTAGAAACATTTTTCTTGCCAGCTTTTCCCTTTTTCTCTGTTCTCCTTTTGGATTTATCAACTTTGTGATTTCTGGGGTAGTTTCTCATAGATAGAAGTTATATTGGCTACAGCTTAAATTAAAATAAATTAGACACAATTGCAATTTGTATTCATCTACCCAAATTGGTTGGCATCCAAATTGGGTAGATGGACGTACAGTTACCTTCAATGCATGTGGACTGGATTGGGGATGGACTGAGCAATGGAGTAAGGCTGATTTAAATGTTTGCTTGCTTTATAAAACAATGCTGCAATAGAAAGCCCCTTTGTAAGAATGATATTGATGACATGCATCAGCTACAGAGGAGGGTCCAAATTGTCATGAGAATATCAATGGTCAGTAGGAAGCAAAGGCCTTGCCAGTAAATAAATAGTTATGCATTATGCGTATTATAAAAAGTGTTGCAGGAAATCTGATGATGTAATTTTTTTAAAGAATATTTTTTATTTCCAAGGTTAAAATAAAAAAGTAGGAAAAAAAGACAAACAACAAACACTACCAATAAAAAAATAATAATTTGTACACAATACTAACAAATGACAAATCTAATCATTAATACTGATATTAAATATTAAATGTCCACCTGGTTGAAAAATATATCAGAAATACTTGGTACGTTTTCTTTACATAACAGGTCTACAAGTAATTATAACATTTTCCATCCATATTTAATAAAAAATACCATGTTGTGTAGAAAGGTGTCATTGAGGTAGAAATCTATTTATCAGACAAATCAACCCACATCTGTTCACTGTATAAAAAAGGAGTCAACAGGTAACTCTAAAAATAAAATTAAACTAATCTTCAAAAACCTCTGTTAACCACCTGTTACTGTAACATGCAGAAAGTCCACAATGTGTATCCAATCTCTTATAAATCTAATCTATTGCCTGTAATCAGTATGGTTACCGGTAATTTTGCCATCACTGCCAGTTCAGTCAGTTTTAAACTCCATTTATAGTCCATGTCCCTTTTTCTTTCCAATACTTAGCATAAACAGCGATTGCGGCAGTCACCATGTAAAGAAACAATATCCCGCACTGGTTTTCTGTCAATTTATCCACAATACTTAGAAGAAAGACTTCAGGCTCCATTAATATTTGCATTTTAAATATTGTCTGCATGGTTATTATATTTATCCAGTACAATTTAGTATACTTACTGTACAGGACCATCACACATGGTAAAATGTATACCTGAAGTAATCAAGTTTTTTCTTGATTTTTCTGGGATTTATTAAATCTTTCTTTAATTAGTGGGAAACAAATTCAGCCATAGGCTACTGTATATCCCTCACTATGCATGAAATCTGTCCATAAATATAATTCACATTTCTTTACTTCCTAGGAATAAAAACTGCCAAGCAGTCAGACAGAACCTATGCAATATATCTTTGATGTGTGGTTTTGGTAATTGGGGAAAAAATACTGGATAATAGAAAGACTGAGCTGTAATCATAGAATAAGATATAACTGAATTCTACTTATATTTGCTGCAAAGAAAATTGGATGCTTCTGCTTGCTATTTCTTTTTTTCCCCACCTGCAAGTTTGTCTTTTTTCTTAGTTTTTCTTTTCTCTCTTTTCTGCTTTTTATTAGTTTGTATTAGTTTTTATGTTCTTTGTTAAACTTTCAGTACATTTTTTAAAAAAAGAATGCATACAATATGTGACTAAATTTTGAATACAACCAAGTGCTGCTATAATCTATCCTAGAATTTGTGAAATGGCTTGGCAATTTATGGTACGCTGATATTATATTATTATTAGAATTTCTAACCAGCCAGTCCCTGTACTGGAAGGACACAGTGAATATAATTAATCAATGGACACATCCAGAAGTTGTAACCTCAGGCTACATAAAACATTCCTGTTTCCTTTCTTTCCTCTGTACGTCTATCCTGTTCCTCTTTTATTTTGTTCCATTTCCTCTGCACCAAAGGTACAGAATTAGTCATTCTGGCAGGCATTTAAAAGTGTGGCCAGGCAAACTTTTAAAACTATTTTCTGTTAATTTTCAGGTATATTTCAAAATCACTAACAATTGTATGATGATGATGATGATGATGATGATTATTATTATTAATGATATACTCTTGCTTAGATGCTGCTAAAGGAAAAAAAGTTAACTAATTATGCAATCCAAAAATAGGCTCATCCACACATACACATCTATGTTTGGTAAGACAAGAAATGTGCAAAAGCTGAGTATCTCTATTCTCAGCTCAGGGTGTCAGATATCATTAGATCCAAACATTAACCTTAATTATACCATGGTAGAATTAATTTAGGCTTCAGCTATTGTGATTAATAGCTGAAGCCTAAACTCAGCTATTGTAATTAATAAACATGATTAGTAGGATGTATGAAAGGGCTTCCTAGGCACACTTTGATTAACATAATTATGGTTTTTATTAAACATTTACAATTGTTATTGTATTTGGAACATTCCATGGTTGTAAAGTAGGACTTTGACCACAATTTACTATTCCTGTAAATATTCTTTTTCTTTCATAGTGGATACTGTGATACCTTGGGGGTGCAGTGGTTAGAATGTAGTACTGCCTGCTAATTCACTGCTCACTCCAGGAGTTCGATCTTGACTTGCTCAAGGTTAACTCAGATTTCCATCCTTCCGAGACTAGTAAAATGAGGACCCAAATTGTTGGGGGCAATAGGCTGACTCTGTGAACTGCTTAGAGAGGGCTGCAAAGCAAAACGAAGCAGTATGTAAGTCTAGGTGCTATTGCTACATAAAAAAGGCAGAAAATCTGAGAGAGGCATGGCTTATTACATCAAGTCCCCTTCATAGCCCCAAACTAGGAAAACTCCACATTTCTTAAGTTTAACATTTTTATTGAGTTATAAGATAAAATAAGATACAAAATGCAAAAGTAAATAGAAAAGCAGTGGGGAGGAAGAGGGGGAAGAGAACTGAGTAAGGATTAGAAAAAAGGAAAAAGAAGCATTGATTTCCGACTCTCTCTGTTGCAGTAAAATAAGGCATTACCATAAATCAGAACTTTTTGTTTTTTCATAATAATATAAACAAGCCACTTCTACAAGGATCTATCAACCAAATTGGTAAAACCCAAAATCAAAGTTTCATTCTTTTCTACTTCTTGCACAAAGTTCAGAAGCGGTCTCCTTGTGGAAACGAAAGTATTTACATTTTGTCTTCAATCAAAATAAGTCAATTTTGACATTTCATGATGGAGCCAACTCCATCAACATCTATAGCCATTCATCCATGGTGGAAATCAAACTGTCCTTCCTTTTTATGTATACAAATAGTCTTGCTGATGTCAACATATACAGTAACAAAGTTCCATTTTTTTTTCTCCAGGTCTTTTTCCATTAAGCCTCAAAGGAAAAATTCTGGTTTTTCATCTTTATCTTCATTTTCAAAATTGTCTGTAATAAAATATGAATCATTCTCCAATTTTCTTTGAAGACTCCATATTCCTATTACAGACTAAGCTATTTCTTTGGTTCAGTCTCATTGTTCTGTCTCCCAAGTTCATTCCCACATTATACAAATGCTTCTGTAAAGATTATACCATTTGTTCTAACTTCCCTCAATTATGCAAAATTTTACAGTCCTCACAAATCCTTTGATGTAATTTGGTATAATACTGACAAATTGACTTAACTGTGCTTCTTACAGAAATTTGCAAGCTTATATGAGTCATATGCCTTTTAAAAGTCATACTTACTTCCCTCTGCTCAAAGTCAAAGGGAAGAATGATGGGTCCTTCTCTTTTGACGTACCATTGGCAGCTATCAATTTTAGAACAAGCTTGGTAAAGTAGAGGTGGAGAAAGCATTTATTAAAATTCTTACGTTTTTCTTTCTTTCTTTCTGAACTCTGTGATTTTTTCAATTTGATATCCTACTAGTCTTCTGTGGGATAATCTCACCGAGCGACATAATTATCCTTATGAGAAGTCGTGAGTTTGACTTATGAAATCTAAGCTTCTCAAGGATTACTAACTGAACAAAACTAAAATCCAGAATTCCCTGACCCTTGCTCAGATACTATATCACACAATTAATCTCCTTAATTATTCAGCTTGATTCGCAGCCTTAAAAAAAAAGAATTAAATTACCCCTGTCAGCTTCATATATTTATCATACCTTTAACTGACCACGTGGTCCATGAACTTGAAACAAGTAAATGCATGGCGATTTCTTAGGACAGTTTGGTTGTATTGCTACAGTAGGTTGAATGGACTTTTGCAATCTGATAGTCACTGAATTAAGGGACCAGGTTGGCATTTTTGTTGATTTCCCTTTCCTACTACAGCTTTCTGTGTCTTCTAAATAAATATTCTCGGAGGGGGGAGAGCTTGGAGAGCCTTCCCAAATAATTGTGGAAGGGGGATTGAGATGTGGTATAGATGAAAATTCTCATTTTTTTTATTTCTTCTAATGGTGAGCTTTGTGTGAAACAAAGCTCCTCCAACTCTGTTATTCTGTTAAGTGCATTAGAAAATTCAATTTCCTTTTATTTACTTATCAAATATATTGCATATGCTGATCATTTTGCAGTGCCTTTTCATTCTCCAATGAACATTATTATAAATGTGTGTACAGATTCATAAACACAGGGAAGGTGAAATAAAATACACCATAAGGAGACACACCACTTTGCTTTTATTGCAATGTTTTCCTTTGGTCATATGCAAATAAATATCTCTACACAATACAATGCAAAAATGAAAAAAAAATATACTTGATCTGTTTTCATGTTTTCTGGAAAGATAGAACTTGATCCATACCTGTAGAACAATTTTGCTTAATGACACAGATATGGACATGGACATGAATTTGCTGACACCTAAAGTTTATCCTGGAGTCCTGTTACAACACATGGAAAACTACATCTCAAAACAGCTATATGGGTAGCAGCATAACTGCATTCTCAATGTTTGGCAACCTTCTGCTATGGGTCAATGGGGAGGTCAGAAGAGAGGGTGGAGGATACCTGACTCTTGTGAAAGCATAGCTGATATTTTAAACTGATGTTGGCATTTCATCAGTTTGAAGCTCTCCATTTGAGCCTTCTTTTCAGCTAAAGTCCTTGACGTGAAACTTCTCCCAACTCAAAAACATATTATACCATTAAATGGGTTCTTCCCTGTGAGAAAACAACTCAAAGAACTAGTGAAGTTTCTCAGATAATGTCTTGAAGATGAGAGCAGCTGATTAAGCAGTGTCAACAAAAAACAATGTGGAGAGAAACAACCTGATTTTCAAACTGAATATCTTTGTTTTTAATGCTTAAAAAGCAGGACTATTATTTTACATAGGCCTCAGAACCACATGAAGCATTGGGTCTTTGCTGAAGTTGATAAGGCTAGTATTGGCACTCCCTTTTGGGGCTATGAAAGCCTATGTGGAGTAGACTGTGAAGGAAAGAGTGTTGAAGAAGACAACTATGAGATATAGAAGAACAGTGTGAAGGGGCCAGCTCATAGGATGTTGGAAATGCATGAAACCCTCTCTGGTCAATCAAATCCCTCATCTGGAATTCTATTTCAACTTCAGGAATCTCATAAGGAAAAGGGGAAGCGAGGAAAGTGATTCTCTTCACAATGTCAAGCAGAGGGGAAAAAAGGACAAAGAAAGTGTTAAAGGATCAATATATAATTAAGTAAGCTATTTTAATTTTTTCATGCATATATTATTTTAGTCTATGTTTCTTAGAAAAGGCTAGTTGTTGCTATGTTCCTAACGGAGGCTGCTTCACAAAGCTGTAGCCAAGTATGTTTGCTATTCACTCTGTAATATTTAAAGTTACACGCTGTGCCACTAAATTTTAATTGGCTACAGTGCTGGTCAATGATTGTATAGCACACACTGCTCTTTTTGGATTTGGGAAAGTATTACAGTCCTTCCGGTTAAGAAGGTATCATAATCCTGTAATTCAAGATACTTGTATGGGTTATTGCTCCTGATAGATCTTTCCTCGATAACCTAAATAAGCCCAGTGTATCCCTAAGAATCTTAGATTCAGAGACCTACTTAACAAAATGTTGTTGGGGGCACTTATTTCCCAATATTCCACTCCATTTTTATGTATTTTATTTATTTACTTTTATACTTATTTATTCATTAATTACTTTTTTAGGCCACTGATCTCAATATCACATGACTCTGTGTGACATTATGCTCAGATTAATAATCAGGATTAATTAAGGCCTATATTGATATGTGGGGTGTGTTTGTGTCTATGTCAACAAAACCAAAATGCTGGCGGTGGCTGAGAAATTGAAGCCCTGTCCCTTTTGACATGTAGGTAATGTGTGCGATGCATGTTAAAAAGGGTTATGTTTTCAATTGCCAAGGTACATCTGCCCTTTTGATGTAGTTGACATTCTCCAGTACATCTCTGAAATACATATTGTATCATCTATTCTTGTCATGCGAGGAACTGGGAATAAAATTTATTTTAAAACATTTATATTATTACACTGAATATTTAATATCACCTGAAATGTTTCCGACATGATACATACCTTGCCTGGCAGTAATACACAAAGGTCACTTCCCAAACTCTGTCCTTCGAACCACTGCTGGTCTGCTAGGGTATTTCAAGTAATCGTTATACATGTGTATATATGTTTAATAATTTTATTAAAAATTGCAATCACAATGAAGAAAATGAATGCAAACTAAAAAATATAAAAGAATGAAACAATAGAAGGTGCATGAAAGAAAAAGAATAAAATAGAAAAGAAATAAAAAATAAGAATATAGTAAAGAAAAAGGAAAGAAATGCATAAAGAAATGATTTTCCATTCTTCATAAGTATAAGCAACTTTAGTAATTTATCACCTCCTGAAATACAACAAATGATCTTTTCTTTCCATATCCCATCTCTTATCTATAAACAGATCCTTAACACCTTATCATTTCAGTTCTGATATTAGCAAATATCAATTTAGATGACAACAAATTTATGTTAAACTTGAAGAAATAAACTAACGTTATATTCCTTAATCTTAAACTTTAGTTCCTTCAAATAATGTCCCAAACTTAATTTCTTGCCATTTTTTCCTATGTCCCATCTCACAAAATTTTACAAAGCTTTAACAAGCTTTTTTTTTTTGTAAATCCAATATAGGAAAATTATCCAAGGTCCCTCTCTTGCTTTCTTATGTGTATATGTCTTTAAATTATCAAGACATCAGCTGCTTTCTTTTATATGTCCTGAGTAGCACATTTTTGTCTATTGTTCATATAACCTGTCATTTTTAAATCCACTTTCAAATCAGTCTCAGTCTTGTCTGGAAAAATATGGTCCATGACATCTATTAAACACAGTCTGTCTATAGAGAAAGACACTCTTAAAATTACCTGTTGGGTTCATTGTTCAAAAACCTCCTTCAATATGTCCAATGTTAAAACATTTTGCTCCATTCTGCATCCATAAGTAAAATTTAAGTGTTCTTCTTTAATTGTAATTTTTAGTTCCTGCTAGTATCCAACTTTCAATGTCCCATCCTATCATTTAAAAAAAAAGAATTTGAACAAAAGCATTGTTCCATGGGGGAAAACTCTTACAATTAATTCCAGAATCTTACTTCATATCCATCTGGACTCTTTGTCAATTTGTAACTTTCCAAAATCACCTTTTGCTGCTTCATCCAAAAAATTCTGACACTTATGTTTAAAACTTCTTTCACTAAGGATTGAAGGAAATTCAACAGATGCTGTAAAAGTTGTTAATCCAGTAGTTCCAAATAGCTAAAAAGTAGAGGACAAGCAATTTCAAAAAATGATTGCAGGTAGTCCTCGATTTACAATAGTTTGCTTAGTGACCATTCGAAGTTACAATGGCACTGAAAAAAGGTGAGTTATGTATGACCATTGCAGCATCCCCATGTATTTACAACCAGATGTTTGACAACTGACTCACATTTATGATAGTTGTAGCATCCCAGGGTCATGTGATCTCCTGACAAGCAAAGCCAATGGGGAAACCAAATTCACTTAACAGCCATGTTACGAATTTAACAACTGCAATGATTCACTTCACAAATGGGGCAAAAAAAGTCATAAAATGGGGCAAAACTCATTTAACAAATTTATCACTTAGCAACTTAAATGTTGGGTTCAGTGCTGGTTGTAAGTTGAAAACTACCTGTATCCAGAGATTTTTGGCCGAAAGAGATCTTGTTACCTTGAAATCAAATTGGTGTTTGAGTGTGGCACTCAATGTTTTAAACACAGAATATTTTTAAAGTTTTTTTTTTTCTAGAAGTCATTGAGTCAGTAGATGGGGTTCTTTTTCAAATCATTTTGACTGCATCATGCTTTGTTTCAATTGCTTGATGGTTGTTACAAGAGTATCAGTGGCATCAAAATCTTTTTATTCTTATTTCTTATTCTTTTAATTTTTAAAAGAAAAATCATGGTACTGGGAGTGGGTTTCATCACAGTGGAACTTCTCCATGTGATACATAGTCTATCGTAGACAACTAGCAAGTTGGGAAAACACTAGAAGAGATCTATGATTCTCAGTCATCCAGGTCATGGCTGTCCCAAAGGTGCTTTTTCAAGAGACAATTGGACTTTCTGAGTTTTTTTTCCCTTTAAAGTCTTTTCGTTTCTCATACAAGAAGATTCTTCTGAAGAAGCTTCCAGAAGCAAAAGTCTTCAAAGAAACCCCACCCCACCCCCTCCTCGGAAGTCCAGTTGCTTCTTGAAAAAGCACCTTTGGAACAACTAGAATAGATCCTACATTCTAATGTCTGTCTACAGGCAACTGAAATGAGACATTGATTTTGATCCACTCCTGCCTTCCAATTGATGCAAATCGATGAAATCAGGAAGGGACATAGTGGTTATATTTTATTCCCAACATATCCAGTTTGGAGTAGAAAAGTTCACCATTTGAGACCTTAAAGAGCTACTTTAACAGCTTATCTACTTTATGGATCTAGCTAGAGCACTGATCTGTTTCAAAACATCACACAGCACAATGTATTCCTAATACAAAACATAGTTTATTATCCTAGTGAAAAATATGTGCTTCAATACTTTAGAAATTTCATATGTTCTGGTATTATTCATAAGCCCTCACAAGTGGCTCGATATGTGAGTTCATAAATTATAGTTTATGAATTGTAAATGGCTCATTGGAATGATAATTTCAACATCTTTCTCTGAAAAGCTACCATTTAGTCATTGACATACCATATTACAACTTTTCCCAATCCTGGTGCCATCCAGATGTGTAAACTTCTGTTCCCAGAATTCTCAGCAATAAATTATGCTGGCTGAGAACCTAGGGAAGGGAAAATCCCAGGCTGCAATATTGTATAATTGCTGCTTGTTTCTGTAGTCTTTGGCGTTTTGGCAAACTATGCTGTCAGCTGCAAAATTCTCTCTCTCTCTCTCTCTCTCTCTCTCTCTCTCTCTCTCCCTCCCTCCCTCCCTCCCTCCCTCCCTCCCTCCCTCTCTCCCTCCCTCCCTCCCTCTTAAAATAATCAATCTTGTCTATTTTTGTTGCTTGAAAAGACAAGAAATAATCCCGGGAATGCCTATCATAACATGTGCTCATGCTTTTGTTATACTTACAAGTGGGCAAGATTTTGCATTCCAAATGTTGTTGGACAGCAGCTTCATCATTCCTAGACTACTGAAAAAATTGATGTTACGACTCCATTGAATTATGATTAGCACATATTAAGTAAACATCAATCTGGGCTATATTTATGAGGAAACACGACTAGCTGAAACATATGTATTTATCTTACATACTACTGTTTGTTGTTCTTACAGTGTGCAGTGTATCCCTCATGTCCATCATAACTGAGCATTTTCCCAAGCAATCAGTAGCCCATGTAATGGTCTCACAGATCTCTTTGATGAGTCAAATTGTTTGTTAACCATACAATTGTAGAAAACTTTTAGAATTTGCTAGTTTCTTATATGTTCGGTATTGGATTAATAAAATGTCTTTTATATGGCGAATACTGTTGGGCTTTGTACCAGAGTTTATCAGCAAGTTTACAGAACTCTAGACATTTAATTCTGAAGATATCCCTCAGCTAGTTTTGGCAGCATATGACTAGATTAGAAACTCCACTGAAGACAAAAGATGCAACTGCAATGCCTCACATCACATCCACATTGAGTGCCCACTGCATTTTGCAAAGAAATGAGGCACTTTATGCATCTATACATTTAATAATTAAATAAAAAATATAGAAAGTATATTCCAGGTAATTTCCTTCAGTCTTCCTGAATTAATGGATACTGGGCATCTCCCTTAATGTCCTTGAGAACTACCAAAACGTAAATCATTTTCTGTACTCTGGAAAACAAAAACCTAGCTGCTTCTTACCTTCTGTGTCCTTAAGCAGAGAAGTAGAAATAGGTTGGGCATCACTCTTACTTAATTTTATTATATTTTTCCATATTTCCTTTCTTTAGACTAGAAATGGAAACAGCTACAAAAATGTCCTGGAAAAAGGCAGAAGCTGTACTCTTACTCTTTGTCTTGGATTATTTATAGCTTGCTGATTTTTATTGTGCAAAAAAAAATCTTACAGAAAGGCCATTCTAATGAGATTCCCAACCCAATCACTATTAGGAAGTTGGAATAGCTTCTTAACACAGCAGCTAATTTACCTGAGCGGAATAGGCGCACTGAATCATTTTGAATGCCTGTCCTTTGCCTCTTTCCAGCGTGCCTCACCCTGACCTCCAGTTTCATTTTCCACACAATCTGCACATTTGGAAGGAAACATCTTTGCATTTTCTTCACTCTTGGGCTTTCCCCCCATCAACAGAGCAGCCAGTTTCCTTTTCCTTTCTCAGACCCATTTGATAAGATGACTAATCTTTTCCATACAATGAAGTGCACATCAACAAACACAAGGAAGGACAATTAAGTGTATAGTTGTCATTTGTTTAGAGAGAATCGATGTTTTAGGATTTGTTTAGGAAGAACCAATATTGTACAATAAAGACTGCACAAATAAACCTATTAAGAGTTCTCTGGTCTCCAAAATGTACATCTTCTTGGAGACATAATTTTGCTAGAGAACTGACAATAGTGTAATTATTTTACAATTGCTGCACTTTCAGCAACCTGGTGGAATAATCAAGCTAGACATTCAGAAAGATACTGTTTCACTCTTTTCTTTAGGCACACCAAAGATTGCATTTGATTGAACCATGAATTTTTTGTTTCCAAACTCAGAATGCTGTGATTAATCCAAATTATCTTTATTTTAAACATCTTTACTTTAAAGGGTATATTCCATAGCTGTTCTGTTTAAAGTAGTGATTGCTAATATGCATAATTCTGGAGGAAAAAGGAGTGCATGAGCTGAGGGAAAAGCTTAACTAGTTCATAGGTACTTGGGCAGATGTTTGAAATCTATGATCACATTTACGCTATAATACATTTAGAATATATTAATTTGCTTATGGTACAACTCGTGTACATGTTTCTGCCTTCTAGAAGCTGCTGGATACGGTACCCAGCTAATTCACCAAGTTTGGAATAACATTCTCTGAAATAACCTGCAACTAACTAAATATTTTTTTCTATTTTCTTTATTTCTTTTTCAGGCAAGTGATCAAGTGCAAATGTGTTCAATATGCATATCTACAAAAGGTATGCTATTGAGCTTTTGGGTTGGTGATGCAGAAATTATGTTGCTTTGTTTACAGAAATAGAATAGAAAGGAATGGAATAGAACAGAATAGAATTATTTATTGGCCAAGTATGATTGGACACACAAGGAATTTGACTTTGGTGCATATATTCTCAGTGTACATACATAAAAATAAAAGACATTCATCCAGAATCATAAGACACAACATTTAGTGATAGTCATAGGTTACTAATAAGCAATCAAATCGTACTAGGAAACAAATAAAACAATGTAAATTGTAAAGATACAAGCAACATGGTTATTGTCATAAGTTGGAAGAGAAAGGTACTAGGAAGGAAGAGAATAATAATAATAATACAGTCTTAGTAAATAATATGACAGTGTTGTGGGAATTAGTTGTTTAGCAGAGTGTTGGCATTCAGGAACAAACTGTTCTTGTGTCTAGTTGTCTTGATGTGCAGTGCTCTATAGCATTGTTTTGAGGGTAGGAGTTGAAACAATTTATGTCCAGGATGTGAGGGGTCTGTAGATAATGGTTAGTCTTTTCAGGCAGAGAAGACTGTTTTTGCTGTTATATCAAGCACTGAAGTGAATCCATTGCTGTTACGATCTCTGCTTGCTTCTATGAGTGGCTGATAGGCCGATAGCTCAGCCTGTCAAAAGTATGCTTAACTGTTTGCTTTCATCATTTTCTCTGGGAAATTTGATTTCAAAAGAAAATTAACCTTAGTTCCCCTTCCACCTCACCCAATCCATTGATGATGTACTCAACATGGATTGCCATCCCATCTATTTTTGTAGCCCTGGGATGAAAGATAAAGGAGGAGGGGGCTTGCAACAACACCCCATTTGTTCCAATGTCACTTGGACTGTTTTGAAGTTGTTCCATGATTTTTAATTAAGATCTTCCCAAAAAACGTCTCTTTACTATTGGTTACTTCCTCCTCCCCCTAAAAAAAAATCGTATGTTTGATTATTTCACTTTTCCTACTATACTGCAATCTAATACCTCCTAACATGGCAAGTTGTAGAGATGAACCCAATACTGTATCATTGTATTAAAACAGCAACCACTTGCATATTTGATTCCCTCCAGGTTAATCTTGGAGGGGGTTAAAGATAGCAGAGTTTAAGCCAGAACAAAAACTGAACTGAAGAATCAGTATTCCTTTGTTGGGTCTTTGGCTATATTGTCTTCTATTAGTTTCAGTATTCTTCTTCTCTGACATTCTCATTTTCTTTTTCAAACATGCCCTTCTCTTTTTTTCTTGGGATAGATAACTTGTCACAAACGTTCAGAATAAATATATTGCGAAGGGCTTTTAAAATTATGCTAAGGGTTAGAAAGGTCATAAATTTCCCACCTAAAAGATCAGGCATGAGTTATAGGCTTCCTTATTTACCTTTCATTTTTCTTCCTTTGTCTCATAAGCTTTTCCCTTACGGCTTCTAATTGTCTTAACCAGGTTGTTGGGCAGACCAGAGTTAGCATTTATTCCCAAGGAAAACAAATTTCTTTATCGTAATTTTAGATTCAGAGCAACCCAATTTGAGCAACATAACAAGCTATGTTCACATCCATCTGGAAATCAAGGAAGAACTACCGTATTTTTCAGAGTATAAGACGCACCTTTTTCCCTCAAAAAAGAGGGTGAAAATCTGGTGTAGAGTCCTGGCAATGACGTCAGGAGCTTTGCCTGAGTCTGCCAGCAACAGCCAGGTCGCGTCTGATTGGACAAGACGCGACCTGGCTGAACGCGGGCAATCCCCGCTTCCTGATTGGCCGCCCTGCCTGACAGCCTTTACCTTTACCTTTATTTCGATTTTTATACCGCCCCCTCTCCCCAAAGGGACTCGGGGCGGTGTACAGTCAAATAAAACAGATAAAATGGAATACAAACATACAAACATAAGAACATAGAAGAGGAGGCAATACGACACTGTACAAAGTAAAGTAGATAAAAACAATATTTCCACAATCCTAAAAATACCCAATTAAAATTACCCAGTTAAAATATATCTGCCAGGAGGTATAATAAGGTTATGAATGGTCCAGGCCGGCTAAACGGAACAGGTGAGTCTTCAGTTTTCGTCGAAAGGAGGGGAAGTCGGTGGTGGTTCTGATATCGGGGGGGAGGTCATTCCAGAGGGTTGGGCCCATCACAGAGAAGGCTCTACTCCTAGGTGCCGCCCGTTGGCATTGCTTAGTGGACGGCACCCGGAGGAGTCCTTCCCTGTGAGAGCGAATCGGTCGCAGGGAAGTGTGTGGTAGGATGCGATCCTGCAAGTACCTAGGTCCTGAGCCATGGAGCGCTTTAAAGATCGTAATTAACACCTTGAAACGCACCCGAAAGACCACAGGCAGCCAGTGCAGCTCGCGCAGGAGCGGTGTTACGTGGGAGTACCTAGTACTCCCCAAGATAGCCCGCGCGGCTGCGTTCTGGACTAGCTGCAGTCTTCGAGCACGTCCCAAGGGAAGCCCCATGTAGAGGGCATTGCAGTAGTCCAGCCGAGACGTCACCAGCTCCATATAAATAGCTGTCAGGCAGGGACAGCTCCCGCTTCTCTCCTGTATTGTTGTTATTGCTGCCTGTGAATAAACGTCTGTTGAATTTACCACACGACGTCTGTCTGCATTCCTGCCTATCTAACACTGGCGACGAGGATGGGATACAGCCGCCGCTGACGCACCACACGTTCCACCTCGGCAGAACCAGACAAATATTTTTTTTCTTTTCTCATCTTTCCCTCCGTCTCCGCGCATCCCTGAGGCAAGAGGATGGCTTCCTTGCCACCGTTCGCCCCGTTCGGAACTGCCGGAGAGACGTGGGAAGCATTTTTAGAATGCTTTGAATGCTTCCTCATAGCCAATGGAAAGAGGAACATTCCGGCCGACGAGAAGTGTGTCATATAAACTGAATACAGCATTTTTTGGCCTCCTGAAAACCCACCCCTTCACCAAAATGGCCATGCATAGCCTTTAGGAGATTTCCAGAGTGTTCCTGGAGGCTGGGGAGAGCAGAAATGAGTTAAAAATGGGCCGTTTTTGCTAATTTTTGCCCTCACCCCCACCCCCAGGAGCACTGTACAAGTCTCCTAAAGATTATTTATGCTCCTTTTTGACAAAAAACAGCACCGTTTTCGGGAGGTCTGCAGAATGCAAAAACCTTTTTTTTTAATTTGCCTCTTCAAAATCTTGGTGCATCTTATACTCTGGTGCATCTTATACTCTGAAAAATACGGTACTTTCAACTGTCAAATCAGTCAAATTCTGAACCTGTTTTGCAGCAGAGGCCAGGAAGAGAGGGGACAGTTACCATATTGCTTATTGAAGAAAAGTATCAATGATAATCATTCAAATCTCAACAGTCTTTCTAGGCCTTCCAGAAGACACCAGAGATTGGACTCTCCTGCTTGAAATAATCTTTTCCATCATGGAGATCCAGTCAAGATGGGAGAAAACTTGTCTGTAAAAAATACGATTTCTGTAACACAGTTGTCAAAGTCTGGAATGCCCTATCCAATTCAGTTGTCTCATCTACAAATTTTCACACTTTCAGTCACAAATTGTCTTCCGTGGAAGTCATAATTAGGTTATCAGTAGAGAGGGTGTACATAAGTGCAATAACATGCCTATCATCCCTGTCATTGTATTTTTATTCTCTTATTCTTGTTCTTGATTTTGTTTGACAAATTCCAATAAATAAATAAATAAATAAAATAAAAACAATGCAATTCTCTTTTACATCCCTTTGTAGAATTAGTAAGAATGCTTAGCAATAATTCAGTATGAGGGACAGAGGTATCAATAAAAGCAGATCATGCCAAACTAGTCTTATTTCATACAACACAGTGACTAAATTACCGTATTTTTCTGAGTATAAGACACACGTTTTTCCCTGAAAAAAGAGGGTGAAAATCTAGGTGCATCCTATACACTGAATACAGATTTTTGGCTTCCCGAAACCCCACCCCCTTCACCAAAATGGCTGTGCATAGCCTTTAGGAGGCTTCCAGATTGCTCCTGGGGGCTGGGGAGGGCAAAAATGAGCAAAAAACTGGCTGTTTTTGCTCATTTTTGCCCCCTCCAACCCCCAGGAGCACTGTACACATCTCCTAAAGGCTATGCATGCCCTTTTTTGGGAGGTCTGCAGAGTGCAAAAACTTTTTTAAAAAAATTTGCCTCTTCAAAATCTTGGTGTGTCTTATATTCTGAAAAATACGATAGCTAATTTTTTAAAAATAGATATTTCATTAATTGTTTTTATCATAAGCTCCATTAAATAATCTCAGGAGGGAAAGGCAAAATATAGTTTGTATGTAATATGCATAAATACACATAAACTAAAATGAAAGTTACAAATGCTATGTATGAAGAAATTGGAAGTAGGGATGAAAAGCCTGAGGCAAGTTTTTCATTATTTGAATTGAACTTTTTATTATTAATTCAATCTTGGCGTATTTGTTCTGAGAAATTGAACCAGTATAGCTTTCTCAAAGATAAATATGAACTTTACATCACCAAATGCAATTTCTATGCTTCTACTTTTTCAAAAGTTTAAAGCAGATGGATATAAATTGATACATTTTTTTTAATGTGAGAAACTTTGAAACCTTGTTCTTCCATTATAGATAGTCCTCAATTGACAACCACAATTGAGCTCAACATTTCTGTTGCTAAGTGAGACATTTGTTAAGTGAGTTTTGCCCCATTTTATGATCTTTCTTGCCACATATGTTAAGTGAATCACTGCAGTTGTTAAGTTAGTAACATGGTTGTTAAGTGAATCTGACCTCCCCATTGACTTTTCTTGTCAGAAGATCATAAAAGTTAATCATGTGAACCTGGGACACTGCAACCATCAGAAATATGAACCAGTTGCCAAGTGTCTGAATTTTGATCATGTGACCATGGGGATGCTGCAATGATCATAAATGTGAAACAGTCATAAGTCACTTTTTTCAGTGCCTTTGTAACTGAACGGTCACCAAACAAACTGTTGTAAGTTGAGGACTACCTGCTGTTGATATTTCTGCTTTTTAGATTTTCCTTTATGTTTTTAATTTAGTCTAGCTTCCTGGAGGTGATTAGCTTTTTTAAATATCCGCTGTCCTTTCTCCTTTCCAATATTCCGGACATTGCTGTGTCTTTATTCCTTATAACACCAAAATTTAGGGAAGAAATTTTATTACAAATAATTATGTCAGAACCAATGCCTTCAGTTTTTCCCCAATTATCTCGCCTCTTGGATAGAGTAGAATAGCTTTATTCTAAGTCCAAGTGTGATTGGACACACAAGCAGTTTGTCTTGTTTAATTTGTTTAATGTGAAATCCACATTCAAAAGAGACCAGAGTACTGTGCTTAAAAGAGTTGGTCAAGACAAAGGGTTTTCTGTACCTGCTCCATCTCTTTCCCCATGATTCTGTTGATTATTCATTATCAAGTTTACATCAAACTTAGCAACCGTATATAATATATTTCCTCCAAGGGGATCTGTCCCTAACCTGACCTCTCAGGTCTTCCTAAAATGCACCAATTACCATAGTAACGGAGTCCACCTTCCTTGATGCTAGTCACCCTCTTGTCTTTTCTCCTACTTTTCCCAACTTTAGAACTTTCTCCAGAAAGCTAATATTCACATAATGTATCCAAAGCAAGATCATTTGAGCATGATCACTTGTGCCTTGAGTGAGAACTCTGTGTTTATTTTTATTAATTGTACAGAAGGCCCAGAGGGGAGCTGCTACCTTTTTTACTATTGGCTCGCGCATGCTTGTGATGATTCTGTTCATGCGCAAAAGCCTCCAGGTGGGTGGATGGAGCCTACCACCACCACTACTACCAGTTCGCCCAATCCGGGCCGAACCTGCAACAACCCACCTCTGAGAAGGCCTCTTCCCACTTGGATCTAGTCACCCTGTTTAATTCTTGTTTGAAAATTATACAAGCCTGCTCCTAGGAAGAGTAGTAGAAAATAGGAATGTTATACAAGTAATCCTTGACTTACAACTACAATAGGGACTGGAAAATTCATCCTTAAGCAGTGCAATCAATAAGTGAGACATCACAAAGTTGACTTGCAACTTTCACTGCCAGTTTCCTTGACTTTGCTGCCAAAAGTAAGCTGGGTAGGACACAAATCACATGAGCACAGGGTGTTGCAACCATCATAAATGCATAACAGTTGGCAACCACCCAAATCATGATCACGTGACTAAGTGGATGCTGCAATGACAATCAGTGCTAGTTGTAAGTAACTTTTTATACTTTGTTCATTATAAGTTCAAATGTTTGCTAAACAAATGGCTGTAAATCAAAGACTGCTGTATCTGAATGGTTCTGCTTTAAGCCTGACAACTCTGATTGCAGAAACCAGTGAAATATGGAGGCCAAGCTGATGATTTAATATCAAATGCCAGTTTAAAAATTCCATATGGAACTATTCATTTAATTCCTAGGCATTTTTTTTTCTTCCTGTCCTGTTATATGAGAAGTTCTGAACTGACTACATGTTCTAGATAATTCATTTTAGAAGAGCTGGCACAGGGTTGGAAGTAAGATCTGAATGAGAAAGTCAAGTAAAACAGGAGGAAAAACTGAGATTCAGCTAAATTAAATCTACTAAAGCTATCAGGACAATTTTCTTCTAAACATTACTTTTGGAAGATCTATCTTTGTCTAGGAACAGAAAAGAAATCCAGCATAAATTTATTTTATATCAACATGCTATGATCCACTGAAGTATATACCACCATACTTCAGGCTATAGCAGTGGGCAGAATTCATTTTGTAGAAGTTAGCATCCATTCGGAAAAGACTTGGCCAGAAATGGCATAAACAGCATTTGCTTATGCAGTGATTTCCATTCATTGGTCCTGGAAAGATCAGTGCTAATTTCCTGTATCTTCATCCATATTATTTTTTAATAGGAATCCAAACAGAGAGAACATTCCATTTCCGGACTTTGTTTTGTATGTTTTCATTCATAAATCCATTTTGTCTCAGTTCCACATTCTGACGGAATAAGAAATATTGCATTCCATTTTATAATTTCAAAACTATTTTATCCATAAATTGTGAGTTTATGTGTGTGTGTTTTAAAAGTTACTGCAAAATTGTAAAAAGCTTTCTGATGTTCGAGTCTGGGAAGTACTACATTTATCTCTCTTTTTTTGTCAGAATATGATAGAGAGGAATTCCCCAAACATTCCTATTTGTAAATAAGCTGCATAAAGAGGGAAAGATATAAAACTCTTTTCCAGTTCATGCGGATCTGCTTATTTAAGTCAGTTGCATTGTAATGTGCCACTGCATTACAACATTGGATGAAAAGTTCCAGGAATGAAATTCAGCAGGTTCTGGAGAACCGGTAGCAGAAATTTTGAGTAGTTCAGAGAATCGGCAAATAGCACCTCTGACTGGTCCCAAAATGGGATGGGAATGGAGATTTTGCAGTATTCTTCCCCTGGAGTGAGGTAGGAATAGAGATTTTGCAATATCCTTCCCCCAGGAGTGGGGTGAGCATGGAGATTTTGCAGTATTCTTCCCCTGGTGTGGGTGGGAATGGAGATTTTGCAATATCCTTCCCCGAGGAGTGGGGTGGGAATTCTAATTATTCTGTGTGCATCCTTAAAGTCCTAGAGTAAATATAGGACCGTGGTTCTCAACTTTTTCTTCACCATGTATAGCAGAACCTCTGGTCACGACCATAACTTTGGTTGCAAACTGATTTGGTCATGATCTGAACTTAATTTTGGAAATTTGGCACTTACAAAAAAAATTGCGTGGAAGGGAAAATCAGCCACGGGGGAAAAATTGTGAATTTTTGGGTTGGAAACATATTTGGTTGTGGTCAGAAGTGTTCATGACCAGAGGTTCTACTGTACTCCTTTTAAATACGGACACCTGAGACTTAACTCCAGATTTAAGTTGTAACATTTCTTCAAGACTTCATGGATCCTCTGTGATGATATCATGGACCCCCGGATCCACGGATCACAGGTTGAGAACCAGTGATATAGGATATAAGTGAATGAGCGAAAAATGATAATTCTAAAATGAGAACATTTGTACTGCATTTTAATGTTTGTTGTTCTTGAAATAGGAACTAGTTGAGGCTTTCCTTATGTAATGATGTGAAGATGGTTGGACTTATGATTCTCCAAATTCTCAGCTAGCATGAGGAGGAACATTTGAACTTATTTTCACCAATACAGCAATCCCAGATTTCTTTACACAATAGTCTCTTCTGTTTGAAAGATGGAACAGAAGGTGTACCTGGTATCATCTCTTCCCTCTAAACAGTTGATGGTGAATCCCCATGTATAACTGAACTGATAATTCAGATTATCTATGCAGGACTTTACCCACACTTGTTGCCATCCTCCTGAGGATTCCTCTACGACATTTGCTGCCTAAGGTAGAGGAAATATAATGCCCCCTTTCTGTTAAACTAATTGGGCTAATAGGTAAAACTCATTTTTTTCAACACTGTGGATCCTTGGTGCTCTTTGAGCTTGGTTTTCTTAAAGATGTTTCAGCATACAACTAGGTAACATCGCCAAATGTAGAGGGAGTAGGATTTGCTTTCTGTTTATATACAATTTGCCCTATCAATGTTAGTGGGAGAGTTGTTTTCTTCTTAATAGATCCTTGACTAGGCTGTTATACCTTGTCAAGTATATACTATATATACTGTTTAATTGTTTTCTGAATTTGTAATTCCTTGATTGGGGTATTGTTTACTGCTTGATTGGTGGTCTGATATTGATGCAATTTTTTCAACACTGGAAATCTGATGCCTTTCTCCAGGATGCCTAAGTGGCTAGTTTAGCAAGTGTCAAGGCAATGTGCAATAAACATAGTTGTTTGCCCTTGAGAGAAGTGGGGTGGGAAGAAGGCTAAGAAAGATCCATGACTTAAGGTTATGACTTCATTTTCCAAATGGCAGCATCTAATCTTGATCTTGCTCAATTTTCATTTGAGAAGATTGATTTGTTACTTTATTTATCTATTTACAAGATTTATAGCTATTACAATCTACCAACTCTGAACAACAGTAACTGCAAAAAACGTCTATGGACACCATTGTTACAGGATAAAGCATAATGTTTTTGCCAAAGCTCAACTTTAATTAAATTTAAGAGGTTTGTGATTCTCAGGTACTTAATAAAACTTAACTTAGTTCTAAATATTTCTAATGTTTTCAAAATAGAAATTAACTCATCCATCTTCATTTCAGCCACACCACCAGAAATGATCTGTATCAGTAAATATCCAAACTTTTCATATTTTAATTGGTTCATATCACAAGAGCCTTATATATAATAGAGAAGATGTGGAAGAGAGCATGAGACTGTGAGTTCTAGTCCCCCAACGTGGGTTGTTGTAGGGAAAATTGGAAGAAGAAATATTATACACGTCCACTGCCTTGAGTTACTTAAATAACAATAAAGGCAGGATAAAAATCAAGTCAAATAAATAAATAATGAAGTCACTCAAAAATGCATAATTTTTATCCAAATCTATTGACTTAGATTTGCAATTCAGCAAATTGAATATAAATAGAAAAGCTCACCCATGCTTTTCACCCACTAGCAAAACATTTTCCTTTTGTCCTCATTGGAAAGGTTCTGAATCTAACAATAGTCTTACTGTGTACAATAAGTAGCATTAGCAGAAAAAGAAAGTGGTATGTATGTAGCAGTTGCCGAATAAAAATAATACACAGAAGGGAGACTTGAACTCTTCCTTCAGAATTAAATACTGTATCAGTTAATTCTTATATATTGTGGCCATGGAAGGATGTGGTAATAGTTTTTAGTGTGACTACATAGTTCTGCTTTCTGAAGTAAACTGTATTGTTCAAGAAGGTCAGTATTTTTACCATCATTTTTAATTCAGAAGTAAATACCATTCAACAAAATCTTTGACCACAAAATTGTCTTTCTTCTTCAATCGTCCCTCCCTTTTACTGCTACATCTTTTACAAGGAAACTCATTAGCTTTCCTCACTTGTCTTTCTTAGGCAACAGAAATATCAAGTCAAGTCAAGTAAGGTTATTAGTCAAAGACCAGAGACCAGAACTAGTTAAGAACACTCAAGAATATCCAGTTAAAAACTCTAGAATAAAGTAATAAATAACATTTATTATTTTATTCTAGAATTTTTAACTGGATATTCCTTGAGTGTTCTTAACTGGTTCTGGTCTCTGGTCTTTGACTGTAATAAACTTATTTGACTTGAAACAGAAATGTCATTTCCTGTATTTTTTCCCATTTAAAAATTTCCAGAACAGTTCTATTTCTCAGTTAGCAGAGGAAAAGGAGGGTAGGCTGTAAAAACCTGTTTTGGCTGTTAGGACAACTGTTCTTTTTTTCAACTCTAGCAAAATAATTATTTCTATGATCCTTGCCCTCGTATATATAGCATCAGCCAGAAGAAAGCATTGTTTCTGATTGTCATAAACTGAAGATTAAATGGGATTATCTCTTCCTCATAACAGTCCTTTGAAATAAATCTAGAGAAAGGGCTTACACAAACCAAATCAGAGAGCATTACGACTGAGCAACGACCTAACTCTATTTTGTTCTAATTAAAACCCAGCCCTGTAATTACATTTTAGAAGAAAAAGATTTCAATCAAAATAATTTCAATCACAAGGGGGGGGGGAGGTATAAAATGAAATAATTAATCTAACTTGCTTCCCAATGCTAGAAAACAAACACACATACATATAGCATAGGGACTCACTGATTAATTCCTCAAGCCATGTCAGTTTATTGCTAAAAGAAGCATTTTTTTGCTATCTGTGAGGATATTAATTTGGATATGCCTTTATTTAATTGTTTTATTTATATGCTAAGTACCTTTAAAATTGTGATGTGAAACCAAAAACATAAGCCAACAAGGTAAAAGCAAGCCAAAGGAAAAGGTGACATAACCAAGACCAACCAATAGTAATTCAATTTCCAACCACTACAGATGGACTTATCCAGCAACCTGACCCAATGCCTAGGGCAAAAAACAAGGCCTTATGAAAAACCAACAGGGTTAGAGCAATCCAAAAATTGGGAGTATGTTGTTCCAGATGACAAACACTGCAACCAAGAAGATCCATCTCCTAGGTCCTACTACAACTCAGAAGTTCATAGAAGGACCTGCAGTAGGCCCCCTTGGTTGGATTTCATGAGATGGGCAGAGTCAAATGAAAACAGGTTTAATAAATCGTATCTATGTAGCAGGGAATATTTACAATATAACTCTGTGGCAGTGTTACAAAAAAAAAAAAAGACACTTCAGACCCTGCAAATCCCATTCACTCTTCTTGTTGATATCTTACTTATATAAACCTACATCCCTATAAAGTTTCAATGAGTTTTTGGGTCACCTTTTTGTCCATTGTGACATTTCATTTACTGGACATTTCATTCCCATAACAGGCAGCTCCAGTGTTGCATTGTAGTATGTTTTGAGTATCTACCAAAATCAGTATTTTTGTAAGAAAGGCTTACTACCAATTACCTCCATCCATGTGGGTGTTCCTCCCAAACATGGTTGTTTGACTGAAGTTGTCTTTTTCAAAAGATAACTGGGCTGGTTTTTTTTTCCTTAAGGAAGAAGAAGTTTCACTATTCATCCAAGAAGCTTCATCAGTTGTGACTGAATGGTGGGGTGTGATTTGGAAGAATAGGTTCTGACAGGATGGTGGGGAAGGGAATGGAAGGATTGTATTTCTTGCAGTCATCTGGTTCTTAACACGCTCTCTGAGACAACTTGGGGATTTATCTCTGCCCTTAGAGTCACCTGAATCATAATGCAAATCAGTGGGAATCAGTGCAAGGAGGGAATGAACTGATCAGTAAATGGTCCCTGTTAAAGGCCACACGAGTTCTTAGAAAAGGAACCGCAGACTGAGAAATAGGTACTATTTTTACACACCCTTGGCTTTACATGATCTTTATAGCAGAATGTTACAGAACGACACTATGTAAATTCAACAATCCTCAGTGCATTTGGCTGTATTCCTTTGCCTTAACAACTGTTTTAATACCTTAAAGCTGCTGGAAATCACAGGTTTAGAATGCCAGTTCAGTGCCAGATTTTTTTTTACGTTTTGATATCTCTCCCAATCATGTTACTTCAGCACTATTGTTAGTCTTCAGATTAAAAACTTTAATAACAACATTTTTGGGTGTTTTCAGGTTTTTTGTTTTGTTTTTTTGTTTTGCTGTATGTATGGCATTCTTGGGATATTGCAATGGCTGCAGTGAACTACTTGTAGCTCTTGTTCCGTGCGATGATAACTCTGAACACCTGCTGAACAAGTGGTCAGTATTGACATTGCATTCCTGTTAATGCAGCTTAGAACTATATTAAATATTTAAAAATAGTGAAACAAATTCACCACTGCTGTTCAATGAGAGATCTTAATTGATCACCTATTTTGTATTTTGTTTTCTCTATAACTCAAGAGATTTATGTTTTTAAAAAAAACCTCAAAGATGTACCCTGAACTCTGTTACATTTGGATTTTGTATAGAAGGCACTTGGTATTTTCCAATGTGATCTTCGTTTCATTGATTTCGTTCACTTTCAGCAAATGATCTTGTCCAGCCAGATCATCCCTTTACTGGGATACCCTCGTGAATTCTGAAATTCAACCAACCAGTGGCTCTTTGAATTACAGCATTTAAGGATGAATTGATTCTAACTTGGTAGAATTATTGCATTTGTGGTAATAAATAATACATTATTTATAGATATTGTTGGCTGGTGCATGGACATAAAGTTTATTGCTGTGAAACTACAATACATATTCTCTAACATAAAAGATTCTAAATGCTATATCTACATTTCTTTTCATCTTATGAAAAAAAAGTATTGTTTAGTCTAAGTCCATCTCCTTTGTGCCAAAAATAAAATTTCTAGTGTGTGTAGTAGGGGTGGGTGGGAGGAAGCAGGTGACAAATGGACCCCTCAGTAATTCTTGGATTATAGCATAGCTACACACTGTTTGGAACTGCTTGCTCCTAACCATGTTTTTTTTTTTTTTTACTGCACAATGCTTTTTATTTTTAGTTTAATTTCCTCTCACAAACGCCTTTGCTAAGTTTCAAAGATTTCCCATTCTATTCTAATGGAATATGTACAATTGTTCATTTTTAGCTTACTTCAATATTATTGCTTTGCACAGTCAGGTAGAATGACAGGGTGGAGTGACTTTGAAAGGATATGGGAGGAGATAGCCTGTTTATACATTAGGGGAATGCTAATTGGACTTTAGGTGCCAAGTCTTAGATGCTTCAGACTTTTCCATAACCACACCTTAAGTATATGAGCTTGACCCAAATTCATTACACTCTTTTGTCCACTTTTCAAAGAACAAATGAAACTGGCAGTCTTACTTGTGAAGAAACTCATCTGTGCATGCACGCAAGTTTTTGCTATAAGATAGGAGATATAAGGAGATATATTCAAATTCGCTCCTATATGAAGAAGGGTTGTGTGAAGCGATTATATATCGATACCTTTAAACTCTAGTCTTCTCTATTTATCCTGCTATTAAATAGGCAATTAAAGATTAATCTTGCAGGTTAAAGAAGTTGAGGGGGAGGGTTATTTTAGTTCATAAATAAAATGATAGGCAAATGACTTCAAATGATAGGCAAATAGCCGTGGGAGATCAACTCACCCCAGATATACAGTATAGAGAAGCCTTTGAAACTATTCTGCCATTTATAAACAAAAGATGGAAGATATTCTTGCCCACAATGACCTTTTGGAGAAAGCTAATTAAAGGTTGTGTTATCCCATGCCCCTCTCCCAGAGATGGAGGGAGAGTGTAAGTTAGAGCAAGGCTGCTATTTTTTATTAGTGACTCCAATCCATGTGGGTAATTTATGAGGACACAGCATTAATTTCATTACTTACAAACCAGCAATTGTGTTTTGAGTACAATTAAGATAAATGCAACATGATCACATTTAATCATTTCTCCCCACTTAGGCTTATATGACAATCAAGTTGTTAATCTTGCTACCTAAAGATCAAAGCATCAATGTTTTAACTCAATTTCTTCTGGATTCCCAATCACATTTATCACTTTGCTCTCACACTTGATTTTTACAGTTGCATTACAATATTCTTTTGGTTGAGGACTTCCGGTTCCGGCTGCGGATCCCGACGGGCACTTCTGGTGGGCTCCCCACTGATCTGGGGGGCACAGGACGCCCTGGAGGGGCTCCTGCCGAGGGGGAGGCGTAGTGGGGAATCCCCCGTGTCGGCGGAGGCCGGGGGGCTCCCTGCATTGCCCTAGGCACCGGGAGGCAAGAGGGGAGGCGCCGCTGCGTCTTCGGGATGAGGCAGCTGGAAGAAAGCAAGATTTGAAGGACGCAGCTGCTGTGTGGTGAGGTGGAAACTTTCCCCCATTCCTTTATTTGGCTGAAAGGGGAAAAAAACTGCTGGCTTTTTAAAACTGACTTTCAACTTGCTTTGGAGAAGCGTGACTGGAGGGAGGGGGATTTCCCCCCCCCCTTGGACAAGTGGCTTTAAATGGTTTTGCTCTCTGCCCCCAGAGGAGGAGGTGGGGGGAGCCATGCAACAAAATCACGCTCATAGCAAAGGCAGATTTTGGACTGCAATTGTGTAAATGAGGTGATGATCTGAAAACTTTGAAAACTGTTGGATTTCGCCCTCTGATCCCGGAGCTGGCAGGGCAAGATGGCACACTTCCGTTGTCTTCATGGATACTGAAACGTGACTCCACCCATAGAAACTTCAGGCATTTTGTCTTTGTCTCCATGGCACTCAGATAAATCTCTTGTTACATTGGACTCTGGGCTTGGAACAAAGGACTTTCCTACTTTATTGCCAGGAGCTGAATATAGAAAAGGTTCCTATCTGCTTGGACTCTCTGCCTCGTAACTTCCTCGGCGGTCTTCCTCCCTAATTGCTTCCTCTCTGTATTGACATTGTTATCTCTTTGCTCACTATGCCACCCAAAAGACCACCCCCGGGGAAGCCGGGTTTTGCAGTCTCCGCCCCGACATCCTCAGCGTCCAGCCCCAGTGGACAACAGACTTTAACCTCCCTGTTTCAACCCAAGCCCTCTGAGGTGGACTTCCAGCAGATGTTCCAACAGATCTTAAAGGGACAGGAGGACTTAAAAAATCAATTCAAGGAGATGAATGAGCAGCTTAGAGAGAACCAAGACCAGGCGATTAATAACTGAGAGACTGGATCTTTTGGAGGAGGAGACGGCTGAGATGAGGGGGGAGGTGGGGGGGTGCAGAAAGGGAACAAAGAGTTAGAGAACCACCAGATTAAAATGGAATTTGAAAGAATGCCCTTTTTCCTCAGGTTTCAAAATGTGATTGAGGCAGATGACGAAGATTTAAGGGACATTATGATAAACCTTTTGGCTGAATACATTAAAAAAGATAAACAACAGATGGGGTGGGACATGGACCTGGTTTATAGAGTAAACTCAGCATACGCTAGAACACATAATGTTCCAAGGGAGGTACACATTAAATTGCTTAGATAGACTACAAGAGATGAGATTCTGAGTGCACAAAGGGGGCAAGCATTAAAATACCAGGATAGAGAAGTAACCATTCTGAAACAGATCCCTAAGAAAGTGAGAGAGAGAGAAGAAAAAACTATTCGCTATTAGCGAAGAAATTATACCAGAAAGGGGTGTGGTTTAGATGGTTGATGCCTGAAGGTATGCTAATTTTCTGGGAGGACACAAGAGTTAGAATCAACACAACCATAGAGGCTCAGGCCTTTATGGAAAAAAATAAAGCCCTCCTAGACAAATCTGATGATACTACACCAGACATACAGGACACGGGCGGGGCCGTAGCTCTGCTGGCAGGGGGAGAAGGGGCAACATCGAGAAAACTCAGGTCACAAAAATGAACAAGAAAATCTGATTGATGTAAAATGATTGAAATTATTTGAAGATAAAAGTTTATATGCTGACAGAATACCATTGACTTGTAATAATCTAATGTATTAATAAATGAAATGTATGAGTACGGGGGGAGGGACCACCTCCTGCATATTGTAACTGCCAAAATTTGTAACTTATTCCACTACCCCTTTCCTTGTCTATTTTTCTTAAAAACCAATAAAATTTTGTTCAAAAAAAATATTCTTTTGGTTGTGCCAAATTCTTTGCTTTTGCAGATCGTGGCATGTGTTCATATTCGTGCAAGGATGCCCATCTGGGTGTGTATGTATATTTCAGTTGATTTAGAATTGCTTGAGATTTTACAGTTTTTTGCATTAAAATTATTTTTATTAAACAATCAATCTAACTTCTCTTAATGGGAAAGCAGAGGTGATATTCAGCAGGTTCTGACCAGTTCTGGTGGAAATTTCGAGTAGTTCAGAGAACCGTTAAATACCACCTCTGACTGGCCCCGCCCCCATCTATTCTCTGCCTCCCGAGTCCCAGCTGATCGGGAGGAAATGAGAATTTTGCAGTAATCTTCCCCTGCCACACTCACCAAGCCATGCCCACAGAACCGGTAGTAAAAAATCTGAACCCCACCAATGTGGGAAAGGCATTGTAAACATTCATAAAAACTCTGAGGTCAGTAATTGATTTCCATCTTGAATGGATGACCCTCTTGCTTTGAAATCTGTACTACAGTGACTAAACTTCTGCTGGGTAGACACATTAACCTCTTATAATTTGATAAAGTGTCATGTCTATCTTGTTGTTTGCAAAAAATGTTTATTGACTTCTCCAGAAATTGAATTGAATCACATTTAAAATTGGTACATTCAGTTACAAGTTCCTATAGGAACATAGATCACTTTTTCTACTTTTGTAATTTTTGTGTCCTCCTGAGTCATATTCTCCATGATTGTTTGTGTGTAATGGTTTTATTTTCAAATAAATTAATCTCTCATATTATTAAGAAGATATGCGACCTGAACTTGTTTCAGGGACGTGAGGTCAGGGGAGGCAGGGGAGGCAGGGCCTCACCTCTCTTCGTGAAATAATAGTATATAATATTATATTATATATATATATATATATATATATATATATATATATATATATATATATATATATATATATATATATATATATATATATATATATATATATATATATATATATATATATATATATATATATATATATATATATATATATATATATATATATATATATATATATATATATATATATATATATATATATATATATATATATATATATATATATAATATTATAATATTATATACATCCGTACGGGGGCGCCCGGGAGCTGCAGAGGCAGAAATGTTGTTGGTGCTTCCGGATGACGAAGGCACGAAAACGACTGGGTTCCCCAATCGCTTTCTTCATCATTGGGAGCGCGAGAACATTTCTGCCTCCGCCCTCCACAGCTCCCGGCTTGAGCTGGGTGAAAGTGCAGCCCCTTTCGTTGTTTTCCCGCCCACCTCGCTGCCCCTTTCGTTGCTTTCCCATGCAGGCAGCAAGGCTTGAGCGGGTGAAAGCGCAGCCCCTTTCGTTGCTTTCCCATTCAAGCGGCTGCGCTTTCGTGCCTTTGTCCTCCGGCAGCGCCAACATTTCTGCCTCCGCCCTCTGCAGCTCCCGGGCGTGCCCGGATGGAGGTAGCCAGAATGGCGCCGAGGCAGTCCGGCAGGTGAGCGACCGAGGATCAGGCTGCCTCGCTCGCTCTTTCGTCCGCCCGGACCGCCTCGGCGTCGCTGTGGCTACATCCGGCCGGCCGGCCGGGAGCTGCAGAGGGTGGAGGCAGAAATGTTGGCGCTGCCGGAGGACAAAGGCACGAAAGCACAGCCGCTTGAATGGGAAAGCAACGAAAGGGGCTGCGCTTTCACCCCGCTCAAGCCGGGAGCTGCGGAGCGTGGAGGCAGAAATGTCGGCGCTGCCGGAGGACAAAGGCATGAAAGCGCAGCCGCTTCAATGGGAAAGCAACGAAAGTGGCTGCACTTTCACCCCGCTCAAGCCGGGAGCTGCGGAGGGCGGAGGCAGAAATGTTGGCGCTGCCGGAGGACAAAGGCACGAAAGCGCAGCCGCTTGAATGGGAAAGCAACAAAAGGGGCTGCACTTTCACCCCGCTCAAGCCTTGCCGCCTGCATGGGAAAGCAACAAAAGGGGCAGCGAGGGCGGGCGGGAAAGCAACGAAAGGGGCTGTGCTTTCACCCCGCTCAAGCCTTGCCCGAGGGAGCTGGGGATCGGCCTTTGGGTTGGTGGGAGACCTTGAAGGAGTGGAGGGGGGGAGGGACTGGCACCGGTGGAGGAAGCAATGCTACGCGGATCAGTGCACTCCGCGGTCCCCTTAATGTTCACTCAGGAAGGCGGAGAATGGGACCACGTGTGCTGGAGGCTGAGGCTGCCTCAGCCTCCTGCACACATGGTCCCATTCCCCGCCTTCCTGATGACATCACCAGCCTCCCCAGCCATAACCCGCACCGCACGTCACTGACTTGTTGTATCCAAGTCAATGGCATCCACAATGAAAGCCACTGTCTTAAAAATGGTGGGTGCATTGCAGCAATTAAAGCTTTACTCCTTCTTAGGGTGAATGCAGCATATGCTAAAAGGGGGCAGATGTTTGCCCTGTTGCACCCACCATTCTGAAACCAGTGACTATCACAGTTAATCTCCCTTCAAAGGAAAGTCACTGTAAGTAACTAGACAGCCCTTTTATTTTGTGTTGGATTTTCTGGATCCAGACAGTTTAATAGAATCGTGAAAAAAAAAATCAGTCCAAGTAGAGCAAGTTATATGTTCTCTATCATTTGCACTTTTAGAGCAAGATTTATTGCATGGCTCAAAACCTATAACTATATTTTTAAAAGAAAAAGCAGAACTGCATAAAACATGCCAAAGTATAAAACGTCCCATGATGTTTACATATAAATTTTAATTGTGTTTTTGAAAAGGAAGCTATTTTTAAACTATCTACTTTCTTTAATCAACAAAACCAGAGAGTGTTTTATTCAGTGGAAATAATTTGTTAGCTATACCGGCAGGCAGTTTTAACTGCTATCTTTTAAATCTCTGAACTGTTTTAATGAGTTGATCTGATGACAATAAGTTACTTTGCAAATAGACTTTTTTTTTTCATTCCCACAGTAATTCTGTCTAGTAATGCACATGTGTTGCTATTATGAAAAGTGAATATTTGGGAAATGTGCTTTTGTACTGTTTGAAATCACTCAGACATGACATTGCATTTCTTTTTTAACCAGTCTTTGTTTTAAATAGTTTGAGGGGAAAAAAGTATTTGGCACCAGGTTATGCAGGAAAGAAAGTTATTTTAACTGTCTATTGAGGACATGTTTTTAAAACAGGAAAAAACACAGCCATGAGTTGATAATAGTTCAGTGGAAAGGTTAGCACAACTAAAATGGTTTTGCCTTCTTTTTAGAAGGGAACACAACATCCTACACAAATTCACAGTTTAAGAGCTGTAATGTGTAACAGGATAGTTTTCTTTCTGTGAAGTTCTGGTTCTAATTTGAAGTACACGTTAACTCATTTCTTATGTGTGAACTATGACAAAGAAAAAAAAAAGAAAGCCCATGTTTAGGCAAAGATGACCCTGTTTATTTATTAAAAAAATTAAAAATACTCAGTGAGGAGAACTAGAAAAAACTCTTTAGAAAAGAAGACAATGTCCAGTGATTTTTACTATATACCATTATAAGCTTGAATATGTACACCAGAACATTTTAATCAAATATTCTTACTTGAGGGCATGTCATACAGTATTTCAGAAACTAAGAGTCTTTATTGGGTGTCTTACATTTCAGCATAAAGTTACACAATCTGAGAACCCAGAATTAAACTGAATCCTTCCAAATTGCAAGCAAATTGTACTTTTTTTATGTGGCAGAAAAACAAAAAATAGTACAAATGTTTTAATAAACTTTAATTATATTGAATTGAAAGTGATTAGAAATAATTATTTAAATATAGTTTAGTAAATGTAATGAGGGCGGCAGTTGGATGTAATGTTTGAGAAATATGGCTAGAAACTAGGTGACTCCGAATTCTAGTTCATCGTTAGGCATGAAGCCAGATGGGTCAGGCTAGTCACTCTCTTTCAGATCTAGGAAGCAGATAATGGCAAATCAGTTCCAATATCTTGCCACAAAATTGCAGACTGGTCCAGGCAATTGCCAGAAGTAAAAAATGACTCTCTCACACACATATTCATTCTCTCTCTCTCTCTCTCTCTCTCTCTCTCTCTCTCTCTCTCTCTCTCTCTCTCTCTCTCTCCCTCCCTCCCTCCCTCCCTCCCTCTCTCTCTCTCTCTCTCTCTCTCTCTCTCTCTCACACACACACACACACACACACACACACACCTTTCTACTTTTGGGAATTTGGTTCTTGGCATACTATCCAAAGACAAAGCACTGCTCTCCAAAAGCTGGAAATTCTTGGTTGACTACTACAGAATGAAACTTGGAATATGGATAACTATTATGGAGACTGGACATAATCCAAAGGTGATTCTTCATTACAAGGAGTCATTAAATAACTTCAAATAGATGCAAAGACAGATATTATTTTGAATATGCCTGCATATGCTGTTAGTGAGTTGAATCTTTGATTTTATTGTACAAACCGCAGGTTTAAAGGCTTTGAATCACACATTTGAATTATATTGAATCGTCAAATTGCAAATTCAAACTGTATGATTCACTCACATTATAAGTTTTAATAGGAGGCTGCTGTTATAATTTCCAGCTAACCACAGTCTGCTGTTATGCCTTATTCAGATAACTCTTAGTTAAAAAGAATTCCTACTTTGGACATAGCAAACTATACTCAGAATCAAAAGCATATGTTTTGGATCCATTGATGCCCAACCAGAGAGTAGAGAATTGCTCTACTGTGCTGTCCATCATCTCTGCCTATGCCAGCTGTTTCACCATTGCCCTACTTGTAATACTATTTCTACAGCGCTTCCCTACTTTTAATGCATTTCCTCATACACTAGTATTTTGGAAGTATTCTTGTCAGCTGGAGGCAGCTTTAACTTCAGTGCATTATCACAGTGAACGAAGTCCACTGTAGGAATCAGTGCCAGAGAATCCATTTAGCATACTAGTAAATGATGTCAGTATATGTAGTATTATTTTGTGAAAGATTTATTGGTTGCATTGGTAAAATGCATGAATGAATGAATGAATGAATGAATGAATGAATGAATGAATACACACACAAACACACATACACTGTTTCCCTGAAAATTTAGCATGCGCTAAAATAAGCCCTCCCTTGAAAATATTGCCACGCCGCAACAGCCATGAGGTGACCATGCTCTCCACCTCCTGCCCCTCAAAAATAATAAGACCTCCCCAAAAATAAGGCCAACCGCATATTTTGGGGGTCAAAAGAAAATAAGACCCTGTCTTATTTTTGGGGAAATACTGTGTGTGTGGGGGGTATCATTTTATATGTGTGTGTGTATACATACACACACACATATTCTCACATACACACATAGATAGACAGACACTTTACACTCAGAACTTTATAATATAATATGCAAATAAGTAGCAGATTTATTTACTGGCTACATAGTCTAGGCCAGCGATGGCGAACCTTTTTTGGCTCGTGTGCCATAAGTGAGGGGAGCGCAGGGGGGTAGTGTGTGGGCATGCTGCACCCATAATGCAATGCGCAACCCCCCAGTGCGCATGCGCACACTACCTCATTTTTTGCATGCTTTTTTTTGCCCTCCCCAGGCTCCAGAGGCTTTATAGGAGCTTGGGAGGGTGAAAACAGCCCTCCCCACCCCCCCGGAAGCCCTCCGGAGGCTTGAGGGACCTTCAGGATGCTTCCATGAAGCCTCCAGAGCAGTCAAAATGAACCTTCGAGCAAACCAGAAGTCCATTCCCGAACTTATGGTTTGCTCATAGGGCCGGGTTTTTGCACTCTGGAGTTTTCAAGGAAGCTCATGTAGCCTCAGGAGGGCCTCGGGGGGGGGGGGCGGGAGAGGCTCTTTTCACCCTCCCCAGGTTTCTATAAAGGCTCTGGAGCCTGGGGAGGGTGAAAAATGGCTTTAGAAAAGGGTGAACCCAGCTGGCCAGCACGCACATGCACGCTGGCCAGCTGACAGGGCAGTGCCTTGCGTGCCCTGACAAATGGCTCCTTGTGCCACCTGTGGCACATGTGCCATAGGTTCGCCATCACTGGTCTAGGCAGTTGTTGGCTGAGCACTGAAGTTCCCTTTTTTAGAAAAACTCTCCTTTCTTTGTAGTTGAACCATTTGAGATATTTATTTAGTGGACGTGTGGCTACCAGCTCACAAATTGCAATTCTGGGTGGCTAACATAGGGTTAAAACAAAAGCAAAAACAAAAGACAGGGCTATCACCATCTCAACAAGTATGCTATTCCAAAGGGCAGATGCCATGACAAAGAAGGCACATGACTGAATCTTGCCAGATAACCTATTTAACAGAAGGGACTCCAGCTATGCCCATCCCATTGGATCTGAGACAGGCTGAAACAATCAGAAATAGGTAATCATGCAAGCAATTCATGTTTGTGCCATGAAGGTAGTAACCAAAAACCTGAATTGCACTCAGAAACCTACTGCACCTAGCAAAATAATGATTTTATTGTGTGCTTACAACTAAAACTATTATCCCTGGATGTTCTTCCCAATACCCCTTAGCTCTCATGAATATTTCCTCCTCCCCAGTCAGGAGTGCCATGTAACTTGTAGAGCAATTGACAAGAGATCTTTTGCACACATCCACCTAAATTACCGTATTTTTCGGAGTATAAGACACACCAAGATTTTGAAGAGGCAAATTTTAAAAAAAGTTTTTGCATTCTACAGACCTCCCCAAAATGGGCATGCATAGCCTTTAGGAGGCTTGTAGAGTGCTCCTGGAGGTGGCGGGGGGGAATTCATGCCCTGTTTTTTGTTTAAAAAGGGCATGCATAGCCTTTAGGAGGCTTATAGAGTGCTCCTGGGGTCTGTGGGAGGCAAAGACAAGCAAAAAACACCCCATTTTTGCTCATTTTTAGCTCCCCAGCTCAGCCCAGGAGCACTCTGGAAGCCTAAAGTCTATGTACGGCCATTTTTGCAAAGGGGCGGGTTTCAGGAGGCCAACAATGCTGTATTCAGTGTATAAGACACACCCAGTTTTCACCCTCTTTTTTGAGGGAAAAAGGTGCGTCTTATACTCTGAAAATATGGTATATTACAAACATAAGAGATTTCCATAGGATAGGTCAGTGATGGCGAGCCTATGGCATGCGTGCCACAAGTGGCACGCGGAGCCATTTCTCAGGGCACGCAAGGCACTGCCCTGTCAGCTGGCCAGCGCGCATGCGCGCGCTGGCCAGCTGAGTTCACCTTTTTTAAAAGCTATTTTTTGCCTTCCCCAGGCTCCAGAGGCTTTATAGGAGCCTGGGGAGGGCGAAAAGAGCCTCCTCCGCCTCCCTGGAGGCTTCAGGGACCGTCCCTGAAGCCTTCGGAATGCTTAAAACCACCCTCCGAGCAAACCGGAAGTGACTTCCAGGTTGCTCGGAGGGTCGTTTTAAGCATTCCGAAGGCTTCAGGGACCGTCCGGAGGCTTCACTGACACCTTCGGAGCGCTTAAAACCACCCTCGGAGCAAACCGGAAGTGACTTCCGGGTTGCTCGTAGGGTCGTTTTAAGCATTCCGAAGGCTTCAAGGACCGTCCGAGGCTTCCCTGACGCCTTCGGAGCGTTTAAAACCACCCTCAGAGCAAACCGGAAGTGACTTCCGGGTTGCTCGGAGGGTCGTTTTAAGCGTTCCGAAGGCTTCAGGGACCGTCCAAGGCACTTCCGGTTTGCTCGGAGGGTGGTTTTAAGCGTTCCGAAGGCTTCAGGGACCGTCCGAGGCTTCCCTGATGCCTTCGGAGCGCTTAAAACCACCCTCCGAGCAACCCGGAAGTCACTTCCGGTTTGTTCAGAGGGTGGTTTTAAGCGCTCCAAAGGCTTCAGGGACCATCCGAGGCTTCCCTGATGCCTTCGGAGCACTTAAAATGACCCTCCGAGCAACCCAGAAGTCACTTCCGGTTTGCTCAGAGGGTGGTTTTAAGCGCTCCGAAGGTTTCAGGGAAGCCTCCGGACGGTCCCTGAAGCCTCCGGAGGGCCTCCGGGGGGTCGGGGGAGGCTCCTTTCGCCCTCCCAGGCTCTTATAAAGCCCCTGGAGCCTGGGGAGGGCAAAAAAAACATGTAAAAATGGGGAGGTCACGCATTGTGCATGCATGCGCACTGGGGGGGTCGCGCGTTGCGTTATGGGTGCGGCATGCCCGCACTCGACCCCCCTGCGCTCCCCCCACTTGTGGCACGCGAGCCAAAAAAGGTTCGCCATCACTGGGTTAGGTGATACCTTACATTATCACCAATTGGTTGCCGGGCATCATATTATTATATCCCACATTGTTCATATCCACCTTTCAGAGTCCGAACTGAAGAGAAAGTTGGGGGTGGGGGGTTCCCAGAGTTCTGCTATTTGCATTTTAACCATTTTGAACACATCTAAGATTGTATTTTCAGATAGTCAGCCAACAAAGCACAGCAAGTTCTTCAGTGAAGTGGAGAAATCTCAACAGGATTGTGAATAATGCTGGATAGGATTATATAGGCAGGTGAGCTTGTGGTGGGCATCTTAAAGAGGATAATTAAAGTGCAGGGGTTTTTGTTTTATTATTTCTCTCTTTTTACTAAGATTTTGTTTTATTTATTGGCTTTATTGTTGTGAGCTGCCAGGATTTCTGAGTACTCAGCAAAGATCAGCAAAGTAAAAGAAAACCCAACTGAAGATTTATAAGGTTTCAAAGTACATTTAAATGGAATGGAGATTATGGAGTGTTTTCTAGTGCTTTGAATAGCCATAGCAATTTGCTAACTTTGAAAAAATAAATAAAGCCAATTTGTATCAAAGAAATACCCAAGTTATTTTACAATTAACTTTTTGCTCCTAAGCATCAGTCAAGCGTCTTGTCATGATTATATAATAGGTGTGTAATTGGCTTTAGAGTAATATAAATTCATTTATTAAAAGGTCGGAGTTTTCTGATAGTTTGTTAAGGACATTAGACAGACAATAAAATTAATATTGCTGCACAATTATTGGGTAGTAAACTCTATTAAGATTAAATAATCATGCATAGGATGTTTATCAAACCATACGAAAATTACTTCATCTCTATCCTGGTATGAATTATCTTCTATTTTTGAGGGAAAAAAATATCAGTAAGAGTATCCAGGGAGTCAACTATTTGTTTATTGACATAACTCTCATGCAGGTCATGACTGTTGGAGAAAAGAAATTTGAAGATTAATGGAATACATGAGAAAATACTCCATGTGTCTAAACCAGGGCTGTGAAACCAGGGGCCCGCAGGCTGGATGCATCCCATGCTGGCCACGCCCATGCCTGATTTAGCGAAGTGGGGGAAAGTTGCAATACGTCACATGATGCCACCGTGATGACAAGAGTTTGACACAGGGGTGATATTCACTTACTTTCCCTACCAATTCTCAAATGTGGGCGCACCAGTCCACGCATGCGCTTGGTCTTCTGTGCATGCGCTTTGATCGCATGAGCGGCTTGCATGCATGCACACAGCTTGAAAATGTGCCTAAACAGGACGGCATAGATCGGGAGCAGGTGGGCGGGGGCTTCCCACTACTGGTTCAGGTGAACCAGTCCGAACTGGCTGAATACCACCTCTGGTTTGACACCCCTGGTCTAAACATATGTAATTTTAGTTTTCCACAGTGCATGGATATTTTTGTATTACAATTACCAATGTGACATATAAAAATGTGAGTATTGTGCTAATACAAGGACTATATTGTTGTTGGTAATATTTCTTCCTTTTTTAAGTGATCAAAGGAAGGAAGGAAGTACCTTGATGAACCTTAATAAGCATTCTATCCTGACGGGTATCCTTTCAAGAATCATTCAAATAGTTCTGGGATACAAATAAATGGAACACAGGAGAACAGCTCTATCATCACTGTTGTTGTTATAATTTGTTTGTATTTTTATCTTTTATCTTTGCCACCCCAAGTTCCTTTCGTACATAGACATCTGTGTAAATCTGTTTAATTAAATAAATAAATAAATAAATAAATAATTTTTCCCAGTACCTAAGATAAACAAGGCAAAGGTACTTTCATGCAATTTTATATTCATTTTAAATTTTAACCATAAAAGATAGAATGTATAACATGCTGAGCCAGATCAAGCCATTTCATGTCTGCTGTTAAACAGAAAACATCAAAGCCACAGGTAGCAGAGGAGAGAATTCTGTTCAAATGAATGGGGAAAATCAACATTGCTGGAGATTATATTCATTATGAGTGGTTGAATATGGGAAATGGTAATATTGTAGAATACTGGGGAAGAATAAATAGGAAAGGATTATATAGACTGTAAAAACAAGCATGGGAGACTTGAATGAGAAGAAATACTGTAGGCAATAAAAAGTAGAAGAATGAAGACATCAGTTTTTGTGGTGGAGAATAACAACTTTTTATCCAATTAAATGGAGACTATTGTCACAATCACTTAATTGTTAGAAACTGTCACTGTTTTTCCTTTGTTCATTGTTAATTATATTTAATTATTGTGTTAATTGGTTTTTAACTATAGGATTAATGAATGTGAACAGTATTTATTTCTCTGAAGAACAATTCCTAAGTGCAAATTTCTTCATCTATAAAAGAGCTGTCCTTATAATAGTTGCTTCTACGGTAGATAGTTGGAAGTAGAACAAAATACTAGTTAACAAATTATGAATCAATATGTTATATTGGGTTTGGATTATTCTTGTTTCCCAGGCTTTAAGAGAATTGTAAAGGGAACCAGACATCTATTGATAGAATTTCCCTGAATTGCTTTCTTATTTCATATTGTTTATTATGAATAAAAGAAAAAATAAGAAACTCTCCCAGTGGGTACATTATGTAGCAGTTCCCAAAATTGTTCTCTTCTGACTCCCCACCCCGCACCCTTTCTATGTGTGCCTTCATCTCTTTTACGGGTTACAGTAATTGAAGTAAGCTTAATGTGGATACAAGCTCCTGCAAATTCCCATAGCCAACATTGGTGGGAGTGTGAGAAACAATGATCAAAACTAGAGCTGAGTTGCCATATTGGAATATTCTGACATTATTATTTTAGAGGCCATATTACAGGAGCATTGAGACCTCCCCTTTATTGACCCATCTTTCTTATTTCCATTTTTTCCCAAGCTTCCCAAACAAAAGGAAACAACACAGACAAATTGGCCAGTCTTTTTCAGTTCATTTGTTTTCCCTCAGGGTTAAGACAAAATGACGTGTCTTCTGCAGTTTGCTACTGTTATTTTAATTCTGTTTAATAAACACTAAAGGATACAACTTGGCCAACATTGGATGCTTTTTAAGTTTCACTGGCTAAAGTGAGAAAGTTAAGTGCAAACTTCAGCCCTCCCACTGAAAGCTGAATCATATGGTAATCTTATAGATGACTACTGAGCAGCGGTGGGTTGCTCCCAGTTCGGCCCGGTTCAGCTGAACTGATAGTGGTGATTTGGCCTGGGTTGCAGAACAGACAGCAATCCAGGCTGGCCATGCCCCTGAATCGGTTCCCTGGTCTCTTCTGCCATTGTCGGCATGATTCTGCACATGCGCAGAACAATTTACAGTCAACTGCGCATGCGCGAGCAACGTGTGGCAGGCGGGCATGAAGCAAACCAGCACCAACCGGTACAGGAACCCACCCCTGCTACTGAGGGATAAACCAGATGACGTTCAGTGAGATATTTCCCCGGTGAATGAGTTTAGGATCATAACCATAACACTTTAAGATGTTTATACTTTATTTTGTTTTTTTTCAACTACAGTTTTTTGCTGAATTGTAAAACTACATTTAGTGATGGAAACCAGTTGGACTGTACATCTGCTGCCTCTCTTAGCTCTGACATTGGTGAGTCTACTGTACATGCACATTTGCAGATGTTTATATAACAGTGTGTAAATATGAATGGAAATTGCTCTTCAATTTTGCTTGTTGTTAGCTAAGTAACAGGATAGATAGTTTAGTGATTGATTAGTGGTGGTGCAGTGTTTAGAATGCAGGAGTTTGATTCTCTTTGATCCTCACCAGGCTCAAGGTTGACTCAGCCTTCCCGCCTTCTGAGGTCGGTAAAATGTGGATTCAAATTGTTGGGGATAATAGGCTGACTCTGTAAACCACTTAGAGAGGACTGTAAAGCACTGCGAAGAGGTATATAAGTCTAAGTGCTATTGCTATTATCAAATATAAAACAAAAATAAAATATGGGATAATTCCAGAATAAAATAGATGCAAGAAAAATACAGTAATAAATACACATGTGTAAAATACAAAGTATCAACATTCAGTTATATACATTATCTTTGCAGGGTAATTTGTTTGTTCAGTATAATGGATCCTTTGGTCAACCACCTCAGCTACAAATCTAACGGGGTAACTGGAGAGATCCAAGGTAGCAAAACCAATAGCACTTATATACTGCTTCACAGTTTTTAAAGCCCTATCTAAATGGTTGACAGAGTCAGCATATTATCCCCAACAATCTGGGTTTTCATTTTATCGACCTCAGAAGGATGGAAGCCTGAGCCTGGGAGGATCAAACTCCTGGCAGTGAGCAGTGAGTTAGCCTACAATACTGCATTCTAACCACTGTGCCACCATGGCACCCAGTGGTTATGATCAGAATATCAAACACAGCACAAATTATGTTGTATAGCACATGTCCTTATGTGTGGATAGTAGTCTCAGTTTTGGCTTCTTGAGGACGACTTCTGCTTGAAAGAAGTCAGTTTTGAAGAACTGCTTGCCTTTCTTAACCTGGTGCCTTCCAGATGGGATATCACTCAAAGACTTCTGGATAAGAATTGTGAGGGTTGTGGCTTTGCATATCTGTAGAATTCTAATTTAATGAGCCATAGTATAGATCAACAGTATCTGTAACACTAACAAACATTGCTCTTAGAGATGTTCCTAAGAGCACATATGCAATAATATTATCATTCCAAGGTCCCAATTATATTACATGACATTTGACACAACATTATGTTGTTGTTGTTGTGGTGGTGGTGGTGGTGGTGGTGGTGGTGGTGGTGGTGGTGATGATGATGATGATGATGATGACATGCATGTTTCCACTTGCTTGTCTTGCATTCCAACAGCCCCATTATATAGGCATCATGCTATTCCATATCTTAACCATGTTTTATTAAATAATACACAGTTGACTTGATTTCCATGACATACTGTGCCATTAATTATGGGTTACAAATCACAGTGGCTACTCTGACATTTCATGCTAAGCTAAGAACAAATAAATCATACTATGGCTTATGATTTCTGAATTCTGCCAGTAAAAGAGTCCTCACTTAAAAAAGGCAATTGAGATCGAAATTTCCATCATTAAGCAATGTGGTTATAAAGCATGACAATTTAGCAATAGCATTCCAGCAATCCTCAGTTACCATTGTTAAGCAAGAATCCTGTGGATAATTAAGTGAGGACCTCACATAATTATAACTTCTGACTTTCTACCAGTTTCCTCGTTGACTTTGCTTTTCAGAAGCCAGCAATAAAAATCGCAATCATATGACCATGCTGGACAGTCTGTGAAATTTGAATTCTCCGGGTTTTTTCTTACAACCAGTAGCAGTTTGTTTGGCTGGCAGAAGAAAAGATGGAAACAAATGCAACAGAAAACCTTTGCAGGAAATAACATCAGTTTTTTTTCCTTTCAGCTGTCTCAACTGAAAGGAATTTAGGATTCTTAGTTGGAGGCTACAACTCTAGGTGTCAGAACTAAGCTATGCAGACATGAATACATAATACAAATTTCAATACTTTCCCTAAAGCAATATTGATAAATAATAAGATGTTAAATTTGCAAAATAATGCCTACATTCCCCTTCTAGAGATAGTCAAAGTAAGATATTCATTGTTCATTGGGACACTTCTCCGGTCAGGATGTTAGCCAAGACAAAAACTGGAGTTTTATAGTTTGGAAAAGGTATCATAACCACTTGTCGATCAGAAGGTCGGCAGTTCAGAGGGATGTGGTGGCTCAATGGCTAAGACACTGAGCTTGTCGATCAGAAGGTCAGCAGTTCAGCAATTCAAATTCCTAGCCCTGCATAACAGGATGCCTACCACCAAGACATTTTACACTCCTTACCCAGAACTCTGTCCACTTATTGACCCACGAGACTGCTTAATGACTGCATCCAGGACTGCTGAAAGCATTGAGTGAAATAGTCATGTGACATCTTGCTTAATGACCGCTTCACTCAACAACCAACATTCCAGTCCCAATTGTGGTTGTAAGTTGAGGACTACAGTACTTATATGATTGATATGTACATTCTTTTGTAGCCTATTTAATAATTACAAACTTTTGTAATAAATTTGTTCTTTTAACTTCTGTGTTCCACTTGATCTGTAAATCATCCTGCTGACACCACTGCTGCTTTAAGATCCCCTGTGCACAATTATTCTGATATTGTTATTTTGCCATTCAGAGTGGTTTTCTGTTACCCCTGCAAAAGCCTTACAAGTTTCAGAAAGGCAGAAATTAACAATGGTAACTGGGGATTGCTGGAAGTAAAGAAAAGGTTTCCCCGCACATGCATGCTAGTCATTTCTGGCTATAGTGGGTGGTGCTCATCTCCACTTCTAAGCCAAAGAGCCAGCCCTGTCCAAAGACGTCTCTGTGGTCATGTGGCTGGCTTGGCTAAATGCCGAAGGCACACGGAATGCTGTTACCTTCCCACCAAAGGTATGAGAAGTGTGACCTTCTTACTGAGACCACTTCATGCCAATCTCCAAGCAGCTTCCTTTCTCATGATCTTTCAGAAGCTCAAAATTGCACAGTTTGGAGAAAGAGGCTTTTGAAGTACTGTGAAAGCAGGCTCCATTCTCACAATCCTTTGGAAGCTCTCTTTAATGCTAACAGCTGATTTGACGCAGGGGCTAAGACGTTGAGCTTGTCGATCAGCAAGGTCGGCAGTTTGGCGGTTCGAATCCCTTGTGCCGTGTAACGGAGTGAGCTCCCATTACTTGTCCCAGCTTCTGCCAACCTAGCACTTCGAAAGCATGTAAAAATGCAAGTAGAAAAATAGGACCACTTTGCTGGGAAGGTAAGAGCATTCTGTGTGCCATCGGCATTTAGTCATGCCAGCCACATGACCACGGAGATGTCTTCGGACAGCCCTGTCTCTTCGGCTTTGAAACAGAGATGAGCACCGGCCCCTAGAGTTGGGAACGACTAGCACATATGTGCGAGGGGAATCTAAGCCTTTAACTTAGCTGATTTGAGTGATTTATAAAATTAGGGTGAGGTGCCTGAAACGCAACACCTTTTGGCATTACATGGAGATATTTTTGTTGAGAGAGAAAGAGAGGGAAAGACTGAGACTGTACCTTTACAGAAACATTCAGAGGAATTTTTTTTCAGGTGGGCAGCAAGATAATAGATTCACAAAATAATGTGTATTAAAAATTGCGAACCTCTTTAATGCTCTTCTGCCCAGTTACTTAGTGTGCACCTTATTACATACTTCAAAATGGTTTGCATTAATTCATCCAATTCAATTAACACTCTGTACAACGTTTGCAATTATTTGGGCAACTGTGACAATCTACTTTTTCTCATTATCTTTCCAGGTTTTTGTCACAGCTGTTCCAGATAAAAAAGATGGAAATTGGTCCAGTGAAATGGAAACTAAGAACCATGCAAACCATCAAGCAATACTAGGTGTAACGAATAATAAAATCATGACAGCACAGTTTGAATGCTATCAGAAAATTATGCAAGCTACTGAAGAATATGAAGGTAAACAATATATATCAATATATTTTGATCTTATTTTCCCAAACTAAAGCATTTCATCTGTTAATTCATGCAAATATAATTTAAAAATGCTTTTTACCTATTAATATTGTGTTTATTGCAACCCCCTTGGAAATAATATAATACTTGAACATATAACAGCTTTCAATTCTGGTTTTTTTTCCCTATCTAAAGGAGCAGATCTGATCTTTTAAAGTTCTTTACAGAAAGTACCTGGAACTCTTACATGTTCCAATAATTTTTTCAGCAAGGCACTCCAGGGTATTCTTATTTAGCACTGTTTAATTTAATTGAATCTCAAGTTTATTTAGTTTGAATGTGATAATAAGTGCAACTATTTGGTTTGTTGGGTTATCTTTTGCATGTAACTCTGGCTTTGGGTTGTGAAAAGAATTAAGTATATTACAGATAAATTAATGAATAGAGATGTTTGTTGAAAAATATTTTGCTGCTGAGGTACTGTAGTTAAAAGCACACGTTGATTTGATAGGCAATGATAAATAATTGTAACTTATCTGTTATAAAAATAGGTAAGTTGAATGAAAATAAAAAGCAACTTTATTTACACTGCAGAATTATTAATGTACACTAATATTTTAAAACTGTTCTCATTGGTTTAACAAAAGAAAGAACTTTTTAAAATGGGGGAAATGACTTTTTAGTAAAAATAAGGAGATTTGTGTTAAGGTTTTTTTTTGTTTGTTTGTTTTGCAAAATGGGCAAGAGATGGAGGTAAGTGTCTCAGAATAAACTAATGGCACCAACTGTTTGTAGCTTTCCTTCTCGTACTTCTTTAAATTCCACGAGAAACATCCTAAACAAACTCATTTCACAACAGCTGTTTAAGGCAGGCAGCAAGGGAGGCCTTAAGCAGATGGAGAGGTGTGCAAGCAATCACAACAACAATGGGCAGCCACAGCTCTTTCTATCACCTCCCCAGAAGAAAGTTCAAAAATACCATCCGTATAAACACTAGGGCACTAGAGAAACAAAAGAAATATAGTGTACAGAATTTCTTCTGTAATGAATTAAAAGAAGAGGAAGAAAGAAATATTCTGACCCCAGTTTGGTGGTTTTGAAAGCAGGGAGAATTGATTTGCTTTGACCAGTTCAGAAGCCATCCAGTCTCAGAGTATAATTATGAATCTTCATTTAGAAATGGGATTTCCATGCAATGGATCACTGCTAGAGATCCACAAATACCTATTACCTTTTTTTTTGACAGAATTGGAAGAAATGTATGGGATGTATGTATGTATGTACAGCATAGTATAGTAATAGTAATAGTAAAGTATAGCCTTTATTGTCATTGTACTAAATAAATACAACAAAATTGGCTAGGTATGTATGTGTGTATTTATTTATTTGTTTGCTTCTTTGTTTGTGTGTTTATTTATTCATACTATGTTTATAAATAACTCAAGGCAGCCAATACATCTAATACTTCTTCCTCCTCCTATTTTCCCCATAACAACCCCATGAAATGAGTTAGGCTGAGAGACTGGGGACTGGCACAATGTCACCCAGCTGGTTTTTCATGCGATCTCTGGTAACCAGATAGAATCTGCCAGATTTCAGACAAAAATATTAGACTTGGGTGTGAGTTTCCAATAAAAGTGATAGATGTCCTAGTGATGCCTGCAGCTGAGAGACCGGCACAAGTTCAGAAAGTGCAAGACTGATTTCAGGTGCCCAGGAAGAGTTCAAAGATTGGGAGGGTCAGATGGATCTGCTTCCCTTCCCTTGGTTCAGTTGCTTTATTTTGTTTGGGGAAATTTACTGGAAAAGGCAGGATGCTTGCAAAATTGTAGAGTAACAGTTACAGGGTAAGAAAGCATGGTGTTGAACAACTTTATTAAACTTTTCTGTCGTTTTTTGGTCAAGCACAGTATTTTTAATAGATAAGGTTTAGATGATGGTTTTAGAATTCAAAATGGCAAAGCTTAGAAAGATGTAAACCTACAACAAGTTGTATGTAAGAGCCCAAAGCAAGAATAATGTATGGCGTTTTTTTTCTCTTAGTAGGAAGGGGTTATACAACCAAGGCTGGTATGGAAGCCTCTTTGGAAGCAAATATTGCATATGTCAATCATAAGGCATTTGGATTGGATCCAAAGGTTTGCTTCTTTGCAAGGAAAGGATTTTGTGTGTGTACAGGAAAAAAAATGAACTCAGCCCTGGTAAATTAAGATAAAATGCTTCAAATGATGCCTCCGCATTTTGTAGGTCCACATTGCAACAGAACATGGGATGGTTGGTTATGCTGGGATACTACTCCAGCAGGACAAACTGTAGAACAAAACTGTCCGGACTACTATCAGGACTTTGACCCTTCAGGTAAGGATTAAGACGGCAGTGCTGTATGTCTACTAGAGAGAGCCAGTAAAAATATTTTCTGAGTGGAGAGAATTTGGGTAGAATTATGCAAATTCAACTTTATGACAAATCTTTAAATAATTTGAATACAAGCTCTTTCTAGTACAGGATTCTTACTACTTTGAATGCATTTGGTATCATGTGTCACATGGCAGGTCTACAGAAATTATACCATTAAATGTTCGTCAAGCTCTTGAGAGAATAGTTCCAGGCAAAAAGCAAAGATATGAATTTAATCAGACTCCAGGATTGTTTTCACGCTTGGCTACTAGACTTTGCTCAGTGTGGTAGGTCATATGTTGTAAATTCAAAAACAATATTATGGATTTGAGACCTTGTCTTCTTTGTATTTTAAAATGCCAGATTTATGTTCCAGAGGGACATTTGATCAAAGATGTCTCAAATAATTAGGAAAATCAAACTGTTCCAAATCTCTTGAATTATTTTGGAATTTACATGTGCAGAACAAGTATCCAAAGATAGATTTGCAACTTGTTGCTTGTTGTCTCACTTCATCTAAATTCAGAGCTGGATTACGAAGTCAGACATTTAAGTAGGGTATTTCAAACAATTAACGAAACTTATTTTGCTATTAAGGAGAGCTTCTACTTCATTTAAGAAGTTTCCTTGATTATAAACCATCAGTTAATTATGTACATTTAAACCTGTTTAAATGCATATTTTATTGCTACAAAATTAAAGAACAGTTCTTGGTAATTTATGGATTTAGGGGATGGAAGAGGAATGCAGATTAAGATTGGCAAGGATGTGTTGAGAAAACATCTGGTTGCATTGAATGAATTCAAGTGCTGGGGCTCACTCCAGGTTGATGTAATCTCTGAACTGCTGACTCAGTGGAGTGTAGAGCGAATGTCTGAAAACTACCGTGTTTCCCCCCAAATAAGACAGGGTCTTATTTCTTTTGACCCCTGAAATAAGTGATTGGCCTTATTTTCAGGGAGGTCTTATTATTTCAGTGCCTTTTGCTGTTGCATTTATTGAAATGTTAACTATTTTGGAACACAGAATTTATAATTAACTTTTTTCTCCTTAATTTTTCTCCAAAAGAAAAAGTTTATAAGATCTGTGAAGAAAGCGGACACTGGTTTGTGCACCCTGAGAGTAATAGGATTTGGACAAACTTTAGCCTTTGCACTCATCAGATGCAATATAAATTGCAGGTAATTGCATTGTCAGAAGAATAAAGGGTTTAAAAAGTCTAACAATTGTGATATGTCCACTATGTTAATTTCTATTCACTTGCTACTGCATTATATTTCAGCAAGGTTAATTCATTTAGATTGCCATCCTAGAATAAATTGCCCTGGAAGAGGGCACATTGAATTTATCACGGCCTATTTCTATTAATGCTTATTAAGGTTTTATTTTTTTCTCTCTATATAAAAATGGCTGTGTGTGTGTGTATCTTCCAGCATAATGATGGAACACCTTGAGCAATTTCAACCAAACTTGGTACATAGATGACTTACTCTCAGGAAACAAATATTGTGTGGGTAAGACACCCCCAAAACCCCTTGGGGTGTATGCTCTGTTAAGATGCAACCTGTTGTGCCTTAAAATGGCTTCTACTTTACTGCCATAAAATGGCTTCTACTGTGCAGTGCAGTGGAGTTGCCATGGTAATGGCTTCACAGTACTCCACAAAGGGGCTCCCTCTGGTAAGGGGGAAAATCCAATATTCGAAATTACATTTGCTCCAGACATTTCCCCCCTATAAATAAATACCTGGGCAACACCAGGTTATCAACTAGTATTATGTAAAATACAAAGAAGAGAAGAAAAAAAATGGAAAATTAAGGGAAGGAAATGGATTGGGGAAAAGGGGGTGTGAGATACAAGGGGAAAAAGAAAAAGAAAGAAAAAGGGGCATTGACTTCCAACTCTTCTTAGCACAGTAAAAGATAAACACACTTCAACCTCAACTTTTTGCTTTTACACATTAATATATAACTAGCCATTCCTATAACACCAAATCTTTCTCATCAACAAAACCAAAGTTTCATATTTTTTTTTCCTTCACAAGCAGGACTTATTTCTCAATAGACATGTATAGGATGTATTGTTAGCATTTAAAGTGTTTATATCTATGTCAGTGACGTGCGGTGAGGGTTATGGCTGGTGAGGCTGGTGACATCATCAGGAAGGCGGAGCCTCAGCCTCCTGCTCACGTGGTCCCATTCCCCGCCTTCCTGAGTGAACATTAAGGGGACCGCGGAGTGCACTGTAGCATTGCTTCCTCCACCGGCCCCAGTCCCTCCCCCCCCTCCTTCAAGGTCTCCTACCAACCCAAAGCCCGATCCCCAGCTCTCTCGGGCAAGTCTTGAGCGGGGTGAATGGGAAAGCAATGAAAGGGGCTGCGCTTTCACCCCGCTCAAGCCTTGCCGCCTGCAGCCACCGCCCGCCCTCGCTGCCCCTCTTTCGTTGCTTTCCCGCGCCCGCTCTCGCTGCCTCTTTCGTTGCTTTCCCACCCGCTCTCGCTGCCTCTTTCGTTGCTTTCCCACCCGCCCTCCCTTTCGTTGCTTTCACACCCACCATCGCTGCCTTTCGTTGCTTTCCCTGCCCGCTCTCGCTGCCTCTCGCTGCCTCTTTCGTTGCTTTCCCACCCGCCCTCGCTGCCTTTCGTTGCTTTCCCGTGCCCGCTCTCGCTGCCTCTTTCGTTGCTTTCCCACCCGCTCTCGCTGCCTCTTTCGTTGCTTTCCCACCCGCCTTCCCTTACGTTGCTTTCACACCCACCCTCGTTGCCTTTCGTTGCTTTCCCACCCGCCCTTGCTGCCTTTCGTTGCTTTCCCGTGCCCGCTCTCGCTGCCTCTTTCGTTGCTTTCCCACCCGCCCTCCCTTTTGTTGCTTTCACACCCGCCTCTAAAGCGCGCCAAAGCCTCCTTCGTCCCCCCCAGCGTGCATCCTTTTTATTTCCCGCGACACCCCCCCCATTTCGGGAAAGCTTTCCCCATTGCCTGGGGGGTGAGGGGGGCGGCTCCTCTCCCCCCACTCCCTCCGTCCCTGCCTCTCTCCTCAGCCCCAAAGCTCCGTCCGTGCGACTCACTTCCAAGGCGGTGGTTGCTCCATCCCACTCCGGCTCTGGAAGCGACCGAAGATCAGGCTGCGTTGCTTGCTTGTTCGCTCGCCGGACTGCTTCAGCAGCATTCTGGCTCCCTCATCCATCCGCGCCCGGGAGCTGCGGAGGCAGAAATGTTATCGGCCTCCCGATGACGAAAGCAAGCGACTGGTTCGTCATCCGGAGGCGCCAACAACATTTCTGCCTCCACAGCTCCCGGGCGCGGATGGACGGAGGTAACCAGAATGGCGCCGAAGCAGTCCGGCGGGCGTACGAGCGAGCGAGCGAGGCAGCGAGATCTTCGGTCACTCGTCCACCGGACTGCCTCGGCGCCATTCTGGCTACCTCCCTCCATCCGCGCCCGGGAGCTGTGGAGGCAGAAATGTTGTCGGCGCCTCCGGATGACGAACCAGTCGCTTGCTTTCATCATCGGGAGGCCGATAACATTTCTGCCTCCGCAGCTCCCGGGCGCGGATGGACAGAAGTAGCCAGAATGGCGCCGAAGCAGTCCGGCGGGCGAACGAGCGAGCGAGCGAGGCAGCGAGATCTTCAGTCACTCGTCCACCGGACTGCCTCGGCGCCATTCTGGCTACCTCCGTCCGGCCGTGCCCGGGAGCTGCGGTGGCAGAAATGTTGTCGGCCTCCCGATGATGAAAGCAAGCGACTGGGTTCGTCATCCGGAAGCACCAACAACATTTCTGCCTCCGCAGCTCCCGGGCACGGCCGGACGGATGTATATAATATTATATAGATATATATATATTATATAATATTATATACTATTATTCCATGAAGAGAGGTGAGGCTCTGCCTCCCCTGCCTCCAATGACCGCACGTCACTGATCTATGTCTTTTTTAATCACTTACAATCCAGCAGAATGTCATGTGCTATAGAATTGGTTTCACAAATAAGCAGGAAGATCATAAAGGTGGGAGGAGGTCTCTTTGGTGCTCTCTGAGCTTGCTTGTTTTCTTACAAACTTTTCATTACCCGGTGCTAGTCACTGCACTGACAATGTTACCTAGTTTGGTTAATGAAATGTCTGCAAGAGAACAAGCAAGCTCAGAGAGCACCAACTCCCCCCTCATTTCAATCCTGAGCTACAAATATTGTCCATTATCAAGAACATAAATAGCTGGAAAGAAAGACAACTACAGATAAATATTTTTAGCAGTTTTATGAAAGAGCAAACACGAAGAATTATTTTTTCTTTTTTAATATACCATAAGTTTATTAATTTTTCTATAAAAGAAGATAAAAACTAAGAAAACAATTGTTCAAAGAGAGAGAGAGAGCTAGAAAAGAGAAAGAGAAAAGAAATAAAAGTGCAAAAAGCTAAAAATTCTAGAGATAAAAGCGTAAAAGAAAAAATAAAGTAACTTCTGACTTCTTTTACAGACAATACAGTTGCATTCAACCTTTAATTTAGCATCAAATTCTAGCTTCCATTTCCCCCAACAATCCATACATTTTACTGGTCATCAAATCCATGTCATAATTTGATATTTTTTTCTGTTTCATGCTAAAAAGTCCACAAAAGGCTTGCAATTAGTGTTAAATTTTGCCAATGTCTTTTCTCTAACAAGGGCCATGATTAAAAAAACTCAATGTACTGAGATTTTATGTTAGGATCAGGACTGACCATACCCAAAAATTGTAGAAAATGGTAAAAAAACAACAACAACCAGGTTATCCGATCACAGGAAAGGGTGAATCAGGCCTGGTATACACTTACCTTCCCTACCGGTTCGCAAATGTGAGCACATGCATACGTGCTTCGCACCTCCCCACTTGCACAGATCCTTTCGCACATGTGCAGATCCTTCCACGCATGCACTTTTGGTGAAAAAATGGCCTAAATGGGATGCCATAGAGCCAGGCAAATGTGGGCGGAGCCACCCTCGATTTCCGCTACTGGTTCAAGTGATCTGCTCCAAACCGGTAAAATACCACCTCTGGTGTGAATACTTGTTAATATGTAGCGTTTACTAGACATTCAGTTGAATGTGTTTCTATCTCTCTTGTCCGGATATCCATTCACTCATTCATGAACGGTGAGAATAGAGCTAATGTCATGGATTTGCTGCAATTTGTGAAAGTCGATGTAAAAAAGAATAGAAGGCAAGAAAATAAACACAGCAGGCAATGATCAAATGTAAAATCCTAACAATAAGCTGTTCTGAATCCCCATCGACAGCCTACTCGCCAAGCTGCTCTTAGTAGAGGATGGCTGATCAAAATTTGTTTGAAGCTTGAGAAACATGTTCAGATTCCTAACAGCTTAAATCCCAGGAAGTTGCTATTGAATTACCGTGCAGTTGGTTTACAAATTTTATAAGACCAGTTAATACAGACCTTGACTGACCCTCGAGACTTCATTCCAGAGGGTAGGGGGAATAGCTTCGTTTGTGAAAGGCTAATAATGTGCAAGAAATCTGAGAACCTGTTCTATAAAAGCAAAAAATGAAGCAACTGTAGTAGGAGCAGAAGCGGAAATAATACTGCTTTCATTTAGGACACATCCTGTGTGACAACCACCACCACCACCCCAGGCACTTTCCTAGCCATCCCATGGCTATGTTTTGATTCTGGCCAATTAATCCTGTAGTGTTTTCAAGTTCTACTAAGCAGCAGAATCAAAGGCAGACAGCAGACTTATGCGGAGGTTCACCAATCATGTAGCCTGGTTTGAAATCTGATCCTCTATTCAAGTTCTGCTCTGCTTTTTTAATGTATGAGAATCGGGGCAGCCAATTTTACTGACTTCCAGAAGTGACACCCAACCTGGAATCATTTCAAGAGCAAGCAAGGCTAAGTTATCTGTCTCTTCTCTCTTATGTGTGGATTATCCAGGGCTGCAACGAACAGATTTGGCTGCTAGCTCCATGGCCTTTGAATCTGTCATGGGTGCTTTTTAAATCATACTCAATTTGATTGACTCAAGGTCAAAAGATCTGCAAAGCACTGGACCCTATTCAGTTGGATTTTTGTATCTCCCTATAAGAGCTGGGGAGAAGTTTTAATTGGGGAAAAAATAGCCAAGATACAAAAGTGCAACCTGCGAACATGTATTAGTGATTTTTTTTAATGTCTATTATCTTGTACTATGCTCTATTTCCATTAAAATCTATATTATGCCCTGTTCTACATACTATAGCCGTTATGGTGAACCGATGGCATACGTGCCCTCTCTGTGGGCACACCAGCCATCGCCCCAGCCCAGCTCCACCGCGCATGTGCACGTGCCTCCCGCTGCCAGCTGGTGGCATGTGGGAGACATGTGCACCTGCATGGAGGGTGGGGCACTCATTGCATTTTGGGGGTTCGGGCACGCACACATGCATTTGTATTTGCACATGCGCGCTTTGGGCAGTTGGCACTGAAATGATTAACCATCACTGTACTATAACCTACTGCTATTATTATACTATATGCTATACTCACCTGTACTTCTATGCTATATTTTACTATTTCTACTGCATATACTACAAGTACACTATTACTATTGCTTCTATACTATTATTACTATACAATAGGGTTTTAACTCCTACAGACATTGGTCTGTCTTTAAATCCTCTCTTCCTCCCCACTCCCTTTCTCTCTCTCTCTCTCTCTTCCATCTCTCTTTCCTCTCTCTTCTCTCTGTCTCTCTCTGTCTCTCTCTCTCTCTCTCTCTTCCATCTCTCTTTCCTCTCTCTTCTCTCTGTCTCTCTCTGTCTCTCTCTCTCTCTCTCTCTCTCTCTCTCACACACACACACACACACACACCCCTTCTATTCTTATTTTCACATTAGAAGGTGATGGATCAGGAGTGGGAAAATCCTTGCTTTCATCAAAATAAACCACAGAGATTCCTTGGGAGTCTTTAGGTCAGTAATTTTCAGCCTAGCTTACCCCAGAGAGGAGTTGTCATGAGGGTAAAATATGCAGAGCAATAACAATAATGGTGTGTTAGCACATTTCTTTAGAGTTAGAATCTCTCCTCTCCAAAAGTAACCTTGTTTGCCTAAATTTAACTCTGCCCTTCCTACGAGCTCCCTATAATTCCTGGCACAGAAAGGTTACCAGCTCTTTTGGTTGTGGAACATTAAAATCCCAACCTTGATGGGTCAGCTGGTGAGTGCTACAATGAAACAGAAATATTTGATAACAGATTAACAGAGTTGGAAGGAACTTTGCAGGTCATCTAGTCCAACCCCCTGCCCAAGCAGGAAACCCTACATCTGCCTCTACCTAGGATCGAACAGACAACCTCCTGATTGTGAGGCGAGAGCTCCACTTCGATAGAGATAAGAGAAGTCAAGCTTGCTGTTAATCTCTTTATTTCACAAATATTTTCTGTTGTTTTCCATGTATATCCAATTGCCTTACTTGCACTTGTGCTAACATTTGTTTATTTCCCCTCCTCCTGTAAACACGGTGGAGGAAAATTCATGTCTGACATGTCATCTTTAGTGTGTAGATTTTCCTGCTTATGCTGTTTACAACCATTCCACCAGTGACGTGCGGTGAGGTTTATGACTGGTGAGGCACTGACACAGTGCTGGGTTTCAAATATTTTTAGACTTGTGGACTTCAACTCCCAGAATTCCACAGCCAGGCATGCTCAGTTCCAATTTAAAGCGACAGCATTTGTTTTTCTCCTTTGCTCCTTCTTTCTTTTTCTTCTCCTTCCCCTCCTTCCTCCCTCTCTCCCTTCCTCCCTCTCTCTCCAACACAAACACACACACACACACACACACACACAGAAGTTGGATTGGACTATCTCTCCTACCCCTTCCCTCTCTCACTCACTCTCAAACAAACCCCCCCACACACAAAAGTTGGATTGGATATCTTTTCCAGTGGCTTGAAAGCAGCTCCTCTGCCATCCCCCCCCCCATTCCCCTGCTGCCTTTCCCAAACACCTCCACCATTGCAAATGCAGCCTGCTGTCTGGGTGGGAAATGCCTGGAACACAATAAAGCCCACCCACCACCTCCTGCTGGCAGGCTGGGGTGAGAGGAGAGGCAGAGAAGCCGGAGGGAGCCGAGCTGAGCCTTCCAAAAGAAAGAGGCTGGGGGGAAGTGTGTGTACTACAGCATGGCTCTTTGCCTGGCTTCCTGCCTCCTCCTGTGGTCTCCTCAGTGCTTGCTTGTGCTCTCCCTCCCCAAGTGTAGTTTGATTGCAGGCGGAGCCACGTTGCCTTTTCAAACTTGTAATCAGTGAAGCTGGGCTAGATTTTTATATAGTTTTATCCAGCTGTGTGTGTGTGAGAGAGAAATGAATGGGGGCCTGGGGAGGAAGTCACTACACTTGGGGAGGGAGAGCACCAGTGAGGTTAAGCAGAGTTGATTGCAGGTGGAGCCACGTTGCCTTTTCAAACTTGTAATCAGTGAAGCTGGGCTAGATTTTTATATAGTTTTATCCAGCTGTGTGTGTGTGAGAGAGAAATGAATGTGGGCCTGGGGAGGAAGTCACTACACTTGGGGAGGGAGAGCACCAGTGAGGTTAAGCAGAGTCATCCACGGTGAGGCAGCAACTAGCTCAGCTTTTTCCTTTTACTTTTTTTTTTCATGATGAGAGTGGTGAGGCTGTGCCTCACCTGCCTCACCTGACTGCACGTCACTGCATTCCACAATACACATGGCTTTCATAAAAACATTTTGGAAGTATGTTCACTTGTACAAATGAGCTCAATATGCATGTATATATTGTTCTTAGTACAGTGTATACTCAGAATATACGCTCACTTTTAAAAAGAAATAGGGATGACATGGAATGATTAGTGCAGTCAATAAAATGTATAAAAAATAAGTAAAATATTTAGCTACAGCATGGGAGATTGTTAGTATCACTGCTGTGTTTAACAAAACAATGCTTGAAGTTTACTGAGCATAGATAATGCTCATTGTTTTCAGAGAGACTGCACTACAAATAAGCAAGGCAGGATAATTCTTTAAAAAGTCAGCTCATTGATATTTTAAAGAGTTAAGTCAAGATCTGGTATAGTTTATCATTTGATAATATTCTTTCTGATAATTCACGCTACCTATCAGGACTGAAATCTCCCAAAATATTATACAATAAAATAAAGAGAAGTTCCAATATTGAAGTAAAACATGTGCTTTGTTTTTTAGGGTAGAACAAAATGCTTGGGGTATTCGGATTTTTTTCTGTCAATTCACAGCTAACTTAGTAGAACATTTTGAGCTGGATGGCTCCAAGCTCGGATATTGTTTTCAGATTCTCATTTTGTCCATGTTCCTACAATGAAATACTTAAAATAAAAAACAGAATCATCTTTTCTTAAAAAGAGTGACAAAAGGAACTAGCTTTTTAAATCGTTTTTTAAAAAGCCCCAGCGATCAGAAAATCAGAAGAAACAAAAGTTCCTGTTCAAAAACTCCACAGAAATTCTTAGCAGAGGGACTTAAGAATGAAAGACCGTCAGTGAAAATGGCAACCACTTGTCCTGCCAACTTGATCATCCTTAAAGAAAATCTCTATCTAGAATAGCAGCAGAATTTCAGAAATTGGTGTCACCAGCTCTAGGCCACACCAAGATATGCTGAAATGTTTCTCACATTAGATTTAATGCTCTTGTTCTCTAACAATTATTTGTAAATAATGTAATGCTAAGTAATGCTAAGTAAGCTGTACTTAAATGTTGGTTCTTCTTTCTACATTTTATTACAGACAGCTCTGAATTTGTACTATATCTCTATAATTGGCCATAGCCTTTCAATCGTTGCACTTATTATTTCCCTTGCCATATTCTTCTATTTTAAGTAAGTATAATTTTCATTTCTAAATTGCATTCAGCCCTATAGCTTGTACAGTAGTCAGTACCTGTATGTAATTAATATGATGTTACTTCTGGCATTCTGAGTACTGATTTAAAGGAAGAGTTGTTTAGTTTTATTCAAATTGTCCTATAATGAGATTACCTTGAAAGAAAACTGTTGGGATCATATAACTCCAAAGTCTATGCCTGATTTTATGACAGTTTTGATATAGGACAGACGTTTGAAGCCACTGGGATGGGTATTTAGAGACCAAACCTGCAAATACAATATAGTTTACATCAATTTTTCCAGCAAGTTGTAAGTCCAAATATGAATTTGTGGTTAGCCCACATACATGACTAACTGTTAGTGGCAGTTGATTCAAACTGCTGTGGTAAATGACCTTCAAGATGTCAGAAATCAGGAGGAGGACTAATTAACCAATAAGAAATATACACTGTGTCACAAGTTACTCTGACCTCTGTTTCATTCTTTATATTATATAAACAATGTATTATTATTCCAAATTGCAAATGTTGAAATACTTCAGTATAATGCTCTTCTATCTCATCCAAGTAAATTGTTTTAAAAACTTTGGCTTACATCTAGAATACATCTTCTGCCATAATTTTTTTTAATGAATACTGTTTATATACTTGCAACTGTTCCTTTAATGTACATCAATCATGTTCAGACAAATATGTAGTAATCTTTTAACATGCATACCACTAAATCATTATTTCTTTGTGGGTTAAAAAAAACCCTCTGTTTTTGTTCTATTCAAACCAGAAAGCAATGGTGATCAGGTTAAAAATAAACCAGGATACTAAACCAATTTCAGAATATAGCTTAATATTTTATTTTGTCATGATTCTGATCACCCTAGTTTTCTAATGTAGACAACACTCCAAAATTAATGGCTTCCTGGAATAATTAAGGTGCTATGGCCAATCTTTCATTCACAATGTAGAGTGAACATTGTAGCATATTTTATTACATGATACTTGAAGTGTTGACGGCAAGTTAATATGTTCAGTTCAGAGGATCAGTTGGGTTACTCTTTCTGGCTCTTTTAGAAGTTCAAATGCCCTTGAACTACAAAACAACTTTCTTGTTAGCAATTAAACTGCTAACAAGAAACTGTTCTGTGCAAAGGAAAGAAATAAGAACACAATTTATGTCTCTCTAACCTAACTTTCTCTTGCTCATTTTCTTTTAGGAGCCTCAGTTGCCAAAGAATCACATTGCATAAGAATCTCTTTTTCTCTTTTGTTTGCAACTCTATTATAACAATTATTATTCTGTCAGGAGCTGCCAGTAACCAAGCAGTGGCTTCATATAGCCCAGTAAGTGTCTACCACATTAGTATTTTTGTTGTTTCATAAAATACCTGGCAACATGATCTAGTAAACTCAGGAGAACAACATTGCATGTAAATATGTGTAGCTTCATCTAATTAAGCAATTATAATAATCAGTGAAATAATAGTAAAGAGGAGAGGTTTTTATAGGAAGCATCCTATCCTCCCCCAATATAATCCTGATTATTCTGTTATATTTTTATGAAAAAAATAGTACTTGATAATAATCTGTACAGTAGCCTTCTATCTCTCTTTCTCTCTCTTTTGGGTCATTTCAACTGGATGCTATTTTTTCGGGCAATATTTTTCCGAAATGATTTGATCATGTTTTCTTCCTCGGGCTGAGAGAGAGAAAGACCAAGACTGGCTAAAAGTCACCAGCTGGCTCCATGTCTTAAGGCAGGACTAGAACTCACACTCTTCTGTTTTATAGCCAGGTGTCTTTACCACCAAACTATTCTTAATCCCATTGATTAGAATGGTAGAAATTGTTGCAAACTGTATCCATGAACATCCATGCCTTATTAATTTCTGGATGGAAGTAGTTGCCTAGTAGCACTTGTAGACTCTCAACCTAAGAAAATAAGCATCTTTTTATAGTGGTTTGAACCAAACAGTCTTAGAAATGGAATTTGGAACATTTCTAGTCACAATGCCAGAGTTATTTCTGTGTTTTTTCACAGGTAGCTTGAAGGGTTCAAGCGGCTTTCTGTTTCTAAGAGTGATTGACAGAAATAGGTATATTGTTTATTCTTGCACAAGAGTTTAAATTAAATTAAACTCTTAAATTATAAGAGATAATAATAATAATATTATTAATAATAATAATAATAATAATAATAATAATAATAATAACAATAACAACAACAACAACAACAACAACAACAACAACAACATCAAAATGAACTTTGGACTTGAAAAATGTGCTATATTATCCATGCAATGAGGAAAAATGAAAAAAAAAAAACAGAAGGAATAGAACTGGGAAATGGAAATATAGTGAAAGCATTAGCAAAGGATGATGGTTACAAGTACCTAGGCATATTGAAAGCAGATAACATCTTGAATGGAAAAGTCAAAGGGTCAACACAAAAGGAATACATCAGGATATTAACAAAATATTAAAATCAAAGCTGAATGCTGGAAACATAATTAAAGCCATTAATTAACATGGGCATTTCCAGTGATACGCTACTCAGCTGGAATCATCAACTGGACTTTGGCTGAATTGGAAAACTTGGACCGAAAAACACGCAAATTTTTGAATATGTACCATGCTTTATATCCACAAAGTGGCATTGACAATTTGTACCTGCCGAGAAAAATAGGGGGCAGGGGGCTATTGCAAATCCATCAAACTGTAGAAGAAGAAAAGCGAAGTTTGAATGATTATGTGAACCAAAGTACAGAAAAATTGCTGCAGGCTGTGAAAACAGAGAACAGCATAAAAACAACAGAAACAAAGGCAGAATATAAGGAAAAACAGCTGGATGACAGATTAAATAAATGGAAAACCAAAGCTTTGCATGGACAGCACTTGAAAAACATTGAAGGAAAATGTGATGACAACTTGACATGGACATGGCTTGAGATGGGAACTATCAAGAAAGAAACGGAAGGTTTAATACTAGCTGCTCAAGAACAAGCATTGCAAACTAATGCCATGAAAGCGAAGGCACAAAAATCCACTGATAACCCAAACTGCCGACTTTGCAATAACAAAGTGAAACTGTTTCACATTTAATATGTGAATGCAGCAAAATTGCACAAACTGATTACAAAGCTAGACCTAACCGAGTTGCTAAATTAATCCACTAGTCATTATGTAAAAAATATGATTTACTGGTATCCAGAAAGTCATGGGAACATAAAGTGGAAAAAGATATCGAAAATGAGAAGGTGAAGATCTTGTGGGACTTTCTAATACAAACGGATCGTCATTTGGAGCACAAAATGCCAGATTTCACGGTTGTAGAGGGCCAAAGTGTACAGTTCATTGATATTGCTGTTCCTGGAGATGCCAGAGTCAAAGAAAAAGAACTAGAAAAAATAATGAAATATTGTGATCTGGCCATCGAAACTACACGGCTATGGATGAAGCATGTAACAGTGATATCCATTGTCATTAGGGCACTTGGTACCATGTCCAAGAATTTTACAGGCTACATCAGCAAATTTCAGCTTTCTGAAATAACACCAGCAGAACTGCAAAAAACTGCGCCACTCGGAAATCTTATATTTTAAGAAGATACTTGGCTGATATCATGAAGAAACATGTCTCCTTCAAATTAAGCTTTATTCCTAGTGACCTGAGCATGCAGGGGACATCGGCAAAAGATACGATCAGTGGTGGGATTCAGCCAGTTCGCACCTATTCGTGAGAACCAGTTATTAATTTTCTAAGCAGTTCGGAGAACCGATTGTTGGAAGAAATCTTATTTTGTTTTTGTTTTTTTCTACTTTACAGGGCTAATCCTGTAAGGAAGGCAGGAAGGAAACATTCTGGTGTTGTTTTTAGCCTAATCTTTATTACCCTGCTTACAGAAACTGCCTCTCTTATTACATTGTAACAGCTAAAGTGAAGTGCCCATTGACCTGAGTGACATTGAGTTGGCCATGCCCACACGGTCACATGACCACCAAGCCACACCTACCCAGCTGGTCATTAGGGCAGAGAACTGGTTGTTAAATTATTTGAATTCCATCACTGGATACGATGATTAGTCACTTCCTTTTTCCAGGATATATCTTCATATCCCTGGTAATTCTCCTATCCAGATACAAGACCCTGCTCCCAAGCCCAGATAAATCAGCCAGGTATTGTTACTTGCTGATGCAAATCAAGTTCTAAATATCTAGAATCCAAGATCCTGGAAATTAATGTCCATATTCTTATTCCTATGGCAGACCAGAAATTGATTTTTTTTAGATTCTAAAATCTTCCAAATTCTTCCCCCAAAGGTGTATGATTTCAACATAGCATTTTGAAGGCAGAGAGGATTATCTTTGTTTTCTCTTTGTGTTTCCATTGTTGCTAGTTCAGTACAAACTGAATTGCTTTTATCCCTTGAATATTACAAGAATATCTATAATTATATTGATCTTTTCTCCCATAGGTTGGATGCAAAGTAGCACAATTCATTCAGTTTTACTTCATGGTTTGCAATTACTTCTGGATGCTCTGTGAAGGCATTTACTTGCACACTCTGATTGTGGTGGCTGTATTTGCAGAAAAGCAGCATTTACTTTGGTATTACCTCCTTGGATGGGGTAAGCTATTTTTCTTCTTCCCCTCCCCCTTCCTAAGTATATTAATATCACTTTTGGGGCCCACTCATGCTGTCATTTTAATTCAAGGGGAATTTTAATATCATCCAAAGGAAACCCAGCAGCAATTTGTAACCTCTGTTACTTTATTCACCCAACCAAGAGACACTAAATATTGTTTTACGTTAGATACCACTCCCTACACTGGAAATATTTCATTCGTGGCTTTTACTGTAAGTGTATATTACTGACTCACAAATCTTATCTTAGCTAAATGGGGAATGTGTTGGGCAGGAAGTGACTTCTTTGATTTAGAAAAAGTAGTCTTTCATTAGGAAAGGGCATGAGGGCGTGATTATTCATTGTTTCCCATCTTAGGAGTGTTTATACAGGCAACATTAATTGTTGAAAAAAAATATTACCGATTCCTACAGTGGGGATAAGCCCACCATTTATTTTTCCAGGAGTTCTATTGACCTCTTTTGTTTGCAGTGTAAAAAGAAGCCACACCTCTTTAAAAAGCCTAAGATTTCCCCCCCCCCACTTTAATGGGTCAATAGGCGTTGATTTACTTTATTCTCTCATTAAATCCCAAAAGGGAGGAACCCTTCCTCGCCCTGCATGTCTTGCATCATGCCATGATCCAAGTGCACCTCCTGCCCCAAAGCCCACAGTTGTTGTTTGTGATTGTTTATTTGTTGCTAATGCATCTGGGGTCCATCACTTTGGCTGACTAAAGATGCTTATTTCAAGTTCAGTTTTGCTCCGAACGTGTTATGTATTCTAGTCTATGCCGTCTCTTGCTCCTCTGACTTTCTCATCATCACTCTCAACCTCTTTCCAATTGAAAACATTTCTTTAGAAAAGCAGATATAGGGATTAATCAGCAAATATTATAAGCATTTAGGAATGATTTCTAGGTTTAGCCAAAATGATATGCACGTAATAGGAAAGGAATTATTTTGATGTCAACTTTCAAAGCATCCCTGGCCTGCTCTTCAATTACCATAGGCAAGAATGGGGGAAATGATGGAGTAGCACAGCAGCCACAACCAGAAGCACATTCCATGCATACCTTTCTGAAGGCTGTATCCCAGGTTACCTCCAACAGCCGGAAGGGTGTGATCTTTACAGCCTGCAAAAGTGTTCCATTGGAGAATGTGATCTATGACACACCCTGGGGGGAGGGGGAAAACAGGGTCATAATTGGGCTGTAAATTACATGGGTTCAGAGCTGGCTTCACTTGGGTACGTGCCGACATGTTGCTCCTAATAAATAACAGCTCTGACCCCGTATCTTCATATAAGAGGTGATCTTGTACTTGTGGCACCGTGAGGGAACAGGATAAGCTTCAATACTTCATAGACCTATCCTCTCCTGGTCTCCTGTCAGCGAGACAAAGACTAGAAATAATTTCTGGGGTTTGGACAGGACTCTGTTATTTGTCCTGCTATTGGAACCTCCTAATAACCTCCTAATAACCATCAAAATTATGCTAATAAACACAGTTCTACCTTCTGCAGGGTTATTGTGACCATAATCTTTTATTCTTTTAAAATTAATAATTTAGAATTGAGCCTACTGTTCAAATCAAGGGTGTTGGATGCTATGCAGCCTCTGGGATCAATTTTTATTCTTTCATAACACATGCTTATTTTAAGAACTATTAACAATCCATTAAATGTGGATCTAACTGAGAGCTTTAATTTATGGAGGCCCATGTACAGAGACATTTTAATGTCACTTTAATTAGATGAATCAAGGCTTAAATCGAGTTGGATTTATAGTTTTAAATGCCAGTATTATAAAAAATAAATTGTTCTATATTAAAGCATATTTATTGCTAAGGTTGATTCTAATTCTCTATGGGTATCAACTCATTTCATTAATTAGTGGTAACTGTGGTACAATAAATTATAAACAAATCAACCCTGAATGGTGTGTGTGTGTGTTTTAAACATATAGTTATTTCTGCTACTGCAAAAGTATCCAAATGCAGATTTATATAATTCCAAACCAGTTCTTAAAATTTCTTGATTATTTTCATTTCATGTCAATGTGTATATATATATCTGTAGGATCAGCCATCAGGAGAGAAATTTCTTTAGAAAATTAGCCTTCTCTTGTTTGTTTTGCTGTTTTGTATTTTTTCTTTTATAATAAAACAAAATAAATATACCTAAGCAGAAAATTAACTCCCCCCCCCAAATTGGGTATCCTCCAGATGTGTGGACATCATCTCCCAGAATGTTCTTCAGTAACTATTTGCAGTGGAGGATTCCACACAACACATTTCTGTCAATTGCTGCTTTAATTCAAATGAGATTTTGACAGCATTTTGAGAGCAACTGTGGCTCCCTGCAAGAACCCATACCTGCTCTTTTCACCACTTTGCACTCCTAGTCTCATGATGCTGTTGTATCACAAGGTTAGCCAAGAGACCTGAACAACCAGGTAATAAGCTCCTGTAGGCACATCCTGGAATCTACTTTCACCATGAGATTAGATTGATGAAGCCAGTCAGAGTTGGAAAATATCAGAAATCTAAATTTAAAACTGTGTACAACAAAAGTGTCTAGTCAAGGCTATGGTTTTCCCAGTTGCAATGTATGGCTGCGAAAGTTGGACCATAAGAAAGGCTGAGTGCCAAAGAATTGACACCTTTGAACTATGGTCCTGGAGAAGACTCCTGAGAGTTCCTTGGACTGCAAGGAGATCAAAGCGATCAGTCCTAGAGGAGATGAACCCTGACTGCTCTTTAGAAGGCCAGATCATGAAAAGGAAATTCAAATACTTTGGCCACCTAATGAGAAGGAAGGACTCATTGGAGAAGAGCCTAATGCTGGGAATGATTGAGGGCAAAAGAAGAAGGGGACAACAGAGAATGAGATGGCTAGATGGAGTTACCAAAGCAGTAGGCCTGAGTTTAAATAAACTCCAAAGGATGGTAGAGGACAGGAAGGCCTGGAGGAACATTGTCCATGGGGTCATGATGGCTCGGACATGACTTCGCAACTAAGAACAACAACTCCAAAACATTCTTGTGGACATTTTAATTATTTACTGGCTGAGTTGATTCATACCCACTTTTTCATCCAAAAGGTCAACTAACAGATATGGAGCTTAATTAAAATATGCATGGTTGAAATATACATAATTAAAATATGGATATAAATGATGATAAAAAGAAAAGGAGCAGGCACCAAGCATGGCTTTGAATCAGCCTGACTGTAATTTTGGCTGACCTGAGTCAGAGTAAACAGCCTGACATCCAGCCTGAAGTATGTATATATGTCTAATGTCTACTTCTTCTATGGGAATTTCTCTGCTGCTAGTATTGCATCAAAAGTCGAGATGTTTTACTGATGCAATACTCAAAATTCCCTTGCCACATCAGTTGAGTATCAAAACTTGGTCTCAAGCCACTTGTGCTTTCTTGCTTTCTCTTCTGATGAATGGCTTGAAAACAAGGCTGGTGGTAAGGGAAAAGATATTTGTGGTCAACTTTCATGGGCTGGGTTCCAACAAAGCACTTAGAATGTTTGCCTGGCTGCATGAAGTTAGTGGCCTCCCTCTGAAAACTTGGAGAGTCCGTGTGCTTATGAATGGATTAAAGGTACAATGGACTTTTAACATCTGGCTAAAATTATATCTTAATGGCAAAGTAACCAAAACAAGCTTATTTAGTCAACTGAGGTTTGTTAAATGTTAGAATCAATTGCAGGAGCATTGGAAGCTTAACAAACAATAGCCTTTCATTTCCTAAGCAGAAATAGCTTTTTAGCTTTCTTGACAAAAGGCCCTTTTCAAGCAAACGATTTCTAATCAGGCTCATGAAACAAAGTCAAATGGTTACAATGCTGACCTGATGTTAAATTGTATTTAAAACAAAAACAAAAATGGAAATTGTCCATGTATGAAGAGTTCTGGATAACCATGCTTGGACAATAGCAAAGAGAGAGAGATGATATTGTGATAGATCTGTGCATATTCCCATGATACAGTTGGTTAAGGCACCTGCGGTAGGACCTCTGATAGGAGTTGGGGGTTAATTCCTCCTTGAGAGAGGGGATAGACCCACCAGCTTTTTAAAAGGTCATGGTGACTGCCTCCTCAAGTGGCCATCACCTGACCCAACTGTAGTATTTTCATCCATTCTCCAATCTTCCCTTTTTTAGAGAAGGTTCTAGAAAAGACAATTCCACTGCAGCTCCAGAGGACTCTCAAAAAAGTGGATTATGTGGACTTCTTTCAGTTGGGATTTAGACCTGGGGGTCTTACTGAGGTGGCTTTGTGTTGTGCAACATCTCCTTCCTCCAGAGCTGGTTCCAATAGTTGTTGTGGGGGGGGAGCAGGATCTAGTGCACAGCCTCTACAATGTGGAGTATTGCAGGGCTCAGTTCTCTCTTCTTTCCTATTTAGCATCTACATGTTCAACTTTCAGTGAGGTCATGCAAAGGTTGGGGTTTGTATCATCAGTATGCTGATGATACTCAGCATGTATCCCTTCCAGGCCTTTTGAGTGACGGCATGGACATCCTGTAGCCAGAGGCTGTGGAGGCCTGGATGGGGTGGAATAACTTTTGGCTCAACTCATGCAAGACTTAGGATGTTTGGACCTTCTGGTACTGGGAATCTTTCATATTTGGTTGTGAACGAGGTAGCATTGCCTCAGCCCTGGTGCACAATCTGGAGATCCTCCTGAACTCGCAATTTCTGCTTGAAGATGAGGCCTACTCATGGGTTTGTCATGTCAGCGTGGCTTCCCTACTGCAATGAGCTCTACATGGGGCTGCCCTTGAAGAACATTCAGAAGTTTTAGTTGGTGCGTAATACAGTTGATGGCACAGATAGTTTGGTGTATTTAACACCATTAATTTGTGAGCTGCATTGATTGCCAGTGTGCTGCTGAGTGTTATTACCTTTAAAACCTGGGGCCAGTTTGCTTAAAGGGGCATCTTTTCCAGTTATTTTTACATGTCCCATCTCTCTAGCAGGATGGCATGCCATGGGTCCTGTCAGCTAAGAAATGCAGGCTCACAGGATTCAGAAAATGAACATTTTCTGCCATTGCATCCATCTTTTGGCACATTCCTCCCCTGGAGATTGGGTTGGCCCCGATCTTACTGGGCTTTCATAAGACCCTAAAAACCTGGCTCTGTGCTCAGGCCTGCGACTCTAATTATGTGACAGGACCTGTCTCCTGGCTACGTGGAAGATTATTGGATTTCCTGACTGCTATGTATTTTAATTTTTGCATATGTATTCATTTTACTTTTATCATTGTCCACCACCCAGACTCACAGAGATGGACAGCTATATAAATTGGTCAGTTTTTGGCCTTGTATCAATGGAAAAGTATGATTAGCCAATATGCTTCTGAATGCTCCATGGCCAATTCACTGATCTTACATTGACCTTATTTTGAAAGTGTAGAAAAGTAGTCTTCTCTTCCCTTCATTTGTATTATATCCGTACAGTACAGTAGCCAGAAGCTGCAACTGTAGAAATAACTGAGAAGGAAATGCCCAAAATTCAGAAGAGCCAGTAAAAAACAAAACCCATAAAAACTATATAACCCCTTAAAGATTAGCATATATATTGTAACATATGTTTTGATAAACTACAGTTTGTATTGCCCCAAAGGTGCTTTTTCAAGAGGCAACTGGACTTTCTGATTTTTCTTTGAAGATGTTTCGCTTCTCATCCAAGAAGCTTCTTCAGCTCTGGATGAGAAGTGAAATGTCTTCAAAGAAAAAACAGAAAGTCCAGTTGCCTCTTGAAAAAGCACCTTTAGGACAACCATGACCTGGATGACTGAGAATCCCGTAGACATATAGCCTGTATTGTTAGTGGGTTCTTTTTCTAGGCACCAGTCTCACAGTAATGACCCTGTTTTGGTACCATAGCTGACAATCTGGTTCATAGGAAGCATTTCCAAGAATGCCAGTTTTCCACCTTTGTCCCACTGCCAGTAATTTCATCTAGTTGGCTCTAGTGCTTTTATGGTAACAATGGAATAGGAATGTAAGAATCTGCAGCCATGTATGAGTGTTGATTGAAAATTTCCCAATCCCTAAACCTTTTAACCTCAGATATTAAGGACTGAGCTTCAGATCTTCTGCTTCCAAAGTACCCTATTTTTCGGAGTATAAGATGCACCAAGGTTCTGAAGAGGCAAATAAAAAAAAGTTTGTGCACTCTGCAAACCTCTGAAAAACGGGCCATTTTTCGCAAAAACTGGCCTGTTCCCCCCCCCCCTCCCAAAGGCATGGATAGCCTTTAGGGGGCTTGCAGAAGATCTCAAGTTTGAGATTCGCCTCAAGCAATTTCAACCAAACTACAGATGCAATACTAGGTTATATGTTTATTTTATTATATTTGACATGAGTGTTTTTTAGTCAAAAGCAATTAGTCCCATTTGGGAAGGAGAACTGGGGCCTGGGCAATAGGAGATAGAGGAAGAAGGTACAAGATTGAGGCATTAAAAAGACCCTTCTGAGGATTTGAGGGTTCTTCCCTTGCAATTGGGAAGGTTCTTCCATCATGCTGCTATCAACTGCCAGTCAGTTGAAACTCCACTAAGTGCCTGGTCTTCCATCTGCTAGGAGGGAAGGGTGATATTTCCCATTGGTCCCTGTGAGAATCCTGGCAAAGCCCATACCACCTCTTGCTTCTGCACTCCCAAGGTTGAGATGTCTCAGTAAGAAACCCATTATTTGCTCTTCCACAGGCTTCCCGTTGATACCTTCCTGCATACATGCTGTAGCCAGAAGCTTATATTTCAATGACAAGTAAGTCACTCCTGTCTTTGAAAAAGTTTTTAATTTAAAAAAAAAAAGTCTCTTACAAGAAAGAGGGCAGAATTATTATTATTATTTAATTTTTTTATTGCTTTTGTTTTAATATTCTGCAGCTGCTGGATCAGTTCAGAGACTCATCTGCTGTACATCGTCCACGGTCCTATTTGCGTTGCTCTTTTGGTATGAACTTTTAAAGACACTTTCTTTCTTTCTTTCTTTCTTTCTTTCTTTCTTTCTTTCTTTCTTTCTTCCTTCCTTCCTTCTTCTTCTTCGTCTTCGTCTTCTTTTTCTTCTTCTCCTCCTCCTCCTCCTCCTCCTCCTTTTTTAAAGAAGTTTTAAACTTGGTTTTATGTTTTCTCAATTTGTAAGGACCGTCAATCTTTTATTTAAATGGACGTAATCTAAACAACAAGTACGTCGAACATGGTTCACCTAGGTTTGAGGGTAGGGATTTCTTGTGAAGCTGTGAAATGTGTCCGTGATTGATGTCAGGGCTGAGATAGTCTGTTTCACTGGTTGGAATCCAAAGAGTTGAGTGTCTGTACTATTGGGCCCCTGGGACAGATTGACGTTAGCATGGAGCAGGATAAGTTGCTCCAGCAAGCCTGATAAATGTACCTGCTGAGCAGGGCTGTTTCCACCAGTCTCCCTGCCTCCTGGCAGGACTGATTTAGTTATGCAATAGCAGCGCTGTGATGCTTAGGAGTTCTATGGTTACCATTTATATTCATGCTCAACAGATGTTCATTTGTTTCTCCCCAGCCTTGCTTGCAAAAATAAAGGGATTGGGGGTCGGGGGGAGCAAAGCTCTTGTTTTGGGGATGCCTTAAACTTCAGCTACAACTTCCATTGTAATCTCTGCAGTCTTCTGCAGCCTCCCTAGCTTTTCATCCCCAGTGAAGGTAGCCTGAAAGAATGAGGTCTTTTCAAAGCAGGAAACAGTTTGGGGGAACTGCAGAATGATAAGAGAATACAATAATGGAACACAGTAGGGGCAACACTACCAACCTTAGCCATTGTAATACCATGACCGTCTAAATACCCGCTGTAGCCATAGAAGATGAAATGTTTTTTTTAAAATGATCTCTGATGAAAAAGAAAAACTTGGAGATGGAAAAGGCGATCTTGGCTCAAGCACCAGACACTGCAGATACTAAGAGCAAAGGTCTTGGCTGGAGTTCATTGAGGAGCGGCATTCACAAGAAGTGTGCCAAAGTCCCATCAACAATTTTCTCATAAGCTTGAACAAGGAGTTCTCCATTCTGCAACTGTTGTCTTCTGAAAAAGGAGAAGTCAGGACAGTCATCCAAGTGCATTTTGAGACTTCTACCCTTCACGTGTTTGGGAAACAAGCACTTCCCTAATCAGATCCTGGCCTCAGCTGTTGCTTGTGTTCATTAGAAAAGAGGCTGAAACTAAAACCACTTGTTGCATAATCACTGGTTTTAATATTGAACATTCGATGTCATTTTGGCTTCCTGCAGTATAAAAGCATCCAAGAAATTACCATAAATGAGTAGCGGTAAGTTGCATACATAAATTGATACAGCTGTATTCTTGAATACTTCCTCTGATTCTGGTCACCCACTGAACAGTTATATTACAGTATTGGAAAAAGTGTGGCGCCTAGCGGTGGAGCTCTCGCTCACAATCAGGAGACTGTGAGTTCAATTGTAGGTAGAGACAGATATTTCTCCCTCTGGGCACAATGAGAATATATCTGCTGAACAAAACTCCGCATTGGTCACAGAAAGGGCATCCGGCCAGTAAACATTCAGTTGCCCAGACTCCACCCTTGAAGGGATTATGGATTCATTAAAAGAAGATGATGATTGGAAAAAGTATGGAGAAGGGCAATGAATGTCATGAAAGGCCATCAGGCATTGACAAATCTGCTTTCAAAACAGTGGTAACACATGCAATGCAAGTTCCATTATATTTAATGGAATTTGTTCCAAGATTGCAAGCTAAGAATCAATGTAAAAGATTATACTAGTAGACCAATGTTCCTGTTTTGCATTCATCATTGGGTTTTTTCTGTAATGAGGGTTCTTATGAAAGGGTTAGCTTAGAGGGGGAATTGTATCTATTCCACTAGTAGCTAGTCTCAAAGTCCTCATTCATCAGGGACCAAATTAGCCAACTTGTACCTTGCCATCTCCTCCACAGGATGCTTTCTACAATCACAGTTTCCCTCTATTTTGTTTTCCTGACAAGACAACTTTATTTCCAAAGAAAGCAATGGGTTACAATAATGTTCCTCTTAACTGATGATTCGTAGAGAACCTGACAAATATTAGGACGTTTGGAGTTTGAATGATTAAATGATTGGTCACAGCTTGGTGGCCAATATTAACAGAAATGAATGGTGATCACATATGAGGACCTTGGCTGTTGCGGTCTTTTGACGGTCTGCTTCCTGGCTCCAGAAGAGAGCTCAAATCAGTAGAAAATACAAAACGCAAAGAGACCAGGTCCATGCACTGAATCTGGAAGTGGGGATGGCTGTATTTGCATTGGTTTGAATGCAGTTAGTTATCAGAACAAACCAGCCTCCTTATTTTGTTCTTGCACAAAAAGCTGTAGTTACATTAATGTCAACACAAATAAAGCTGTCCTCCCCCACTGAATGTGCGGAGGCTGGAGAGAAGAGAAGCCAGGACAGTGTGTATATTCCAAAGTGAGATTAAGCTTTTCATGCATTTATGCAAAGACCAGAATGCTCTAAGAGACAATAGGAGGCAATTCTATTGTCCTATTGTCTCCTCAGAGAAAAGAATTCAGGTACCATTACATAGTAGGAGCCTCCTTCAGCCTAACTTAGAGAACTGGAATTGCTTTTCTTTGGGTTTCTTATTCTATTTTCCTGGAGCTTTTTCTTAAAATAGTTTCATGTGACAGCAGTGAGTCAAAAGGCTCAAATTTTGATGAAATTCATGTCTCTTGGGACTATTCAATATTTGGAGGGGAGAGAGGGGAATTCTAGTTATGTCAAGAAATGTCAAGAATGAGCATGCTTCTCAAAATAGATCCTTACATCACTTATATAGAAGATAAAAACTTCATGTGATCCTCCTTTGCGACCATTTTTTAAATAAGTTTTTTATTGTTTCATTTTCATAACAAATAACCACATGTATACTGTTACATAACCAACATTATATTATATTGTTAAATGTTTGCATCAATTCGTCTTACCATCAACCCCCAAAAATGATTATTGGCTCTTCTGCTCTCCATACACCATATTTGTACCTTACCCATCACTTTCTTCTCCCTCCCTCCTCCTCCTCCCTACCTCCTTTCTTCCCTCTGTCATCCTTCTCTTCTCTACTTTCCCTTCCTCTCTCCTTCTCCTCTCTCCCCTTTCCACTCCTTCTTTCTCTCCTCCTCTCCCCCCTCCCCCTCTCTTGTCCCTCTCTTCTTCTCTTACCTCTCTCCTCTACTTCACACTCTTCATCTCATTTACTTGGTGTATTTCAGCCTCTGAGCAAGTTCCATTTTATGTTGATGGTATTTATTGTTCCATTTCAATATACATCTTTAATTTTAACATATATCATCCTCCTTTTTTGAAAGAAAAGAAAAAATATACATACATAGTAATTATATTTTTAACCCACCCACTTCGAGCCTATTTTTGGCCGGGATGTGGACCTAGTTAAAATTTCCAGCTATTCTCATCATTATATTTATATAGTTATACATCATTACATGCCCCAAATTTGTAGTTCTTCCTTTATAATCTCAATAATTTCCATAATAAATATATTTAATGTTTCCCCTCCATTTTTCCATATCTTAACTTAGCTTACCCTTAATTGTCTTTAAATAACAATCCTTACTGTTCAATGTTCCTTACAATTCCATTAATCTACTATGTAGAATAACAAGCGGCACACACCTCACTTTGTTCATCATCTTAAAAATTCTACATGTATCCATATTTCATATATTTTGACCTATATTTAATTGTCTTTCCATTGTCATATTCAATCACTTACCAACTCAGTTTAATTATCATTTATAAGAGTTAATAACATACCTCTACTTTCTATTCTCCATGTATCAGTTTCATATTTGTCGATATTCCATATATTTAACCTTTATTTAATTATCTTTCTATTATCATATTCAATCAGTTACCAACTCAATTAATTATCATATAAAGAAGTAAACCACATATCTCAGCTTTATATTTCCCACATAACAATTCCAAATTATCTGATTTTTTCCTAGTAATTCTTTTGTCCCAATTCTCTATTCCTGTCTTCTCCCTTTTCTTTGTTTTGACATGTCCACCCTCTTCAATTTTCCCCAAGCCACTATCAAACCCAGTGACATCTTTTATATTTCCCTTATTGGAGCATAACTCCCCTCTTCAGTTTTCCCTATGCCACTGTCAAACTCAGTGAGATCTTTTGACTGCTTTTTATTTCCTTTTGTTGGGATACATCCTCCCCTTTCAACTTTCCCTATACCACTGACAAACCCAGTGAGGTTTTTTGTCTGCTTTTTATTTTCTGCTGTTTCTTCCACTTCATTATCCCCTCTCTTCTTCCTTCACTTCCTGCTTCTCCTCAATAGCTAACTTCAAAATTCTATTTAGACTTGATTTTAATGATTTATGCATATTTTTATAATTTCATGTAATGATGTCCAGTTCCAAGATTACAGTTAGTTATACAGTTCTTATTTCAGAGTTCTGGTCCACCTTAAATTTCGCTAATTCACCTAATGTGGATAGGAAGAGAAGAGGGAGGCATCTTGAGCCTTTGTTCTTTCCTCTGGCAAAAATCTCCGTTTTTTCCCAGCTCTTGATTTTTTCCCCCTTGTTACCTTCCACCTCTCATTGGTTAGAGTTGCTTAAAATATATTAATTAGAACGAACTTGAACACAAGTCTCCTTGGCATGTTTTTAACTTTACTTTCTCTTTGCCTCCTGCTTTTTCCAGATTCTGATTTATGACAATTGGTTAATTAAATCTTCCTGCTCAAGGTTTCACATTCCATTCGTTGCTGAGACAAGATTAGGCTATAAAGTTCTTTCTGACCATCTTGACAGGCATAGTCAATGGGGAACCATCATAACTACAAGACAGTGGTGAAGTGTCTGAATTTTGATCATGTGACCATGGGAATGCAGCAAAAGTCATAACTGAGAAAAACAGTCATAAGTCACTTCTTTCCCCAGTGCTGTTATAACTTTGAATAGTCACTAAATGAACTATTGTAAGTTGAGGACTATGTGGATGTGGATGTTTTCCTCTGATTTTCTTTTTGAAATACAAAAGAAAAGTGGAAAGAGCAATAACTCCGGCAATATAATAACAAAAAAAAAAAAATCAAAATGTCAAGTTTGATACATTTGCATAATACTAAGCCCTTTAGGGAAGCAGTGACTCAGTGGCTAAGATGCTGAGCTTCTCAATCAGAAGATCAGCAGTTTAGCAGTTTGAATCCCTAGTGCTGCGTAATGGAGTGAGCTCCTGTTACTTGTCCCAGCTTCTGCCAACCTAGTAGTTCGAAAGCATGTTAAAATTCAAGTAGAAAAATAGATAGGGACCACTTTCGTGGGAAGATAACAGTGTTCCGTGCGACTTCAGCATTTAGTCATGCCAGCCACATGACCACGGAGACGTCTTCAGACAGCGCTGGCTTTTTGGCTTTGAAACAGAGATGAGCACCGCCCCCTAGAGTCAGGAATGACTAGCACATATGTGCGAGGGAACCTTTCTCTTTACCTTTAAGCCCCTGTGCTTTAAATAATTGGGACAATTGCTAACATCATATTAATACAGAATTTAAAAGCAGGAGGGACAGGAAAAATAGAGGAAATAGCACAACATGTGAGAAGATACAAAACAATTCCAAAATATTGACCGGTTTTGTTGAAAATATTGGGTGTGAAGGTTTAATCTGTGCTGCAGTTATTCTACAGGTGAAACTCGAAAAATTAGAATATTGTGCAAAAGTTCATTTATTTCAGTAATGCAACTTTAAAGGCAAAACTAATATATGAGATAGACTCATTACATGCAAAGCAAGATAGTTCAAGCCGAGATTTGTCATAATTGTGATGATTATGGCTTACAGCACATGAAAACCTCAAATCCACAATCTCAGAAAATTAGAATATTGTGAAAAGGTGCAATATTCTAGGCTCAAAGTGTCCCACTCTAATCAGCCAATTAAGCCATAACACCTGCAAAGGGTTCCTGAGCCTTTAAATGGTCTCTCAGTCTGGTTCAGTAGGAATCACAATCATGGGAAAGACTGCTGATCTGACAGTTGTGCAGAAAACCATCATTGACACCCTCCATAAGGAGGGAAAGCATCAAAAGGTAATTGCAAAAGAAGTTGGATGTTCCCAAAGTGGTGTATCAAGGCACATTAATAGAAAGTTATGTGGAAGGAAAAATGTGAAAGAAAAAGGTGCACAAACAGCAGGGATGACCGCAGCCTGGAGAGGATTGTCAGGAAAAGGCCATTCAAAAATGTTGGGGACTTTCACAAGGAGCGGACTGAGGCTGGAGTCAGTGCATCAAGAGCCACCACATACAGACGGATCCTGGACATGGGCTTCAAATGTTGTATTCCTCTTGCCAAGCCACTCCTGAACAACAAACAATATCAGAAGTGTCTTACCTGGGCTAAAGAAAAACATACCTGGTCTGTTGTTCAGTGGTCCAAGTCCTCTTTTCTGATGACAGCAACTTTTGCATCTCATTTGGAAACCAAGGACCCAGAGTATGGAGGAAGAATGGAGAGGCAAACACTGCAAGATGCTTGAAGTTCAGTGTGAAGTTTCCACAGTCTGTGTTGATTTGGGGAGCCATGTCATCTGCTGGTGTTTGTCCACTGTGCTTCATTAAGTCCAGGGTAATGCAGCCGTCTACCAGACGATTTTGGAGCACTTCATGCTTCCTTCCACAGACGAGCTTTATGGGGATGCTGACTTCATTTTCCAGCAGGACTTGGCACCTGCCCACACTGCAAAAAGCACCAAAACCTGGTTCAATGACCAGGTTCAATTATTACTGTGCTTGATTGGCCAGCAAACTCGCCTGACCTGAACCCCATAGAGAATCTATGGGGCATTGCCAAGAGAAAGATGAGAGACAGGAGACCGAACAATGCGGAAGAGCTGAAGGCCGCTATTGAAGCATCCTGGTCTTCCATAACACCTCAGCAGTGCCACAGGTTGATAGCTTCCATGCCAGGCCGCATTGAGGCAGTAATGCTGCAAAAGGGGTCCAAACCAAGTACTGAGTACATATGCATGCTTATACTTTTCAGAGGTCAGATATTGTTCTATGTACAATCCTTGTTTTATTGATTGCATGTAATATTCTAATTTTCTGAGATTGTGGATTTGGGGTTTTCATGAGCTGTAAGCCATAATCATCACAATTATGACAAATCACACCTTGAACTATCTTGCTTTGCATGTAATGAATCTTATCTAATATATTAGTTTCACCTTTTAAGTTGCATTACTGAAATAAATGAACTTTTGCACGATATTCTAATTTTTCGAGTTTCACCTTTATGTACGATGTAGAAATTTTTTAATTTGTTATGTCTTTCTTCAAGTTCTTTCATGATAAACCATATAAAATGTATTAATAGTGCAAAGAATAATCTGACACTAATAAAGTAGTCAATGTTATCAGAAAAATTGGTTTTTGACAGGTTTGACAGGTCTAGTCTATTCAGATATGTTTCAGAGCTCTTTATTTACTGAAACAAAGTGACTAAGCCATTTACTAATTATTGCTATAATAGAAAAATATAATAAAGCAATGCAAAGAATCATTTATCCTCTTGACATAAAAGGATAAATCATATAAGTATGGTTAACGCCAAATACATTGTAATGTGCTATTTAAAATACTTGCATTTTTTAAAAGTTTTTCATCACAACAAATTTGGACCTCCTATCCCTGTCATTTCAACCACTGTCTTCCCACCACAACTCAGATACTTTCAGGGTTTCAATTTGAATGTGGAACCTATGATCTGTAAAAACAACAACACATAAGCATTCTCAGAACGTCTTTCTTTCCCTTGCAGGTGAATCTCTTTTTCCTGTTGAACATTGTCCGTGTTCTAATCACAAAGTTAAAAGTCACCCATCAGGCGGAATCCAATCTCTACATGAAGGCAGTCAGAGCCACCCTCATACTGGTGCCCCTACTCGGCATTGAATTTATTCTGGTCCCATGGCAACCCCAAGGTCGTGTTGCTATAGAGATTTTCCACTATGTGACGCATATCCTGATGCACTATCAGGTATCAAGGGTTCAGAAGTGTTGGGAATTTATAGTGCTTGGAACCTGTACAAAATGAATAAATGACCCTGTTTCCCTGAAAATAAGACCTCACCGGATAATAAGCCCAATCAGGCTTTTGTGCACATGCGCTAAAATATGCTCTCCCCTGAAAATATTGCAAAACAGCAGCGGCCATGAGGTGACCATGCTCGCTGCCTCCTGTACCTCAAAAATAATAAGACCTCCCCGAAAATAAGGCCAAGTGCTTATTTCATGGATCAAAAGAAAATAAGACCCTAAGATCCTGTCTTATTTTCGGGGAAACACGGTAACTGATTTCTTATTCAAGCAGCAGTTGGAAGTCCTGAATACATATGTTTTAGTACAGTATTTTCCTCAGATTTTTCATATTGAGAAATGAATAATAATGCAAGAATGAGAGAAAGGGAACAAGTCCTTCACATTTTTTTGCCTTCAGAATCATTTTTTCTAAAGATATGAAAAGGAATAAACATGTTTTTTTTTATAGCCTGGCCTTTTACAATCATGCATGAGTTCCTTCTAAACTTTGTAGTTAACTGCTCTGGCAGCCCTCCTCCTAAGATCTGTTTTCTTAGCCAGTAAAATTTGGCTATGGAATAGCCACAAGATCCAATGTAAAGCCAAGTGAAATCGCGATTAGAAAGAGAAGAACAATTTTCAGATTAGAGCAAATGACATCAAAGCTGCAGCCAGCAGAGAACTAGTGCATGAAAGGTATCATTTTTGGGGAGATATTTTAGAATCCTCTTGTTTCAGTCCTTTTTAAGTTGGTCTAACTAGGATGGATTAGTGAAGATTAAATCAAATGATACTTATGACCTGTAAACCCCACTGGTTTCCACCTGCCTTTCATTCTTTCTCCAAAATATTCTTGGTAATAAAGGTTTCGCTGCAATGGCATGAGATGCAGTTCAGGGATCTGCTAAAGCATAACCATGGAATGACTTCAGAGAGTATGCCTGGCTTGGGTTATAATATCATTCATTTATCAAATACAACCATATGTAAGGCAAGTAATAATTTCTTCTTTTACTCTGCAGGGTTTGCTGGTGGCAACAATTTTCTGCTTTTTTAATGGAGAGGTACAGTAATTCATTTATATATCTCTTTTTTTATGAATGAGTTGGATTGCTGGTTTGAAACCTAGCTGTGTTCTACAGCTGTTAGTAAAGAAAAAGCTTTTAGGATGGTTCCAGATCAAGTTTACTAAATCATCCTGCATCTTTCATGGAATTTTAAGATTGTCTTCGATTAGTTATCAACCATCTCCCCCCTCTTACTGTTCTTTAGTTATTTCACACATAATATGCTCAGAGAGAATGCACTATACCACGGGTGTCAAACTCACTGTATCATGCTGCCGTCACTTGACTTTTCATGATGGTTTTCACATTTGTGGAGCTGGGGTAGATGTGGCTTGTGTGTGACACATCTGGCCCGTGGGCCGACAGTTTGATACCCCTGCACTATAACTTTCAATGAGTCATACTGAACTTTCTGTCTGGAATCATTTCTTATCTGTAGCTGAAAAGGGAAACAACGTCTTTCTAAAATGTAAGCACCAAATATAATAATTAAATTTCTTGCAAGTAAAAACAAAATAAATACATAAATCTAAGCCAGAATTATCCATGAAACTTTAAATCATGGCTGATTTTGCAGTTATATTTTGATGGTCTCAAGCTACAAGTCCCTTACAATGTGTTGATTAGTTTTCAAAATATAAATATTCATGATTTAAGATAGAAAATTCTTGTTCCCCAAATAATTACCATGAATGGGAAACACTGATCAGGGGCTGATGATTTTGAGCGACAAGATCCCCTTCAACATCTCTTAATCTTTAACAAAGCAGATTGCAGTCCTTCTCTTCTGCTATCAACTGTTCTTAGGCGATGAATTCCATTCACATTTCATCAAGGCCTCTAGTAAATCAAACTTCCTGTTGCACAGGTGGCTTACCACATTGTATGAATGGAAACTATTGTAAAACAGAACATCCTTCCAAAGAAGTGGGTAAACAAATTCAGACCTTATGTGGCTTCATTTGTATTAGCCAACATATTTTTAACCAAGGTGAACTCTATTCAGGAAACAGTTTTTCCACCAGCTTGATGGAAATATAAATCAGATTTGTCAACTCAAAAATCCTGCAGGATTAAGCCAACAAAAATACCCTGTCTCACATGCTGCTGAGCATCTAAAATTGATCAGTAGTGTTACAGAAACTTTATTACATACATATGTAATTCTCCATTCTTGTAGTTGTTCAAAGAGATTTATGTGGATTCTCAGTCTTTCAACCAGAGATTCTTCCTTGCAGGCAAACAATTTCAAGGCTAATTATAACAATTATGAGTGTTAGAAGTGATCAAATGAAGTGATCATATTCCATCTAAAAGCTTCTTCTATAATGCATGTGTTAATCTTTATGTGCTGCCTGAAGATTCTTTGCTGTTCTTGTAACAGGTTAACACAGCTACTATTTTGGAAAATATTTTGTAACATTTTCCTTTTATTCAAAATGACAGTCATTGCATGCACATTTCTGTGTCTTCAAGCATCTAAATCAAAGGCTCTTTCGGTTATTACAGAACTGGGATGAACTAAAATTAATGGTATTTGGGGAACATTTGAGGTTATAAAGTTCTTACGGAGAGTAACCCCCATTACAAAACTCAGGTGTCAGGGTGGTGAACATGTAAAGTGGAAATATAAATATAAATCAGTGTTTAATAGTTACTAATCCTATTAAAGAAAGCTTGCTCCACAATTTATATAGCATTAAATTATTCAAGTGACCAAATGAACCATCTAAAAATGCAAGATCATTGTATAAGTTTTTTCCCCTTATACTTTGACTTTTTCAGATATCTTTTCTTGTCTTTATATATCTTAGTTGCTCAGTGCTGTATTCTTCCTTCTATGTCACTGGAAAGGGGAAAAAAGCCCAACAGACCTGAATCTTGACCAAGATATGCAATTGATGATCCAGAGTAGAAGAGAAAGAAAACAAGTCCCAGGTTTTTTTTCCCCTTTAACTTCTATCAGTTATTATTTTTTCTTTTTTTCTAAAATAGGTCCAGTCTGTCCTACGGAGGCACTGGAAACAGTTCAGGATCCAGTTCGAACATAGTTTTGCCCACTCCGATGGTCTCCGGTCAGCTTCTTTTACAGTTTCTTCCTCCTTCACTGATGGCCAAAGCTTCAGTTTTAACCATGACTGCCCCAGTGAACATTTAAATGGAAAAAGCTTTAACGAGATGGAAAACGGTCCTTTTAAACCTGAGAAGCTGTATGGGTGATTACAGAAGACTGACAGTTCTCACCAATATGTTATTTCAAATAGATGGCTCCCTGAGCAGCAGTGACTTTTGAGGAAAATGGCTGTTCCTTAAAAATGCAATGGGTTTTAATTTGTTTATTGTGTCCACATGCATTAGCATATCTTTGCAAGTGAATGCTAGTATACTGGAGCTAGTGACACCCAATCATTGGAATATTAAGCTTCAACTTCTGGATTTAAAACATTCAGAAAGATGCTGATTGAGATTTTAATGGGATCAATCATGCCCTAGCTAGATCTGTACTTGTATATATATTTTCTGCATATAAATATATCTGGAGATAGATAAACTTTGCCTCTTCAACTTCTACTGTGTAGACAAATTGGGCAATTTATTTTGTATGACAGGAATCAAAGAAAGTTCTGTATTTTTTTTCAGCAGTTTGTATCTTGACTGGGTTGTCATTTTGCAGCCATTTTGTTGCTTCAAAACGTGTATATTCAGTATTTATCACATTCTGTTGTCTTAAGTGCAACCAACAAACACAGTCTAAATCTTGAAGAAGAAGAAAAATCACTAAATGCAAAGCTTTTTTTTTTTTGATTGACTGTGCAACTTCTATGTCTGACAAAGATGGATACCAACCAATCTGCAATATTCCAAATAAATTGGATTCAAATTTACTAGACATATGAGGGCCAACATTTTCAAAAATGCCTCTTACCTTTAGTTCCTGTAAGCAATTGAAAAGAATATAGTAATCCCATCAATATTTGGTAGGCATAGGAACTATGAGGACAAGGTGGATTTTCTGTGCTTCTATGGCCTTCTCTCTCTCTCTCTCTCTCTCTCTCTGTGTGTGTGTGTGTGTGTGTGTGTGTGTAGGACATGTTTTGCAGGTATGGCAATGTTGGTAGTTGATTTGTATTCAGTAAAGAAAATAGGTGCCAAGTTTTTTTTTAAGTATGGTAATTTGCCAATAGGCTTCTCTGATTGGGCTGATGCTTTAGTAAGAACAACAGAAGACAGTGCAACAGCTGAGCCTTTTAGAGAGCAGAGAGGAATGGTGATGTTCATACCCTAATTTATTTATTTTTCCTGAGTGGGACCTTGGGTGAGAGAAATCATTATTAGAAGACAGTGTCTAGTAACAGATGTAACATACCCACATGGGCTCCATGATCCCCACAGCCAGAATGTGGAACACTTACAGACAACTTTGATCGTATCCCTCTATAACCTTCATAGATGCAGAGACATTCTCACTCAACATTCTAGTTAAAAATGAGTTGTTCCTACTGGGATGAGCAAAGACCAAATGTTGATGATCTAATCATACTGTGCACCCCAATTCACACACCTAAGACAGGTCATCTTTTGGCTTCAAATAAACAGATGTTGGACAAGCACACGTAGGGTTGTTTAGACCTTGACTTAAAAAAAAAAGAGCTAATGAGAAAAGTCCTTCCATTTATGACTGGAGGGAAGGGAAAGAAGAGCAAATTATTTTTCCCTTTTACAATCCTGTGCATAGTCTCCAAATCTACCCCGGATCATTGGGGAACTCTCCAGAGCCGGTTCAGGAGGAGTTGACAAAGTGAAATTATCAAAAAATTGTTATTGTACTGGCAGATTTTCAGTGGGAGTACTTTGATTCTTGTGCGTGTGTGTGTGTGAGTGAGTGAGCTTGCCTCACTTTGTTCATTTGTAGAAAATGGCGGAAATGGCCAATGAGGCCATCCTATTGGATCTTGTAGAGAGTCCTTAAGAGGCTACAGTTAGCACTTTACATTAACAAAGTGTCCTCTACTCTTATCCGCAAACATGGAAGCCACATGTCTTCCAGTCAGTGGGATTTGAGGCCATCTTAGTTGTTTGCAAGATTGTAGCTGTAGCCTTCTGAAGTGAAGCCTATCCTGGTTTGCATAGGAGAACTGGTTTAACTTTGTGTGGCTCGGGGTTACCTGGTTTGATTCTTCTGCCTTTACATGCACTCAGAAGTGATTTACCAAACGGATAAAACCACTGTTACTGTATTTTTAACTGATCAAGAACTGTGTAAAATATGAATAAGATCGATGTCTTTCAAGGAAGTTTAGTAAGAACTTTATGCTGTGCCTTTGTGAAACATTCTTTGTTTGTTTGTTTTTAAGGAAGATAAATCTTGTATACTGAATAGCAAATTAAAGACGCAGGAGCACACGAAGTGAGGTGAAATAAACCTTTCAAAACTCATAAAAATATCTTGACTGTAATTTAATTTGAAAGCATGGGAATTGTCAAGTTGCTGCTGTTGAACATGCACGCACATACTGAAGTTCTTCCGATGCCTGAAATAAATGAACAAAATGTCCAATACATCTCCTCTTTTCTCAGAGTACACATTAATTGTCATTTTGCCACTAGGCAGCCGCTGTTCGGTTAATATTTGAGATGCCTTCAGAACTAACTGCTTAATCTGGATTTACCTGCGACTAAGTCTCTAATGTAGCTGATTTCATTTCAAGTTAGCGTCCTCTGTCGACCTAGCCATTAAACAGTTCTTGTTTAACCATATGAGTGAATCAGGCTCTTGGGGCATGTTCTAAAACTGATATATAAAGCCAATCACTGAAAAAGAATGATGACTTTATTATCAATAATCATATGTGCAAATTTAGGTGGCAGTTCCCGAAATAAGCACTTGGCCTTATTTTTGGGGAGGTCTTATTATTTTTGAGGTGCAGGAGACAGTGAGCATGGTCACCTCATGGCTGTTGCTGTGTTGCATTATTTTTGTGGAGGGCTTATTTTTGGGGGAGGGCTTATTTTCAGGGAAACAGGGTATCTTGCTCATTGCATGGGTAGTGGACTGTAGTTATTTGGGTATTATAATTGCTGATGATGGTGTTCATTTAAGGTCCTTAAATTTTCAGGCATATCTCTTTGTTTTGAAAAACACGACTGCAATCAAAGTTGTGTATGGGCAACTTTGATTTTTTTTAAAAAAAAAAAGCTAGAAAGATTATTTTCTTAAGAAAAAGTCTTTTTGAAAAAAATATATCATTAAGCTTTTATCCCTCAAACCAAAACTAAGTGGATAATTATGTGCTGCATCTCAGAAATAAAACGGAACAGAATCCAACAACAACAGCAATCAGCTTCCCCTGAAAGTATGTCCCACATCTTCAGCCCAAGGCTAAGAAGAATGTAACAGGTAATGTAAACAAGACAAATGAAGCAAAACTGCATAACAGAATGCAGGTCAGAGAAATCAGTTTTTCAAAAAATGGATTTGGACTTCTAATGTTCTTTGTGCAAAGTAAGTCCAATGTGCTGACATCTGGAATCGCATCTGGATCCAGCCTGCATAACAAAATGTAATGTTTTGATTCTAATACATGCTTCTTCCATCTGTTTTAAGTGTTGCATCATGGAAAGCCAAGTGCTCATGTTCCAGCTTTTTTGTTTTCCTTTTTTTTTTGGGTGTGTGTCATGGGTATGGTAACTTCATCTCTATGAAGTAGGAGAAGATGACTTCTGAGAAGTTGTAATCTTCTAGGATATCATCTTTCCCACAGATTACAATGTGTAGCGTCATTTTGGTTGGCACAAATCTGAAGACAATTCAGAACAGACTTATTACAGCTAAACACACTTACTAAGACTTTATTTTATTTCGTTTTTAATTAATGAGCAAGGCACTGATTTAAGAAGATAATTTAGAACACCAATGCATGCAGCTGAAATATTTATTTCATAGAAGTCAATGGAAACTGATCCATCAAATGTTTCTTGCCCCAACCTTAATACTTTACTGCTGTACTGTCATAAATCTGAAAGCATTACTTTTGAATGGAAACAAGATGGTGAAAATGTTCCCTCCCAGATACCTTATTCAAGCACATGTGCCAGCAGAGGATGCTGGACAAAGAAGAAATTTGAATAAACCAAACCTTTTAATTATTTGAACCTAGCATAAGTAGCTGTTGTGCACTTGATGAAAATAATAAATACTATGAATGGTTTATTGTTGTACAAATATTACTGTGAAAGACAGCTCTTGAAATAATGGCATTTCAGACTACAGTTGAAAATTCTTTTAAGAATTTCACATTGAAAAATGCAAGAGAACGAGGCAGAAAGGCACTCATTTTACTTTTAGCATCTAATGAAAGTAATTCTTAATATTGCATGATTTTACTTCAAATGAATGAACGCTTTTTGTTTTGAAAATGAGGTCAGTTTATGAAATGTCAAAAAGCACCATTTCCTCAGGATTCCTAGAATAAGAGAATAACAGAGTTGGGAGGTAACTTGGAGGTCTTCCATTCCAACCCCTGCCTAGGCAGGAAACCCTATACTATTTCAGACAAATGGTTGTCCAATCTCTTCTGAAAAACTTCCAGTGTTGGAGTATTCACAACTTCTGGAGACAAGCCATTCCATTGATTAATTGTTCTAACTGTCAGGAAATTTCTTCTTAGTTCTAGGTTGCTTCTCTCCTTGGTTAGTTTCCACCTATTGCTTCTTGTCCTGCCTTCAGGGGCTTTGGAGAATAGGTTGGCTCCCTCTTCTTTGTGGCAGGCCCTCAGATAATTGTAGACTGTTATCATGTCACCCTTAGTCCTTTTTATTAAACTAGACATATCCGATTTCAGCAAGTGTTCCTTATATATTTTAGCATCCAGTCCCCTAATCATCTTTGTTAGTCTTCTCTGTACTCTTGCTACAGTCTCAACATCTGGGTGATTGTTGGTCTTCTCTCAGTTTTACTATCATCATCATCAGTAGTTATCAATGTGCAGATTGTTTCATTTTCATCTTACAAGTGCTGCAATTCCAACAATATTCAGTGTTGAAAAAAGTTGAAGAGCCAGGATAATATGCATGGGTTGTATCCAAACAAATGCAGTTGAAAGGAATTGGTTTACTGGGTGTTCTCCCTTACATTGCAGCTGCATTACCAAACTATCCTTAAACATTGAAGGCTGTTGATGAATACAGCAAGCTGTGGTAGCAATGGCTGACAGAAATAGAGGGGATTGTTGAAAAGTAGGGAGATTACATTTTTCATGAATGGGATTTCTTCTCCCCAATTTTGGGCAATTTACCCTTATTTGTCTTCCGATTATTTATGCCTCAAGGCAGTACCACGGAGCAAGGATTTTCCAGTACACATGTACAAAATGTGGCAAATGTGTCTGTTGATATGGTGTTAGAAGATCACATTTGCATTTGGGATTTCTCAATATTAACTCTCTAAATTCATTTTTTAGAACCCCTAAGATGTATATGTAGCGATTCAAGCAAACTTATTGTCATGTGATGAGAACCAGATTTTCAATTGTAATATTGGGCTGGCTGCCATACTCTAAATAGGGAATGAGGTTTTTTAAGGTGAGATCAAAACCAAAATAAATTAAATTAAAGATCATCCCTGTGATTACACACACACACACACACACACACACACACACACACTTCATACAATAAAGTAGCAGCTTTGAAAAATACTCCAGCAACTACATTCAAAAAGTTGATGGACACAGGCAGCCAATAAAGATTGTGGAGCCATAACATATAATAATAGTGGGGTTCACATGAGATTAACTGCAGCAACACATTGTTGGAATGAATTGAATTCTGATTAAAACCAGACCCCGGTGGGAACAATGTTGAAGATCTTACTTTGTTGTAATAAAAATCTCTTTACATAGTAGTAAAAATCTATTTACATAGAGGTATCCGAGATAAGAGTTTTATAGGGTTGCAATCTGGATGAAAAGAAAGTGTGAGCGTCAAAGAAACATCACTCCCAAACATAAAATTTAACAATCTCAGTGTCTCAACTTTTTCATTTCCAGCACTGATATAAGATGTGCAGAGAAGAGTAGCAAAGATGATTAGGGGACTGTAGGCTAAAACATAAGAAGAACGGTTGCAGGAACTGGGCATGTCTAGTTTAATGAAAAGAAGGACTAGGGGAGACATGATAGCAGTGTTCCAATATCTCAGGGGTTGCCACAAAGAAGAGGGAGTCAAACTATTCTCCAAAGCATCTGAGGGTAGAACAAGAAGCAATGGGTGGAAACTAATCAAGGAGAGAAGCAACCTAGAACTAAGGAGAAATTTCCTGACAGTTAGAACAATTAATCAGTGGAACAGCTTGCCTCCAGAAGTTGTGAATGCCCCAACACTGGAAGTTTTTAAGAAGAGATTGGACAACCATATGTCTGAAATTGTATAGAGTTTCCTGCCTAGGCAGGGGGTTGGACTGGAAGACCTCCAAGGTCCCTTCCAACTCTGCTATTGTATTGTATTGTATTTTGAATCACGTCAACATACACACACAAACATACATTCTATTGAATTTCCAAGAAAAAAGAGTGAACAAAGACAGTCAATTTCAAACAGCCATGTCCTTTTTTTTCTATCAGTGGTTATTTACATTTTATAGTGAAAATCCATCTACTCTAGCTAATCAGATCCCCTTGTCTGTTAGATGTAACTGAATTAGGTAACACAGCCTGAAGAATTTTGAGTCTCTCCATGTAATGTATTTCAAGCTTCTTGAAGTAAAAATAGGTCAAATCTGATTTTAAAAAATGATCAGTTTCTTTGTGGAAATTTTTGACCAATGGCTTTTTTTAAATGTAAAATACAATCGAGTGCTTGGATAAGTCAGGCTTTTTTGGCAGTTCACAGTGATGTGCTGTTTTTGGCATGAGGGTGTAATTTGTTGTTTCTTTTGCCACAGTATGATAAATGCCAGATGAAAAGGAGAAAAGTACAATTCTACTGTTCTAAATTATGGACATGAGAAAATGCTAATGAATAGAAAGTATCCCTTGGTTACATTGGCTATTCAATATGCTGTTGGGAAAGCAAACATTAAACTAACTAGTAAGTGGATTTTCACAAGAGCTTGGTATTTGCAGTGGATTTTCTTCTTTAATTTTCTTCCTGAGAACTGATAATATCAAATATCTAAGTGTTTATTTTAAAAAATGATTTTTTTAAAAAAAAAGTGAGCTGCATCCAAATTTGTGCAGAACGTTTTAAATGTGATGGCCTCATAGATTAAGACAGAAAGAACTCTGCTTCCCCTCATCTATTCTTAATAATTCAGATGAGTTTGCAAGAAGTAAATTCGGAATCTTCCATTGGGTTTTTTCCCTGAGTCCTAATTTCTTCCCCAAACAGAAGAAATAGGGTGAAGCCAATCAACTTAATATTTAAAAAAGAAAAACAAACTAGAAAACAAAAAACAATACAAAAGTTGACAAAAGTGACATGGCATCATATAATCTTACCAGCACATCGATATGAATAAGAAAACTAACATTTAATAATGAATAGACATAGTTTTAATCCAGGAAGGAGAACTTTTCTTCTTTGCGTGAGCAAGTAGCATTAAAAGAAGTACAGTATTTTTTTTCTAGCCTTCAATGAGACAATATGCGAGAGAGAGAGAGAGTGTGTGTGTAGCGGTTAAGGCAACAGGCTAGAAACTGAGAAACTCTGAGTTCAAGTTTTGCCTTAGCCTTGGAAGCCTAAGCCTTGATCTTAGGCCAGTTGCGCTCTCTCTCTCTCTCTCTCTCTCTCTCTCTCTCTCTCTCTCTCTCTCTCTCTCTCTCTCTCAGCCCAACTCATTTCACAAGATTGTTGTAGGGAAATAGGAGGAAGAAGGAGCATTGGATATGTTCGCCACTTTGAATTGTTTATAAAAATAAAGGCGGGATATAAATAAAACAAACAAATACAAATATATTGAATGGCAAAAACACAGATTGAAGGTTTCCTCGGTAAAGAAAACTTGATATAATTGATATAATTTAGCTTGGTCATACTTAAGAAGTTAGTTGTAGGGACATGAAACATGCATACAAACCAGATCTGAAAATGCATCAAGTTGGATAGTCCACTTACTGTTCTAAATAGAATTGTAACAATGAAGAAAAAAATTAAGATTTCCTATGCCTTTGCCCATTGTTTTTCCAATCAGAATTTATACTGGGAAAGCAGCCTGATATTACTGCTGACCAAGTGGCCAATTTTTCTGAATTACATCAGAGAAGATCAAGATGCAAGTAACATACAAAGGAGCCAAAGAAGAGGGAAACAGTAATAGATAGCTTATGATTGATTCTCACATGCATTATTTTTTTTCTGTACTAAAAACTAGGGACTGGTATTATGATTTTGGCTGTAAAGAATTTAACCCTCAATACCCATCCAGATACCAGGAAGTCCCAGTTTCCAAAGAAGAAAACCACATGACTGATTCAAGGCAAGCAGTGACATTAATAGCAGCATCTCTTCTGGAAGCAAATTTATACTTGTGGAAATTTGAAGTGATGAAAGCCTCATTCTTAACCCACCTACATGCTTTGCCTTTAATTTTTATACCTGAATGTTTAATTTCATGTTTAGAAACAAGTATCTGCAGCCAAGCAAAAGCAGATGATATATTTTTATAAGGTTTATGCTAGAATGCTGCATCAATTGGATTGTGAGTCATCCACTGTCAAAACATTACATTTTCTGGAAACATTAAACTAATACTTTGTGTTTTTTTCTTAAATTGTGTAGAGTTGCTTAAATAAGATGCATATGTGTGTTTAAATATGTATGTTGAAGATGACAGGGCATTGTATATATTTTAGTGCAATGCTCTTCTGTGATATAAAACAGCTACATGTATGGTGTTGCATGGAAGAGTTATTTCATTAGACATCAGCTCTCTCAAAGAATGCAATTCTGCTGGTATAGAAGTTCCTGGTACTACCAGTTTTTTTTAAAAGAATAGTTACAGAAGCTAGATTGATGGTATGTTATCTGGGGGGGAAAGAATTGCAGAAATGTTTGTGATCTGGTAGATTCCGGAGTACCTTTTTAGAATTAGAGTTCAAAACACTTTGAATTAAAACTAAATTACAGTTACATATCTATACCTAATATCTATAATGGTAAGATTTTTTTGAACCAGTGCAAAATGTTGTTTTAATATTTAAATTAAAAAGGGGAGGGGGGTAAGTATAAGGTTCTGGAAGATCACTATATCTAATACTCACCAAACTAACTCTTAAGATCTTTTGCCAAGGTTTTGCTCTAAGAAATCCCTTTAGATGTGGGAAAGAACATGAACCTAAGGCTGTCTTTTTGGTGATGACAGCAGAGTTACGGAACATTCTTTTAAGATACTGCCCTTGAATTCCTTGTAGTATCTTGATGGTTGCTTTGTTCATCAAGGCATCTTAAATTGTACAGAGGCAGCAGCAAGTATCTTAGTATTAACCTGTGTTTGGTTGTAGTCACTGATCATTTAAGACTACTTTTTAACATTGTATTGGTTTGTGACTCCCATTTGTTATGCACTAACTAAAAATATATAGTCAAATTTTATTTGATTTGAATTCAATATCTAGTGACTAGTTGGATATGGATACAATCATATAGATTTGTGGCAAAAGTGCCTTCTTCCAGACTTTATTTATTTCCCATTATATCCTACAGCCTTATGGTTTTCTAGTAGTCTGTTCAGTTACTAACTAATTATCCACAGTTAGTCAAGATCAGCCAGGTAGTGCTTCTTCCTAAGACATAGGCTAGCTGTAACAATATTACAAAAATGTTTATTATATATTGATGGTATTTTGGAAGCCATGATGGAAATAATTGCATTTCCCTCTGAGTAATGAGAAGCAAACCTCTCAACTCTCTGTTAAGCCACATGGTGTATATTTACACAAGGATGTCAATATTGCAAAAAAGGAGCCATCATTCTTCCCTCCATTCTATTCTGCCAAGAAGGCCTCCCTAAGCTAACATGATATTTGATAACTAAAAGTAACATTGTGGTTCTTCAGCTTCACTGCTATTTCCAGCACTCCTCACCATTGGCCACTGTGATTAGAATTGTTGTCCATTGAGATCCCACCCTTTCTAGAAAGTCACAATTGGGCTTTAATAGCAATACCGTGTTTCCCGGAAAATACGACAGGGTCTTATTTTCTTTTTACCTACAAAATATGGCTTGGGCTTTATTATGGGGGGAGGGTTTATTGTTTTGGGGTTGCCGGGCGGCTGCTCTCTTGCGAGTGGGATCCCAAAGAGCCAGGCACAGCCTCATGGGTGAATGGCTGTGTTATGCTGTCGCAGCAGCGCAACACAACAGCCATGAAACGACCATGCTCACGAGCAGCCACCCGGAAAACCCCCTTTGCAGCCAGGCACAGCACCATTCACTGACCTAGGGGTATTGCCAAGCTGCGTGAGCACCTATTCGCCGCTGCCCGGCTCCTGCAGCTTGGAGCCTTCTAAATGCCAATGAATGGCACTCTGCACGGCTGGAGAGGGGAGTTGCGTGAGCAGCTGTTCCGCTCTTGCTCACCCGCCTCCCAGCCTCACGATGCATGGCCCAGCTCTCATTACAGAGCCAGGGCACCTCCGCCGCCATCCCAGCCTGGCTTTTTCTGTGGCTTCCAACCTGAGTCTTTCAGCAGTGGCCGCTCTGGGCGAACGCTCTATGGTTGTGGGCCAGCTGCCTGCAGAGCGTACAACCATAGAGCATGTGTTATGAGGACACTGTAGCACTTTTGACTTATACACTGCTTCACAGTGTTTTATTATAGTCCTCTCTTACAGAGTCAGCCTATTGCCCCAACAATCTGGGTGCTCATTTTACCCACCTTGAAAGGATGGAAGGCTGAGTCAACCTTGAGCCTGGGGAGATTTGAACTGCCAAATCACAGGCAGCAGGCAGGCAGCAGAAGTAGCCTGCATTACTGCACTCTAACCACTGCACTACCATGGCTCTTAAAAACATAGGAGGAGGATAACACAGAGTTAATTTGAAGAACAAATGGCATGCTTTCTTATAAAATTTAAAGGTGACGGAACTGAAGAACATCACCAGAATAAATGTTCTAGATCCTTTGAACAGTGGAGTCATTGGTGCTCTCTAAGGTTTCGTTGCTCTACATAGACTCCCAGTTTAACCCTGATGTTTTTTAGATAGATGATAGATAGATAGATAGATAGATAGATAGATAGATGGATGGATGGATGGATGGATGGATGGATGGATGGATGGATGGATGGATGGACGGACGGACGGACGGACAGACAGACAGACAGACAGACAGATGATAGAGATGGAGATGATAGAGAGATGATGATAGATAGATGAGAGAGAAAGAGATAGAGAGAAATGATAGAGATAGATGTTAAATAGAAAGGGGGGATGATATAGAGAGAAAGATATAGATAGATAGATAGATAGATAGATAGATAGATAGATAGATAGATGATATATATATAGATAGATAGATGATAGATAGATAGATAGATAGATAGATAGATAGATAGATAGATAGATAGATAGATATGATAGACAGACAGATAGAGATAGGAGAGAGAGATTATAGCGATAGAGATAGATGATAGAGAGATAAAGAGAAAGAGACGGAGAGAGATGATAGATAGATAGATGATAGATAGATAGATAGATAGATAGATAGATAGATAGATGATAGATAGATAGATAGATGATAGATAGATAGATAGACAGGCAGGCAGACAGACAAACAGACAGACAGACTTTTGTTTGTGTGTGTGAGAGAGAGAGAGGCAGGCGGGCAGGCAGGCAGGCTGGCTTCTCTGTTGGAAATTCTGCTCTATTTTCCCGGGCTTCCCTGCAGAGAGGAAATTGCTAAGCTAGTTTCACTCAAAGCTTTAGGTCTCCCCCATTACATTTCCCAGGCATTGTTCTTTCTGGTATTCAGGCTACTTTATTCTAAGCCTCACAGGAAGACAAATCTGTAACATCTTTCCTTATTGCAACTATTGTTCTTTAAATATGTTGGAAACAATTGTATGGTTTTTGTTCCAAGTACTGGCAAAAGTTCTGGTGGGAAATGTGGGAAAAATTTGAAAGGGGAGAAATATCTTTATTTTATTTATTTATTTATTTATTATTAGCGTTTATATACCGCCCCCTCTCCTGAAAGGGAATCTTCTATTCTCTGTAGCACTTAAGAACTATTAACTACAAAACTGCCCTGGACATGCCATAAAATTATAATTTTGATACTTCTTTATGACAAGGTCAATAAAAGTTTGTGTTCATGTTTTGATGCCAATGAAATGTTAAAATGTCAAATGTGTACTCCTTCATAATTAATCTGATAGCATCTTTATATGCCAAAGTCCTTAAACTTGATTTATTTGCTATTTACTGGATGATGTTATTCCCTGATAATAAAAAATCTGCTTATTTTTTTTAAAGTTTTTTATTTTTAAACAAACAAGACAAACAGAACATAAAACATAAAACCCTCATCAATTACATATAGCATGCCGTTTGGTTACAAACATTTGTGCATCACCACTTTCCATTGTATATAAGATCACAGATTATTCATCAAGCATACATAGATACATTATTATCATTATACATCATATGTTCAGCTACAGTTGTAATTCCTTCATTTTAAACAAATATTCTAGAAATTTGATTCATATATATGCCAATATTCCCTTGCATCCTTATTTGCCTATTTAATAATAATATGTCTTTATAATATCTCCTATCTCATTTTATTATTCTTGTAATATGAAAAAATTCTCCAACATTTTATATTTGTGCATCACTACTTTCAGTTGTGTATAAAATCACAAATTGTCCATCAAAGCTTCTCCAACATTTTTCATTTCCATGGTTTTTTTATCTAGCCACTGATAGAACAAGTCCCATACCTTATAAAAGTGTTCATCTTCTTGTTCTCTAATTTCAAATGTCAATTTACTCATTTCAGCATATTCCCTTATTTTACAAATAACTTCCTCCTGCATTGGTGTTTTCTCATTTTTCCAATTTTTTGCAAATACAATTCTAGCTGCTGTTACAACATTTAAAATCAAATATTTCAAATTTTTGTTATGTGTTTCTGGTATAACTGCCAATAAAAAAAAATCTCTGGTTTAAAGTCTATGTGTTTTTGTATCATTTTCTGCAACCACGTTTGGATTTTAGTCCAGTATCTTTTAACTTCAATGCAAGTCCACCACATATGGTAATATGAACCTGGTGTCTGATGACATTTCCAACACTTTTCTGACTTGTTCTTGAACATTCTTGCTATTCTCGTTGGGGGTAAGTGCCACCTGTAAAACATCTTATACAAATTTTCCTTATATGCTGTTGACATTGTCATTTTATAATTTTGAGACCACAATTTCTGCCATTTCTCTAATTCAATCCCATGTCCAAAATTTTTCCCCAAGCTATCATCATTTCTTTGACTTGTTCTTCCTTTAGCTTAACCTCTAGTAGGTGTCCATATAATTTTTAATTACTTTTTCATCAGTACCTGTCAAAATGTTATCTAATTCAGTCATTTTATCATAGAAACCTTCTATTTTACAATCTTTATCATATCTAGATTGTATTTGCACATATGAAAACCAATTCATTCCTATTCCTTCCTGTTCCAACTCTTGCATAGATTTAAGTTCACCCTCTGCATTCAATATTTCACCATATCATATTTCTTCTCTGATCTTTCTATTTAAAACTTCTAATGTTAAAACAAAAAGTAGAGGTGATAGTGGGCAGCCATGTCTCATACCTCTCTTTATTTCAATAGATCTGTCAGTTCTCCATTTATCATTATCTTTGCTGTTTGTTTGTGGTATATGGTTTGCATGGCTTGGGTAAATTTCTTACCAAATTCATCTCTTCCAGTTGTAAAAACATAAATCACCAGTTCACATTATCAAATGCTTTCTGTGGGAAGGTTGAGAACCACTGCTCCAAAGTGTCCAAAATTATTCTCATATTATCTTTAATTTGTCCCTTTAGTAAAAACCCATTTTGATCAGGGTGGATAAAACTGTTTAAATATTTTTAAGTCGTTCTGCTAATATCAAAGCAAATAACTTATAGTCTGAGTTTAACAAGAAGATGGGTCTGTAATTCTTAATTTGTGATAGATCACCCTCCTCTTTTGGCGGAAGTCAGTGGTGGGTTCCTGCCAGTTCTAACCTCTTCTACAGAAGAGATTCCACAAATCTACAGTGCCATTTAGAACCGGTTCCAGCTCCCTCCCCCCGCTCGCCTGCACATCATCAAGATGAAGAGCGAGAGGAGGAATTATGGGAGTTGAAGTCCACAAGTCTTAAAGCTGTCAAGTTTGAACACCCCTGGGGTTTTTTTTCTAAAGGGTTAGGGGTGCAAGGGTCTTGTAATTTGACAGCTTTAAGACTTGCGTGCTTCAAATGCCTTTTTTGAGTAAGATCTTAGTCAGGAATTGATATTCTCTTCTCGTCTCTTTCACTCTTCTTGGAATTTGTTTCAGAACTACAATCTCCTTGCCTTTATATTCCAATTTTCTATCTCTTGTTTTCTGTAGTATTTGTGACTTGATTGTTTTCTTAGCAAATCTTACATGAACTTCCCTTGGGAGAGCATTTCTCGCTGCATATCTTGTGTAAACTCGAAACACTTCATCTGTACTGTCCATCATCTTCTCTTGGGATATCTCTAACACATCTGTCAGAATTTCTGATATTATTTGTACCAAGTTCTCCCCTTTTTCTTTTTCTATATTTTGAAATCTTAAGAAAAATTCTGACCGACCCATCTCCCATCCCAATATTCTGCTATTATCTTTTTCCACTGTACTCAATCTACTGTCAATGTCCTCAATTTTCTTCTCTCTTTGTTCATCCCTTTCTTCAATTTTTTGCAGTCTATCCTCATATTTCATCATCCATTGTTGAATATTTTTTTTTCCTCTGTTTTACCTGTCTTTTTTCTGTTCATTGTTCTATCATCCCAATTCTCTTTTCCATATTCTCTGTTCTCTTTTCAATGGTTTCTGATCTCTTTTCAATGCTCTCTGCTCTTACTTGCAGTTTTTGTATTCTTTGCATAATTGCCTCTAATGTTAGTCCTTTATCTTTTTCCTGTTGAAGCATCATCTGTATTGATCTTTGTCCTCCTGCAGGTGAAGAGGAGGGGGTTGTTGTTGCAGAGCCAATGGTTGTTATTTTTTAACTCATCTTCAAGGTTTTTTTTTTGTGTGTGTTTTAATCCGCCTAGTGTGAGGTGCGATTATAATCCCCAGTGACCATTGGGAGGTCAAAAAAATAGAAAATAAAACAATAAACAGGGGCTAAGGGGCAACATAAAAAGTCAAAAAGAGAAAAGAGGGAAATATACAATAATATAAAAACATTGAAAAGTAAAAATATTTAGATTCTTGTATGTCCTTATCCAATTTGTTCCAATTAAAAAAGGAAAAGGAAAAAAATAAAAATAAAAAGGGGAACAAAAAGGGGAAAAGAACAATCCCCAAATAAAAATATAGAAATATAAAAATGCAAAAATTATGAAAAAGAAAAGAAAAAAAGAGAAAAGAAAAAAGTGTTTAAGTATTCCCTTAGTCCATTTCACTTAAAACAAGCTAACAAAATAACTCAGGGAAAAAAATCAAAAAAAGAAAAAGGAGACAGAAAGGAGTCACAGCTTCCATAACAGAGTAAGGTAAACACTGCCACCAAGAAAGAAGAAAAAGAGTTTAAAGCTTTTATAAGGTGAAAGCCTTTCTAAGTTCACTCTGGGCTTTCCCTTAAAAAAAAATTCTTTCAAGGTAAATTTCCAGGCACTGAAAGTTTCACAAGGAACACCTGTATAAACAACCATGTTCCTCTCACTATCAAGCCTTGACTAAGTAACCTTGAAAAGAACAGCTTCTCTCCAAACAGTCATACAAAAAAACACATAGTTTCAAATCCACTAGATGGCAGTAATACTTGTTTCCCATTCTCAGTCTTTGTCTTTTATGCTCTGCCTTTTAATTTTTAAAAAATAGAAAAAGGAAAGCCAGGAAAAGAGAAATACAATAGTTCATTAAGCAAAAGTAAAAAAGGGAAATTCTTAGACAGTTAAAACTTAATTATAACAATATTTCCAAAGAATCCAATGAGAAAAGTAAAAAAAAAAAAGTGCAAAGAGACAGTCCAATTTAAAAAGTGAATTGCAATGAAAGTCCAATCAGGCTTCTGACAGTAAAAAGGGAAAAAAGGAAAACTTCAATTGACCATGCCTTAAGTCCATCGTTTGCTCTCTCATCAGTCTTTATTTTAAATTAAATCTCCAGATTTAGAGTGTTCTCTCTCCAATAGAATTTTTTTAAAAAAAACTCTCACCAAAACAACATGCTTCTCTCCTGCCCTTGCGTTACGGAGCTGTCAGCAGTTCCAGCAGCCTAACGGCTGACTTGTATTCGCTGGCAAGAGGGGCTTTTTTTCCAGATCACCAGAGACTTTGTGGGTATCTCTGGGATCTACAGGATATACCCCTACCTGTCACTGTCTCTACAGAATGGTTTAGGTCCAATTGGACCGTCCAGGCAACTGGAATTCGGCGGCAATCCCGAAGCCCCGGGAATGTCTGTCATTTCACCACGACGTCAAGTTCCTCCAAAAATCTGTTCAATCTTGTATTCACAACAAAAACAAAAACAACTGTTTCCAAATGTGTTGGGGGGCAAGATCATCCTCATAAAGCTGGAAAGAAACATCATACTAACTAGAGACTGTGGGAATAATATGAATCTTGAATCATTGTCTGAAATAGCTAATACATTCATGGTGGAGGAAGATCATATTTCTACAGTGGAAGAACAAATCACATTGAAATAAATCAGAAATAATTACAACTTTAGCTGAAATCTGAAAGAGCACCAGATGCAGCCATCAACTTCACAGAAAATCTAGAAGAATTTCTAGGAGAAAACCTAGAAATGAAACTGTCAGATATCATCAAGTGAGCTCGTCATTTTCTCCTGGGCTAAATCAGACAATTCACAAGATAATCTTAATTCACTTTCCATAAGAAATACTTTCCTTCTGAACTTTTCTCTTGTGTTACATATTGTGCCCAAACCTGCAGGTTTGTGTATTTATGTATGTGTGATTAATGTTTGTTTCAGCTTTCTTCTACAAAAAGTATTTGTTTTTACAGATTATTGTTTAGTTTATTTTGAATTGCTTTTCATATTCTTCAGATGAGATTTTGTGAACTTACTTTGGTATCATGAGCTGCCCTAGGCTGCTGCTGTGGTTTGTCTGTGTACCCTCCCTCAGTTTTCCATTTTTTTAAAAAAAAAATGTTGCATGGAAGTGTTACTTCAGGGCACCTTCCTTTGACAGATAATTGAGAAATGGGAAACCACAGACCTGCAGTAGAAAGCTTATTCTAAAATGAAAGAGAGGACACACAGAAAGAGAAGTAAGTAAGACAGCTGCATACGCCTCCAGTCCTTTGAGAATTTCATTGCTTCCATCATATTTAACAACAGCCAAACCCGCCCTGTGCCCCGCCCCCAAAAGCTTTATAATTTGTAGTATTGGACCAAAGATTAAAAGGGGGAAAAATCATGAAAACTATTTAAACAAGCTGTTTTATCAAATACGAATGAATATACATTTTAAGTGCATAATTATCTGAGTTGCATACAAAACCTTTTTAAAAACAATAGTTTATTTTTAAATGGTTGTGACATTTATTTTCTTGCTAGAGAGCTACTTTAACCTTTTGTTATTGAAGCGTATTTTCAAACAAACTCCACTCTTTGACTTGTCATATCCCCAGGACAGTGTTTGACAATGCCAGAAAAAATAAAATTGTGAACTTCAACGGAGGTTCTAGTTTTCCCTCTCTACTTAAAAAGAAAAAAAAAACAGAACAGAACAAAACTGAACAAGAAGCTGTTACTAGTTTTGGCATTCGTGCATAGCCTGACTAATGTGTCTTTGCTCATTCTGAGTCACAGTATTCTGAAAAATTGTATGAGATACTAAGACATTAAGATATATGTTGTACGATTACTTTTGGGAAGCATTCCTTTTTTTTAAAAAATGGAACAAGGCAATTTGGAATGTATTTCATGCTAATAAATCAATTCCTTTTTTAAAAAAATCATATTGGTATATAATCTCAGTGGCCTATTTTATAGGAGAAAGCAAATACTGCAAATCAGTAAAGTAATTGTTGTCTTAGCACTTTTACAGGGCCCATGGGCACACTTTTTCTCAGAAAACTTCACACCAATCTTGTGTGTTGTACTGTTGTTATTATTGTGCACAATAGAACAGGTATTTGTTTGCCAAAGATCTTAGATTCAATCTTGGCATTTCCAATGAGGACTGGGAAAATCTTTTAACTGAAACCTTGTAGTGATGTTACTAGCCAGTACAGTTAATATTGAATTCGACAGAAAAGTGGTATAAATGAGATTACTGGCTTGACAATAAAGCAGCTGTTTATATTCCCACCGGAGTTCATGTTATAGATGTGAAACAGAGACTGTCATGGAAAACTCATCCATGGGTATTTGGCGGTCTCTGAGCTTGGTTGCTTTCTTGCACATGTTTCATTACCCAAACTGGGTAAGATCAACAGCACTGGTGATGTTACCTAATTTGGGTAATGAAACATCTGCAAGAAAACAAAGAAGCTCAGAGTGCACCAAGGACCCGTCATTTCAACCCTAAGGTAAAATATCTGCTTTATTAAAACTCATCCAGTTAAGCATCAATAGCTGGAGAGATCAACTATCTTATTTTCTAAAGCATGCAGCTATAGACAGTGCTTGTTTTCTTGCATCCAGATAAGCCAAGACTTAGCTCTTATGTATATAGAATGTTGGTCAAAGACGGTTATACAATAGCAGAAGATCTTAAATACAGAAATAATAGCTTTATAACTGATATGGTTAAAAGATCTGGTATTATTCAAATTAGGAAGACTCTGCAGACACATTCCTTGAAATGTAATATAGCAGCTCCGATGTAAGGCATATGTCAAGGCTATAACGATTATTCTAATAAGCTGCAGAAGAAGGGGGGGGGATAAGAAAGCAACATTACACATCTTTAAATCTGCATCCTCTGCTAAAAGCATACATATTCTAGGCATCTAAATTGTTGACAGCATATTAGCAGTTATTAAATGTCATACATAAGCATAAGAGACATAAGATTCAAAACATTATTATGTCATATGAAACAGGCAAATAATTATGTCATATGAAACAGGCAAATAAATAATAGTATGGCATGCGTGAAAGCAATTACAGATGAATTAAAATTAAAATACTTATATTGCAATTCTCAACAAGGCTGGGAAGTGAGATTTGTCTGAGATTTGGCTAACAAGTTGGATTGTACCATATGCTAAATTTAAAACTGAGAATTCTCTGCTTGCTCATTTAGTCCCGTATGTGTGGAATGGCTAATCCCAAATGTGGAAAGGCTTCCTTAATACATGTTTCAACTTGGAGCAGCTTATATTTCCTTTGCTACAAATGACATAAAGAGCTATTGCACTTCTGTAGTCTTATTCAAAAAGGAGTATGCTTTACTTGTATAAACCCTAAGCCCTGTCAACTATCCACATCATTCCCGTCACTCAACTCTTCGAGGTGTCTATCATATCATTTAACATGATATGTATACATTCTTCTTTTGTGTTAACATCTGCAACACAAATGTGGCTATGCTGAGGAGGAGGTTGCATCTCAATGACATCAGTGGAGCCTAAGGAGAAGGTTTCCATGATAGGTAGTTTTTGTTGTTTAATGATTAGAAGATGTTGCTGAACCAGAGGCATAGCTTTCTGGGTCCTCAGAATTGTTTATGATATTTTGGTGATTTTTAAAAAGCAGTGAAAATGACCTTTTATTGCATTATAGGCTCTTTTTTCCATTTTTAAAAAAAAATGAATTACCATATCCTTACAGCATATTATCTTTTGAAAAAAATAATTCCTGATAACATTTTCTGACCTTCAGAATCATTTAGAAATTATGGATACTCCCTGTACTGCATGGATGGAGCGTTTTGACTTTGGCTTGGCTTCCTCCAAAACTGTGTGTCGACTGGGGTACATTGAGGCCTGACTGAAGGCCAGCTCAGTCATTAAGTAGGATGGAGCAGCTTCTTCAAAAAGTAGTTTTTCAGTAGCTTGTACGAAAAGCAAATAAACAGTTGTCTTAAATATTCCGTACGGGGTGCAGGAAATGATCTGTTGAGTGTTTCAAAGTAGAACAGTCTTTGTCTGGATTTACTTTAATGGAGTTGAATTGGGATGAGGGAAAGCACATCTGGCTTCTCCATCTCAATCAGCAAAACATATTGGTCCAATTTCAGTTCTCAATTCAAGTTGCTTGTTTGCAATACAATAATATTTATCCCTAATATATAAACCTAAATCTAATATTACAATATTTTTGCCCCCGAAACTGGACTATTCAAATCTATAATGATTTGTCGCAGCCAGGTTGATGCAAGTCACCTATCTTTTGTCTCCAGTGTGTGTTCCAGAGGTGGCTCAGCCCACCCACCCAGACACATTGCGCATGCGAGCATGAGTGTACCGGTAGCACTGGGATTCGCAACCCGCATCTGGTGTGTTCTGCTCTATATTCTAGAAAATTTTCTCAGTAGATACATTCTTTACATTCAAACTTTAGCAGCCTGGGACACTCCATAAAAATGTTAAAAATAAAAAATTTCTTACTACTCCTTAACTAGTTTCTCTTCCCATTTTAAATCACTGGCAAAGTATATATGTGTTCCTTGCCTCTTTCCCCACCTTCCCAAATTGCCATGTATAAATGTGTATTTTAATTTCCTAGCTATGGGCAGCCCAAATGAATAATATTTAAATATTTATCTACACATTCATCCACGCTTACAAAAACAATATTTTTTAAAAAAAAAACTTTATGAACTAATACTTTATTTATTTTTAACAATTACAGTTCACAAACAGCAGCCGTATCCCACCTGTAGTAGAGTTTTGCAGATAGCTGAATCCCCTCTAACTCTAGCACATCACTATATCACAACAAGAGAGATTAGCAGGGTTCAAAAAGTGTGAATAAAATGTTGTTAATTCAATAAGACCCAGAGGCAAGTCTTGTAAACAATACCACAGTCTGCAAGGTGCCAGATGAAGCCAAGAGACTTGCAAATAGTGGTAAACCTAATACCCATCTAGTTGAAACAAAGAAATGCAGAACGGGTGCAAAGTGGAGATGTGGCTGGGAGCTTAATCCAGCTGGATCTTCTCTACAAGAGCCTTCCCCAGCTGAGCTCTTCCAGAGATGTTAGGGCTACAGCTTCCAGAATTGCCAGCTACATTCCATAATTATTCCTGCTGCATTCCTCAATATAATGATTAAGAATAAGAGCAACTGGAGAACAAGAGGTCCCACGTCTGATTAAACATTGATAGGCTTTAGTCATAGAGCTCTCTGCACCAGCTTCTCTGCCCTAGCAATTTAAAACATCATCTTTTATGGGGATGTAAAATTGGTTGATACTAGTGACACATCACTACTGTGAGGGGCTTTAAATTGCTGTGAAGGACAGTCTCTGGTTTTCTTGATTATTATATGAGTACATTAAGTTCTATGTTGCCCACACTGATTTTCTGAATCATCAGAAGGAAGTACAATGCAATTGAACTGGGTTTTTGCGCAAGTCCTTGAATTTTCACCAAAGGGAAAGTCCACTTTACAACTCCAATCCTCATACCCAATCAAATGTTCAGGATGATGTTCATTATATTGTGGTTACCAGAGTTCCAGGTTTCTGTACTTCTCAGCAGCTAATAGGCCTATCCTTCTCACATGTCAACTTAAGGCAATGCGATATGAGGATTCTGCGGTAATTTGAAAGCATAGCCAGACATCCAAACATGGACTCAAACTGGGATAATTTATTTCTGGAATAGCTGACAACCCTGCATTGTCTGGGTATTTATTTATAGGGGGGAAATGTCCAGACGAAACATAATTTCTAATGTTGGATTTTCCCCCTTGGCAGAGGGAGCCATTTTGTGGAATACCGTGAAGCCATTACCATGGCAACTCCACAGTTCTCTACAGTAGAAGCCATTTTAAGGCACAACCGGCTGTATTTTAACAGAACACCCCAAGGGGTGTTAGGGGTGTCTTACCCCCACAGTATTTGTTTCCAGAGAGTAAGTCATCTGTGTACCAAGTTTGGTTGAAGTTGTTCGAGGCATTCCAGAGTTATGTTGGAACATACACATACACGTACACAGACACACACGTGTGTGTGTGTGTGTGTGTGAGAGAGAGAGAGAGAGAGAGAGAGAGAGAGAGAACTGAATTACACACTCTTACAAATGTATTAATCTCCAACGGATTCCAAAGAAAAAAAATTACCAACCTAATCCAAAGGGAGACTCCCCAAAAAAACCAAGACACAGAACAGGACAATGGCATTGCCCTCCTCCCTTATATCAAAGGCACCACAGATAAAATCAGCAAAATTCTCCACAAGCACAATATCAAGAGAGCCTTTGGCACTGACCAAAAAATAGCAAACATCTTAATTGCAACATCTTAAGAAACCCCAAAGACAAGATCCAGCTAGAAAACCAAGGAGTCTATGAAATACCATGCAAAATCTGCCCAGCCACATACATTAGACAAACTAATAGGAGAATAAATGCACGCATCGCAGAACAGAAGAAGGCAGTAAGAAAAAATGAAAAAAACTTCCTCCCTTTTCCAGCACTTTAAAGCTACAGGACATGAAATTAATTTTGAAGGAACCAGGTTAAGCTCCAAAACAGAACACTTCAACAAGAGAATAATTATGGAAGCTATCAAAATAGAAAAACACCCCCATAACATGAATAAACATGATGATACCTCCCGCCTACCAGACATCTGGAAACCAGCCCTAGTCAACAAACAAACCCCACCCACCACCCAGGCCTTTAAAACACAAAACAACAATAGACACACAGCCAGCACCAATCAGCACCAATCTACCAATCATGTTACAACCACACAACCAATCATTCCACTTACTGAAACAAAGCCAGCACTCCACCACCCCCCACCAAGATTCATAGAAAGACGGCAGCTCCGATCACACTTTAAGCCCAAAACCCAGCCTGAAGATGGCGAGTGAGACCTCGCTGAAATGTTGCCAAGACAATCTCAATCTTACATGGGAAAAGACCTGAATACAACATGACCAGCATACCTACACCCGTGAAAATCTACGAAAACTATATATATATATATATATATATATATATAATAGATAGATAGATAGATAGATAGATAGATATACATATTGTATATTAGCTGAAATATATCTGCAAGCCTAGCTCCTCCTTCCTATCTCACAGCCTATGGAGCATGTGCACAGTCTGTCTCTACCTGTACCACTTCACCTGGGTCTCAGGTCTTCAAATAGGAGAGGTTGCTTTATGCTATCACAGCTAGTCCTCATACAAACCACTCTATGAGGTTGCCTATAGAAACTTCTTCCAATGCCCCAGTTCCAGCAGTTCAACCTTCTAACTAAGCATAGTGTATTTTCCATGCTGAAGAACCAAAATATAATTTCGTTGCTTTTAATGATATATGTAGAAGCTGAAAGCAACTATTGCCTTTGCCTCTTAGGAAAACCCATTTTGCAGCATGCCTGGGGATCATTGTTCCCAAACTTTATTTCAGGATTTTGACTTTTCCTCCATATGTCTGGTACTGCATATAGGTAACTGCTTTATATGAAATGTTTGTAACTCATTGAATCAGATAATTATATTCTTTCTCATGAAAAAGTAGTGCCTGCAAAAAGCAGTAAAAAAGTAAAAGTCTGTAGAGATTCTCAGTCATCCAAGTCGTGGTTGTCCCGAAGGTTGAATTATCATCCACAAAAACAGAGATTCGGAACTGATATTACTGCCTATTTAGACAATGGAGATGCCTGCTTAGACTCGGTTTCAGGAGAATCCTTACATGGGGAAACAGAAACAGGAAAAAGCTTAGTGAGCGTGATGAGTTAACAAAAGATGCCCCTGAAAGGAGGAGGAAATGAGATATGGTGGACCCTTTGAATGATGCTGATCTTCACCCAATTCATTGTCCTTTGTTATTCTTATGAATACACAAATATCAAAGAACTGGAAGAACGGGTAGATGGATATGGAGACACACTAAAGAGAACAAATCAAGGCTTCTCAATTACAACTGAAGAAAGCTTTGCAGAGTAGAGAATGAGACGCACAATCAACAAAACACAGGAGGCAGTGAAAACAAAGAAATGGTCAGTCACTGACCAAGTTAAAGCAGGATGAACTCTACTTGAGGATCTGCACTTAAGATAACTCTTCCAGATAAGTTTATCACACCAGCTGCATGCTGTTCTCAATGTGTTTGTTTAATTTCCGAGAACTCATTAAATACTATTTTATGAAGTTATGTCTTTTAATTAGCAATGTGATTGACACAATCTACAAACTCTATAATGCGTCTTTAGAATTTGCAGGGGTGAAGTTTAGGGGAAGATACATTTTTAAAAGAGTGTCATTGATCTGATCTTTCTTCGAAGCCGTGCAATATTGTGCTGAAATGCTTACGGGGGTGGGGGACCACTGGTGGAGTTCACATTCTGTGATTTAGCAATGCAAACAAACTGAGGAAAAACCACATCAAATTAAGAATGATTCATGGATAGCCCCTGGCCTAAGTGAATTCAGGACCTTGAAAGGAGAAGTGAATTTTAAAGGTTTGATTTTAAGAATGTACTCGGTCTCTGACTCTTGTCACATTTTTGCTGATTGGTGTGTTCTTTCCCCAATCCAAAGAAACATTCACCATCCCAAAGGGAAGACTGTCACATTAAAGTGTTTTGTAGATGTATACATTGCACCCCCCAGTCTATTTCATTCCCTATGGAAATTTATCACTTAAAAGAAAGTGACTGACCCAAGATCATCCAGCTTCTTTTGTGCCCGAGGTGGGACTAAAACTAAGGGTCTTTCCACTCAAAAAAAAGGGTCAAAACTCTCTTTTTCTCTTGAAATAATTTTGAAAGCAAATTATCCTTCATTAAATTAAAAGAGAACTGTTAGGGTAAAATGTTAGGCAGTACTGTATGGTACACCTTCCTTCAAGTTCCATGCTGGAGAAAAAGAAAATAATTCTTTCCCAGAATATTATTCACATTATATTGTAAGTACTGTATATGATGATGGTTTTCTTAGTTTCAAAGTTGGGTGAGTCCCAAGTATTACTTTTCTTAATCATACTGATTACATAATTCCAGAAGACATGATTCTCTCCCCTATTTCATTCGTGTGTGTGTGTGTTTGTGTGTTTGTGTGTGTGTGTAAGAGAGAGAGAGAGAGAGAGAGAGAAAGAGAGAGAGAGAGAGAGAGAGAATTGGTATACAGCACACACACACACACACACACACACACACACACGGACATGACAATAATTCATATTATGTGTTTCCTTCTTATTAGCCTTTAGCATTGATCAAAGGGAGAGAAACACAATGATACTGGGGCTATGTCTCTCATAATATAGACAGTATACATGAATTAGTCATTCTTCATGCTTACTGTAGTTTATTTAACTGAGGAAGCTCAATAATGAATTATAATTCTTGAAGACTACATAAAATTTGTCAACATTCAGCAACTGAACTGACTTTTTATCACTGGACAAACAAGTTTGAATCTTCTAGTCCAACCCTCTGCTCATGCAGGAAACCCAATACCATTTCAGACAAATGGTTGTCCAATCTCTTCTTAAAAACTTCCAGTGTTGGAACATTCAAAATTGTATCTGTGTGCAGTTATGGGTGTGACAGAAGACAGATAGGCTTTGTCTTTTCAGAGTTCTTATTAACTTTTGTCTCTTGAAACAATATATTCTATTGTCTGCTGAGATTTTTTTTTAAAGCCCGAATAAGTCAGTTCCCTTTGCTGCTAAAGAATTAAATATTTCTTACAATACAACAATACTTTTTTTAAAAGAAAAGAAGCATCTTATTTTCAGGAGATAGCAACAAAGACAACAATATGGAAAGATGGTGCAAGATTGCACAATCACAATGAAATATAGTGCTAGTACAGAGCGTTAAATCTCCCCTTCATTCAGAAATTTCTTTCCTAAATGTACCAACTAAATAAAAAAGAATTTACAGTTCATAAAATGAAAAATATACAAGAAAAAAAAGTATAGTTGAATATTTATATATTATTAATTTCCATTCTGCCCTTCAGAGCTGAGGGAGTAGCAGATACTAGTTTTAATAAGGAAGATTGAAGGACTTCAGTTAAAAATATGGTAGACTGACTTCTTGGAATCGGTAACTACAGGAGAATGAAATGTTAGCTAAGACAAGGAGAGGACAAGTGCTTCAGGCAGTGCTCTCAGGAGGAGACTGCAAGACAGTGATCTTCAGAAAGTTTAGAGAAGTCTCTAGCATTGTACAAGGTTGAAGAGGATGAGAACCAACAACAAAATGGATGGATTCAGTTACTGCAGTAAATGGGGCATAGTGAGAAGGCCAGAAGAACAAGGTTGGAGAATATCTGCCTATGTAGTTTCTAAGAATCACGACCAACAAGATGGTAGATAGTTAATCAACATGTACATAATTTATAAATAAACAAACCTGCCTATGGTAGGAATGCATGCTCAAAAGCATTTTGTTGGAAAAGGCACATGATCCAAAAGGTTTGTACACCAGTGGCCTACAGGATTTGAATATCCGCTCAGTGGCTTCTTCAGGGTGACCAAAAAGGCGAGATGGCAGGCTGGATTATACAATCAAAACCTACTTCTTCACACATGTCCAGTTATTGGGGGTCTCTGAGATTTTTTTGATTCTGATTTTCGAGACAGGAGGCAGGTAACATTGCTGTATCTGCTAGTAGCTTTACTAATTCTATCCAGTTCAGCCACTCTCATCAGTGACTGACATGAATCTTTGGCAACTGGATAAGAAAAGGGCGTGTATCATATTCAAAATGGTTTCTATAAAAATGCCAACCCTTCCCTGTTATAAATACCTGATATCCTGTTCCATTATGAAAAAGGGTGTAGGGATGTAATTATTCAACAAAAGAAATCTGATTGTTTAGTTGATCTTTTGCCCTAGCTTGGACCGCATTGTTTCAGATCAGTCTGTTTGGTTGCTCATGGAAACTGTGTTGTCATTCAAAAATACCACTGCAGTGGTGACCTTAGTATTCTTTGATGCTGCTACATATGTCTAATAGAGGGGGCTTATATAATGTGGTAAAAGTTGTGCTCAGGCACAAAGCCAAGTCCAGCTGGGTGCAGCACAGCAAGAGATCCGCGTCATCTTTAAAATTGCAGAAATCATCAAGTTCAGAGACAGTTTCAAAAGGCAGGACTGTTGAACAGCTGTCAGAGCATTGGGCCCTCAAGCTGGACCAATGTGCCCCAGACAGACACACTTACCTGTTTTCCCTGTGGCCAGGAATCAGACAAATACACCAGAATTAAGTATTAAGTATCTGAAGGTACAGATAACTAACAATCTGAATTGGTCTCTCCACACGTCATCCTTAGCAAAGTGTGCAAACCAGTCTCTGCATTTCCTGACTGAATGAGGACAGCACATCTTTCTCCTTCTGTCCTGGCCACTTTTTCAGAGGTACAGTTGAAAGTGTTTTAACCAACTGCATCACTGTTTGGTTTGGTGGTAGCAGTGCTTCAGATAGAAAGTCCATACAGAGAGTAGTAAGGATAGCCGAGATTATACGAAGCTCGCTTCCCATTATTCAGGATGCTACTTTTCTTATTTGTTTGCTTACTTATGATCAAAGATCAAAACTTATAAACTGTACATCAGATGTAGACATAATAGAAATGAAAATTTATGAACAAAAGTAAACATAAACGGGCTTAACATGGTTATACATATTTGTTTCCATATATATCTGAATAAAATTTTAAGCAAAGTGCCCCCAAAACTGTCAAACCAATTTAGTAACCCTAGCAGAGTAAATAGAGATTGATCTTCTTAACAAAATAATATTTTTCTTCTACTCCAGCCTATTAACCAATTTCGTTGTATTTAAGTACAATGACAATAAAGATTATACTTATACTAAAGATTACTGTATTACATCTACGTTCCATGCTGAGTAAAATTAGCTATCTAGTAACACCTGCATATTGCCCTGATTTCTTATAATGGAAAGTTGGGAAATCTCATCTCTGTTGGTATAAAAGAGGCTGCATTAAACCTGGCGAACGAAAAAATTCTCCTGGGTGTCTGGAACAGAACATGAACTAAGAACTTATTGGAAATAAAATTACTTCCACGGAAAGCAGAATCTTATTCTGAAATAAATGCCATATTTCAATCTTTCTGGAGAGCAGGGTAAAGAGCCTAACATTTCAGTTTCATTGTGACTTTCTGAGAATTAGGTATGGCTCAGTGGTGGGTTTTAAAACTTTTTAAAACCTCTTCTGTAGGTGTGGCCTGCTTTGTGGGAGTGGCTTGCTGGCCATGTGGCCAGGTGGGAGTGGCTTGCTGGCCATGTGACTGTGTGGGAGTGGCTTACCAGCCATGTGACTGGGTGGGCATGGTCAACTTGTAAAATGTGGTGAAACTCACTTAACAACGCTCTTGCTTAGCAACCAAAATGTTTGCTCAGAAACTCTGGCATTTGAAGCATGCAAGTCTTAAAGCTTTCAAGTTACAAGACCCTTGCACCTCTAACCCTTTAGAAAAAAACCCAGGGGTGTTCAAACTTGACAGCTTTAAGACTTGTGGACTTCAACTCCCAGAATTCCTCCTCTCGCTCTTCATCTTGATGATGTGCAGATAGGTGGGGGGAGGAAGCTGGAACCGGTTCTAAACGGCACTGTAGATTTGTGCAACCTCTTCTATAGAAGAGGTTAGAACTGGTAGAAACCCACCCCTGGTATGACTAGAAATTATGCTGAGACACTATAAAAGTGGAAGTCCAGATTGAGTCCTTTCTTCAGAATGAATGGAAATTACCCTGAAAAATTTTGGGAAGAGAGCCGTTAGCAAAAAAGCAAATTTAATCAGAATTTTAGTTGGCAAAGACAGGTCTACGTCTCTAAAGAAACAAGCCCCAGTTTTGGGCAGCAAAGGGGTTAAGACAGAGATTTATTTGTCTAAAAATTACTGTGGTTACTCTGGTTACTTGTGCTACTGGCAAGCAACCTTATACAGTCTATATAGCATTATTTTTGTGGTGGGCTAAACAGGCAAATTATCAGACGAAGTTGCATATTTTGAATGGCTCTGGTAGCTCAACTTATATACTTTCAAATGTGAATACCCATTAACATCAGCATCATGTTCCATGAAAATGCAGTGGAGTATAAAAAGTTTAAATGGGATGAGATAGCTCAAGGCTAAGATGCTGAGCTTGTCGATCAGAAAGGTTGGCAGTTTGGCGGTTCGAATCCCTAGTGCTGCGAAATGGAGTGAGCTCCCGTTACCTGTCCCAGCTTCTGCCAACCTAGCAGTTCGCAAGCACGTAAAAAATGCACGTAGAAAAATAGGAACCACCTTTGGTGGGAAGGTAACAGTGTTTGGTGCACTTTGGGGGTTAGTCATGCTGGCCAATGACCATGGAGACATCTTCGGACAGCGCTGGCTTTTCGGCTTAAAAACGGAGATGAGCACCACCCCCTAGAGTTAGGAAAGACTAGCACATAAGTGCAAGGGGAAGTTTTACCTTTACTATAAAAAGTTTACCATTTCAGTGTGAAATCAATGTTTACAAGGGAAAGTGTACATGTTTACCTGGCATTGCTAACCATAAGTGTCACAATGGGTGTAACTAAGGACTCTCTTGAGTATTAACATTACTGGGTCTCCCAAGAAATCTTGATTTAGATGGAAGCTGCTGGATGTGAGACAGGAATACAAGAGTTCTGCCAACAACTACTGGACTCCTTCGGCCTAAGTCAATTTGGATAAAGCATTCTGCAATGCTTTTGCACTCCAAACCCACATTTGATTAAGCTGATATGTTCTGAAATTTCCTGTTGCTCCTTAGCTGGGGGCAGCAGTTGTAATTTTTATTTTACTACTCTCAATATAACTTTTTTAAAAAATCAATAATAATAATAATAATAATAATAATAATAATAATAATAATAATAATAATAATAATAATAATAATAATAATAATAATAATAATAATTAACAACAACAACAACAACAATATATGTGTACCTTGCAGTTTTACTAGCTGTGTAAGGAGTTTCAGTTTATATTAAGACATATTGCAGAAGACATTTACCTGACTTGAACATTCTGACTCTACAAAAAACCACCCTACTTGGAACAACTTATATCCTCTGACATTGTCTTAACAGTTCCTAGGTCCTTGGTTAGGACTTAAGCTGTTGAGCTACCAACTAGCCCCAAAGGCTGTGAATCTCACCAAAGATTAATATCATCATCATGATAATGATAATGATAATAACAATAACAACAGTAACAACAATAATAACAATAACAATATATGCATACCTTGCAGTTTTACTAGTTGTGTAAGGAGTTTCAGTTCATATTAAGACATATTGCAGTTTACCATACACACAGACACAAATATGCAGAGAGCAGAGGTGGTATCCAGCTGGTTCTCTCTGGTTCGAGCGAACTGGTAGTGGTGGCTGTGGGAGGCTCTGCCCATCTGCCCCGATGTAATGTGTGAGCACTGCACATGCGCAGAAGGCGGTGTGCATGCACAGACGAGGTGTGTGCCAGCGAAGCAAGTTTGTGAACTGGTAGAGAAGATAAGTGAATCCCACCTCTGGCAGAGAGTATCTAGCCAATATAAATTTCACATACTAAGTCTGGATCATTTCCCTTGTCTTACGCTTTTCAGTTTAAAAAATAAATAAATATTGAGTCACACACAAATTATCTATCTAATTTAGATAAATGTGGACTGAGCAAGTTTATACACTGCACTGCCTATAAATAAGTGTGTGGTGATTTCCCAAACCCATGTACCAGCCAGCAAAGACATGTGGCCCTTTATAAAACACTTGTAATTCAATATATCAGCTATTGGCACATGGAAAAAGAACAAATGAATTCAGCCTCATTCCTCTTTTCCTTCCCCTTCCATTTAGCTGACTTGTGTGATTACAGCGTTTTAAAAGCCTGGAATGTTGGAATATTATTTTGTCCTCAGTCCAAATCTGCATTACCTTTCCTACTCTGGGGGAAAATAACAATGTTTACAAGACAAAAGATTATATTTTGCAAGTGCAGCTGGACTAAATTTCTGACCCGCACATAATACAGGCTGCAGAGCAGCAACAATAGCCTCCAAAAGCCTCCTTCACTTGCTTGTTATCCTTTAGAAATCAAGTTCCACTTGAAATAAAATAGATGCTTCTCCAGAAATGTGCCCTGCACACCCTAAGTCCTCCAACAAGCCTGACTTTTTCTTAGAAATCAGGATATTCTGTTTCAGGATAAGGAATTAGAACAATCATGGCTGGTTTTGCAATATCTTGGGTGTGCTTTGTGGAGTTCAATATGTGACACTGCACTTATCATTTCAGTAATATCTTTTAATTGAAGAATGGATAAGACCAAGCATGAAGCTGCCTCCAAAATAAAAGAAAATAGGTTTTTCGTTTTGCCTGTGCTACAATTCTGATTAAAGTCCTAGGCCAGAAGTTGCTCTTTGCTCTAATTTCGGGGATATTGGGGTAATTGCAAACAACTAAATATGCAAGTTGTAGCTCAGCCTTATGAGGTCCTTTCAGCTACAACTCCTATCTTCCTAGCAAGAATGATTAACGGTCAGAAAGCTGCTATAGATCTTCAACAAATAGGGACCCAAGTTAGAAAAAACTGCTAAAACTTACATCATTACATAGATTCAAAGAATTACAATTGTAAGTCTAATGTAAACGTCATAATGTTCAATACAATCATTGTTATCACTGGAATCCCAGTACATGTAGGTGTAACTGAAAAGAGCGACTTAGTTTGCCGTGGGGTAATGGTAGGCTGGATTTGCAGGATCTTGGCTAGCTGGTATAAGGATGAGAGGTATTTTTGTTTGGTCTGGGGAAGCTGCATTTTAAAACTGTGTTTATTTTGTTTTTCAAGGACCACAACGGGTAGATTTGGTAATGTGCTTTGGTGAGGGAGGGGAATAAAGCTTAGCAGTTTAAAAATAAGTTTTTGTAAGTTCATGATTTGTTTGAAGGATTTACAAGATTCTATCATTGCAGCCAATCTCCATAAAAGTAGTTATAGCCTTCTTGTGGATTGATTTCCTGGTCTGGCCTATCTAGTGAGGCTAACATCAATCCTGCAGGTCTCTCCTTACTTAACATTCTAGTGAATCAAAGTGGAGTCTGCCTGAGCCACTTCCAAATGTCATATTTTTGTTCTGGACTTTAAAAATATTTTAATCCTAGGTAAAGATTCCTACGTATTTCCATTGAGATCATCTTCCTGACTCTCTACACATTGCCTCTTAAGTTTTATTTATGTGAGTTCCTTGGAAAACTTTACTCAGGCAGAGTACAGGTGTTTGGAGTCTAAGTTCACATTTTTAGGGCTCAGTATCAAAGGTTTTTCAGCATTTCCATGATTTGCATGTTGAATGTCCCAACCAAATTGAATTTCCAAAATATTTTTTCCTTCAAAACAACTCTGCAACTCATTTTTTTTTGCAGCAATCATTGTTTTAAATTGTATGTATCATTTCCCTCCCAAGGCCTCTCTTATTTCTCATTCCACCAAGCATTCTTTTTCACATTTCCCATTGGTTTATATCTAATGCAATTCTGTGGTATTTTGTAATGTAGTTCTTTTTTGCCCTATCCCAAGCAACTTCTATATATATTCTTTCCTTACGTATACTTTTTAATTCACTCAGCTGGCAAATTAAACTATCTTATAATATTATTTCATATTTTCGTATACTTTCTTTTCCTCTTGTCATTCTACTTACATTCATTTTTCTTTCATTTCCTTCCATTTCTTCTATGTCCATTTTGTCCTCGCCCAAGATCTATTCTTGACACTACTGTGAAAATACGACCTACCCCGAAAGTAAGGCTTAGCCTGATTTTTGGGGTGGGCCTAATATAAGGACTAACAGGGAAGCAGTGGCTCAGTGGCTAAGATGCTGAGCTTGTCAATCAGAAAGATCGGCAGTTCAGCGGTTTGAATCCCTAGCACCGCGTAATGGAGTGAGCTCTCGTTACTTGTCCCAACTTCTGCCAACCTAGCAGTTCAAAAGCACATAAAAAATGCAAGTAGAAAAATAGGAACCACCTTTGGTGGGAAGGTAACAGCACTCCGTGTGTATTTAGCATTTAGTCATGCTGGCCACATGACCACGGAAATGTCTTCGGACAGTGCTGACTCTTCAGCTTTGAAATGGAGATGAGCATCGCCTCCTAGAGTCAGGAACGATTATCGCATATATGCAAGGGGAACCTTTACCTTTACCTAATATAAGGCCTACCTCAAAAATAAGCCCCAGTGAAGGGGTGGGCGTGGCCAGCACAGGAGGCAGATCTTCCCTTTCCTGGTGACCTCATGGAGGCTTGGCCCCTTCATTGCGGCTTGTGGATCAGCTGAGCCAGTGAGGGCCATTAATTCCCAGTCTGGTGTTCCTCGTATTCATTGCCTCTCTTCTCCTTTCTCTATTTCTCATAGCTTTTCATCATAAACTGTATACCATAGTTAATTTGGTTTTTAGATTTAAGTTAATTCCTTCCTCATGGATAAATTGTTGTATAGGTTTATGCCTTAAACATGTGTTCAAAAGGAACTGCCTTTTTCAAAGCAGATATGCAATAAAATTTGGCTACCCTGATTTCTACATTTCTCTTTTTTACTTGTCCCCCAACACACTCATTTACCCCCATTCAAATTCATTTACTCCTGAGTTATTGTCATTATATATAAATTGATATGTTTATGTTATTGATATCACAAGTAGTATTAACCATAAGCAGATACCACAGGACTGAAGCAATGATATCTAAGCTAATGTAAATCGATTTACAGTTTGGGAGCAAGCAGCTATATCAAAAGAATTACAGTGAGGGGTGGAATACACACTGGTCAAGTGGAATATATTTTGTCGATCAAGATAGTTTTTCTCCTTTGGCTAGTATTTGGCACAGAAGTGGTATTCAGCCGGTTCGGACTGGTTCGGGTAAAATGATAGCAGAAATTTTGAGTAGTTTGGAGAACCGGCAAATACCACCTTTAGTTGGCCCCGCAGTCCCACCCCCATCATCCCCTGTGCTATATTTCCTTGTTTTTAGCTCAGCTGATTCATGCATCAGAGCGATTTGCTGTGCCTCAGGTGAGCTAAAAACAGCTCCGCTCACCAGCGGTGACATTGAGGGCAGTCTTTAAGTGTTATGCATGCAAAGCACGCTCTCATAGAACCAGTAGGACAAGATTTGGAATCCCACCGCTGATTAAACAATTCTCAGCTTGATAGTACCATTTTCTTAAATTTCGGTTCTGTGACTATATAAATATCTTCGTGAAAAGAAAAAGAAAGAAAGAAGAAAAGAAATTCTACTCCCCCAATAAAAAGAATGTCATTATAGTTGAGTCAGAAAACATATCATATCCCATACAGCAGAGGTGAGTTCCTGCCGGTTTGGACTGGTTCAGCTGAGTAGCTAGTAACTCGGCCAGCCACGCCTCCAACCGGTTCTATCGGCGGTGCCTACATACCTCCATCTAAACAAGTTGTATGAACCAACTGGTTCTATCAGTGGCATCTTTTTTTTATAGTACTGTGTATGTGTGCGTAGCGCACATCAAGTGCCCATGTGCCCGCAGAGCATCCCTGAGCAAACCAGCAGTAGCGGCAGCCAGAACCCACCCCTGCCATACAGCTGATCTTCTTCTGCAACACTGAAGTCCTCAGAAATGTTGACAATAGAAAAAAGTCACTTTAAAACAAAATTACAGCATAATTGTAGGACAAAATAAGCAAAAGGAAGTTTCCAGGAATAAAATATTATTTTCTTTTTATGCAATATTTCAAACACTAGCAGTTTTGTGGATTTTTTTTATGCATGATTACAAGCAAATGGTGGGTGAAACATTTGATGTACAGTATAACTTGCAAAATAAAATCTGAAAAGAAAAGAAAAAATAATCTGCTGTTTGATCAATCTGCTAAATAAGATCTTACCACAAGTCTTTCCCAACATACTTTATCGCTATCACATCTTTTCTTTTCTTTATTCTCTCTCTATGTTCCTTTCAAGTGCCTTCATTTCTTTTATTATCAGAGTACACTGAGATCATGTTTGCCAATCATAACTCAGCCTACGTCAACCAACAGCCAAGTGCAAACACTGCAGCCCAGCCTATTTGGGAACATCAGCCAATGAGTCCTTATTCTCCCTGTCCATATTTGCCACTTGAGTTTTACAGCACCACATCCCAACAATATGGGGTGTGTGAATTCTCCACACCCTCCCTCATTTGTTTGCGTATTTTGGATGGTTTGCAAATATACCCTGGGATGATAAGTGACAGCTCAAACATCATTATGTTTTCCTACAAATGTTGTCATGGTGGCTTTCAAGCTAATATAATGCCATCTAAGAGCTTATCTTAGGGCTAAAATAGGAGTGTCAAACTAGATTTTATTAAGTGCCACATCAGGGTTGTGTTTGACCTCGGGAGGGGTGGAGTCGGCATGGCCAGTTTGATGTCACTTGTGTTGGGGTTACCTGTGGTGGCCCCAAGCATTCTGCCATCGAAAACGGGTTCCTGAACTCCATTTTCAACTGCAATGGCCTCCTGCAACCAGCTGTCCATGAAAACGGAGCTCGGGAGAGCCACATGTGGCCCTCGTGTGCTCCGTTTTCAGCTGTGACAGCCTCCAGCAACCCTCTGCCAGTGAAAACAGAGCTGGGGAGGGACGCATGCAGCCCACCCGATCTTCATTTTCACTGGAAGAGGCACCACGGGCCAGTCCTTTGCTGTTTCTAGGGTGGCCCCACAGGCCAAATCTAAGCACCACATGGGCCAGATCCAGTCCCCAGGCCTTGAATTTGAAACCCCTGGGCTAAGAGATGGAGGTGTGTCAGGCAGTCTCTTAATCAGAAAGCAGATGCTCACAGAGATGGAAAGGATGGATCTTTACTTATAGCACAGATAAGGAGCACATAAGGAGTGCCAAAGAAGCTGTTTAAAAGTTTAAGAAGTGATGGAAAAGGGGAGGGGTGGTGCTGCATGTTAGATATTAACACAAGCTACCGTGGTTTCCACTCCAGTCCTCTGTTCAGGTGGGAACAGAGGTTTAATCTGATTGGTTGAGAGGTCTGATAGCTCCCTATAAAAGGAGAGCTGTCAGACCTAACTGCTGCTGGATTGTACGTACTTGACTGTTGTAATAAAGAGCTGTTGTTGCGTTAAACCTGACTCAGCCTTCTCATTGCCCTATCTAACATTTTTTATTTTATTTATTTATTTTCTTCGAATTTCTAGACCGCCCCCCTCCCGAAAAGGACTCGGGGCGGTGTACAGTCCACACAACAAACAACAAGTATCAAATACAAATATAAATACAGATATAAATACACATAAGGAGGAGGTTAAAAATTTAAAAGGAACTGTACGGAAGAATATAAATATGGTTCTAAAAACCCTAAAATCAGTTAAATTTAAAACCGTACCCTATAAATAACCAGGTAAGAATATGTTTCCATATTCCATATTGGCGATGAAGGTGGGATCGAGGGGCAGATAAGGCAAAGAATGAACAACAAGTCAATCCAGCAAGTGAATTCAGCCCAGAGCATCGGTGCGGCATCGAACAACCATTTTGAGCGGCAAACTCGAATCGCCTCAAACGAAAATGGCTATGCACGCCCCGCCAACTCCATATGACCCAGTGGCCGAACACTGGGAATCCTACATGCTGAGGTTCGAATGCTTCCTCGAGGCAAACGACCTCATGGGGTTCCAGACTCCCGCAAGAAAAACCTCTTCCTGGGCTACTGCAGCCGAGAGGTCTTCAAAACGGCAAAAGACCTATCGGAGCCAACTCCAATCCAAGCAGTTACATGGGCGGTATTGTAACAGACTTTAAAAATGCATTATGTGCCCAAGCCTTTGAGGCATGTCCGCCGCCACGAATTCAACGTGCGGAACCAGAAGGAAGGAGAGTCCATTAACCAGTATGTTGCGGCCCTGCAAAAGGCAGCAACATACTGTGACTTCCGTGACCTGGACGACCAAATCCTAGACCGCCTGATCTGCGGAGTGCGAGACATCAACCTGCAGAGACATCTGCTAGCAAAATCAAACATGTCTCTGCAGATCGCACTCGATGAAGCCAGGGCGTCTGAGTCGGCTGACAAGTCCACGGAAGCCTTGCAGTGCCAGCACAATGCGCCACAAACCACACAGAAACAGGCGTACATTCACCACGAGGCCGCAGACCAAGAAACCTCCAATAGCGAAGACGATGACAGCTACCGCATGCGCAGTAGCCGCACAAAGCCGGCGCAAAAATTCAACTTGTGTTTGCCGCCCTGTGCAAGCTGCGGAGGAGACCATGCCCGGTCTACTTGCCGATTCCGAGATGCAACCTGTAAGCGTTGCGACAAAAAGAGGCACATCACAAAAGTGTGCCGGAGCGAAGTCCCTGCCACCACTTGGCAGCCAAAATCAAACCGACAACAGAGGCCCAACCCAGGGGCCTGGTGGAAATACCAAGGATGCCCAGAGAGAGAACCCAGAGAGAGAGCCCAGAGAGAGAGCCCAGAGAGAGTACCCAGAGAGAGAATCCAGAATAACCTATCAAACCACAATAGGGCAAGTCCGCACAAGGCGGCCAAAAAAGCTGAAAGTCACGGTCCTCATTGAGGACGCTCCCTGTGAGCTTGAAGTCGACACTGGATCATCCCTCATGATCATCTCCTGGTTGACCCTGAAGCATCCAAGACATCATGCTGCGCAAGTACCAGGGGAACCGAGTCCCCATCGTGGGCCAAGGCACTTTCCGGGTCCAGTTCAAGGGCATCAACACCAAGCTTCCCGTGACTGTGGCCAGCGCACTACTACAGAGCCTCCTGGGGCTAGACTGGTTCGAAGCCCTGGGTTTGGAAGTCACCGGGATCAACGCCATAGCGGACGGCGGCAGCAAGGTGATTTTTAAGGAGTTCAAGGATGTCTTCAGCTCCAGCCTCGGTAAGTATGTGGGGATGCCAATTTATTTTAACTTGGACCCCAACGTCGCGCCTATCAGGCTAAAACCCAGGAGAGTGCCTTTCGTTCTCCGCCCTAAAATCGATAGGGAAATTGACAAACTGGTGAGCCAGGGGATCCTAGAACCAGTCGACCATGCTCGCTGGGAGACCCCTATAGTGACCCTAGTCAAGCCGGACGGATAAGTCCGCATCTGCATGGACTATAAATGCACAATTAATAACGTGCTGCAACAAAGCGCCTACCCTGTGCCCATTGTACAGCACTTACTACATTCGCTAGGGCCAGGAATTTTTTTTGCTAAATTAGATATGGTGCAGGCATACCAGCAGTTGCCTGTAGATGGCGCCACAGCGGAGGCTCAAACGATTGTGACGCACAGGGGTGCATTCAAATTCAACTACCTGCAATTCGGAGTTAGTATCGCCCCTGGACTGTTCCAAAGTGTCATGGAACGGCTTTTGCAGGGGATACCAGGAGTCGTCCCCTATTTCGACAACATTTTGGTATCGGCTGCAAATGAGGCGCAACTTTTAAAAAGAGTTAGGGCCGTTTTGACCAGAATTCGCGAAAAAGGCCTCCAACTTAAAAAGGAAAAATGCAAAATTAATGTGCCCAGGGTAGAATTTCTGGGGTACATGATTGATGGCTCTGGGATCCACCCGACATCCCAAAAAGTAAAAGCAATCCAGCCCCTACACCTCACAATCAGGCCAAGCTGCAAGCTTTCCTCGGGCTCCTTAACTTCTACAGCGTCTTTCTACAGAAAGCTACCATCGCTGAGCCCTTGCATCATCTCCTGTCTAAAAATGCCAAATGGTCCTGGGGCCGAGCTGAGGCCGCCACATTCGCCGGTGTGAAATGCCTGCTCACTGCTGACTCGCTGCTGGTCCAGTACAGCCAAACCCTGCCGCTGGTTCTAACATGCGACGCGTCTCCTTTTGGCGTCGGCGCTGTCCTCATGCTGCATGTTAGATATTAACACAAGCTACTGTGGTTTCCACTCCAGTCCTCTGTTCAGGCGGGAACAGAGGTTTAATCTGATTGGTTGAGAGGTCTGACAGCTCCCTATAAAAGGAGAGCTGTCAGACCTAACTGCTGCTGGATTGTACATACTTGACTGTTGTAATAAAGAGCTGTTGTTGCCTTCTCATTGCCCTATCTAACACTGCAGAAGTCGGGTATTCCCCCTGTGTGGCAGCTTCTTCACTAGTTGGGGGTTACCAGTGAAACTACAGTACAATGTGCATCTCTTAACACAAATTCCCAAAGGGACAGTCAAAAGCAATGCCCTTTATCACATGTATCCAAGGAAGACACTCAAAACCAAATGTGATATATTTGAAAGAAATTCAAAGACACTCTGAGGATGAGGTGGGAAAAAATAATAAAAACTTTACTGACAGGGAAAGAGAACGTTGGGGAAAATGAATGATGGATTGCAGCATTAAAAGACTATAAAACACCCAAGGCTCCCAAGAGGCACGGTGTTGGCCTGCTTTTATTTACTGTAAAAGGGACTTGCTATAAAAAGTAGATCGTATAATACGAGTCTGAACTTTAGGCCAAATAGCATTAAGGTATTGAAAACACACCGGATGGGAAGGCGCCAAGCAACAGGCTTTCCTCTCTAATCAGCTGGGTTTGTGATAAAGGAGGAAACAAGCTGAAGGGTGGAACACTTGCTCACTTATAATAATCCCCAGGACTCCAGTTTCAAAGTTTTGTTGTGTCTTTAAGACTCAGGTCAAGCTCAGAATTGGGAAGGAAATGGGACCAATGGCAGTTAGTGAGGCATCAGGGGGAGAGGGAGGGAATCAACAAAAACAATAACATACAAGCATGTTTTCCATTCCTGAAACTTCAATGGACATATATATTAAATAACTAATAATGTGCTGCCCTTTTCCAACATCAAAAGTATGCTGTCTGTTTGGTTTATGTGAAGTGGTATAGCTGGGTAATTTCAGAACCTGGATTTAATAATCTTATTGTGAGAGGGAGACTCCTTTAGGATAGCTGTGTGAGTTGTTTGAGAATAAGCCCTCCTTTGTTGAGAAAAGGAAAGAATACAATAAAATGTAGAATAATAAGTGAGTATTTGGAAGGAATTTCTTAAAATGAGAAGCACAGTGGTACTCATCATTAATTGGTTCCAGGAGGTACCAAAAATGATGAGTACCAAATGAATTTTTCCCATAAGGAATAACGTAGTGAATCACAAGACAGTTTACGCTGACAGGTTCTAGCTTATGCATCAAATTCCACACAAACAATGAGTACTGGGACAAAATTTTCACATCAAAATACATTGAGGACCAAAATTTGATGAGCTTCAAAGCAGTTGAGTACCAAGGTACCACTGTAAAGAATTTCAAAGTCAACATAAATTCAGAACTATTCTTATCACTGCTCACTCTTTGATGGTCATTGAATAGAATCCAATCCTTGGATGTGAGTGCTTAAGTTAAGGAATACCCAACAGGGTGCTAGAAAGTGCTTCGGAGCAAGCGTGGGCATCTGGTTGGCACATCTTTAACTCAAGCATGTGCTTTCCTGGAATTGTGCAGTACTATGTGGCTTCAAAAAAAATGTTCTGACAGTAAGAACAATTAATCAATGAAACAACTTGCCTGCAGAAGTTGTAAGTGCTCCAACACTGGAAGTTTTTAAGAAGAGATTGGATAACCATTTGTCTGAAGTGGTGTAGGGTTTCCTGCCTAAGCAGGGGGTTGGACTAGAAGACCTCCAAGGTCCCTTCCAACTCTGTTATTCTATTCTATGTAGTTTCTTATAGGTGCCATGCAGTGGTGGGTTTCAAAAAATTTTGGAACATCTTCTGTAGGTGTGGCCTGCTTTGTGGGAGTGGCTTGCTGCCCATGTGACCGGGTGGGAGTGGCTTGCTGCCCATGTGACCAGGTGGGAGTGGCTTGCCACCCATGTGACCGGGTGAGAGTGGCTTGCCACCCATATGACTGGGAGGGAATGGCTTGCCGCCCATGTGACCGGGTGGGAGTGACTTGCTGCCCATGTGACCAGGTGGAGTGGCCAAGACAATGTGACTGAATTATTTGCCCCAATGGATAAACTACAATAAGATTAAAATAAGTACTTACAGAAGGAAGATGACTGTCCTTGCCAGACTTCAGTATAACTGACTCCAATGAATAGCCTTCACAAAGAAGAGACACAGAAACGAACTCTTCCATTGCATGCACTGCATTAGGATGAAACAAGCACACAAAACAATAAAGACAGCTACTTACAGAGGAAAGATTAATGCCTTGCCGGGTCTTCTGCACACGACCACCTCACCACCTTGTTCCAATAACCTGTACAAAGAAGAGACACAGAAAGGAAGACTTTAATTGCATGCACTGCAAAAGTATGAAACAAGCACACAAAATAATAGAAAAGGAAGGTTACTGTCCTTTTGTGTGTTGAAGTCACTCACTGACCACTTTGCTCCAATGAATGGCTGCAGAAAGAGATACAGAAAGGAAGACTTTAATTGCTTGCGCTACTATATTAAGGATGAAACAAGCACACAAAGCAATAAAGCAGCTACTTACATAGGAAAGATGACTGTCCTAGAGGTCATACTCTCTTGCCTCTTCATCCTGTTAAATAATACTAACTGCAGAAGAAATAAAACAATATTGGACTCAATTGTGGTTGTAAGCTGAGGACTTCACTACAGGTAACAGAAGGGACCTCTGTTTTCACCCAAAAATGTGCAGTCTTTTCAGGAACGATGTCCCCCAACAAACAGGAAAGATATAGTCTTTCATCCAAGAAGTTAGATCAAGAATGAATGTCATAGGTAGAGTCACAAAGCAATACAGATTTCTTTTTCTGAAATTTAGTTCTCAGTTCAAAAAAACAGGAATATATGAATTAGGTTCAGTACTTAGGTCGGTCCAAGTAGCTATTCAAGAGTTAGTAGTTAGAAGCAATGGTAAAGCAAGATATGGATTTAAAACCAGAAATATTTGAAAGGGAATACAATACTGTTCTGACCCCCCTTCCTCCGTTGCCCACACAGAACACACACTCCAGAACAGTACAAGGGAACAAGGTTTATTGCACAAACAGACAAGAGGTTCCGTGGCAGCAAGCCACCAAGACAAAACTCACAGGAACAGAACACAAAAGCAGCTATCCAGCTTGCCAGGATCCCAGACTAGAGCTTCTGGCATAAGTCTTCTGTTGACTGCTGCGAAGGGCGTATGCAAAGTCAACCCTTTTATAACCTGAAAAGGGCGCCTCCCAAACAGCAGCTGAGAGCTCTTTACCGCCTATAATTACGCCCACGCTCCTTGTGTCTGTGGGCGCGCCGGTAACGGGCGTCCAGAAATGCCCTGCTGAGTTCTGACTCACTGTCTTGTGAGTCTTCCCTGCTGCTCCAAGGCATGGCATCGGGAGCCCCCCTCCTCTGGCTCTCACCGCTGCTCCATGCCTCAGGCGCCTCCTGGTGGCCGACCAGACTCTCAGATCCCTGCTCAGCATCCGAATCCTGTCCAGGGTCGCCCATCTCCTCTGGAGCTGACTCGTAGGGACTCTCACTCTTGGAGTCTGGTGGCAGCGGCAACGACACCGGCTGGGCCACAACACAATACATATTTAATTTTACACATGTTAGCAGCTGCTGGAATTGTGTTTGCACAACAGTGCAAAAACAGAGATATGAAAATGAATAAATATTAGAATGTGCAGGAATAAATAAATTGACAATTAAAATCAAGAAGGGATTTGTTTTAGCAATTGCTAACTAACAAACAGAAATTAGAAATCTAAAAGTATGAAAGAAAACACTATGTAAGGAAAGGTCACTAAAATGTATAAGGAAATATTATTAGTACTTGATCATTATTAATGTGTAGATAACTGCGGGACATTACACACCCACAAACTATGGCAGTGCCAGGAAAACACCAAAAAATAACAATTTCCCCCCAAAAGACTGCAGATGAAACCAGTTTTTTCCCCTAACCCTAAGGACAGGAAAGACAAAGCCACTGGAATAAAAACCATCAAGGCATTATGGGAAATTATAAAGGACAGTGGCAGGAAGCTCACAGAACCAGCAACCACCTCACAATTACCTAAACAACCAGGTTTCACACAGAAACACACAAAATCTGGCAAAGCTGCCTTGCACCAACCTGGCCTGCCCATAGAAAAGCAGCCACTTTGAGACACATAAACCATGCACCAACCTGCACACTTAAAAGCAACATATTGCATCACAAATAAACCATTTGCAAAAAGGAATAAAATTTCTTGTAATAAACTTATTCTATAAACAATTAATAAATAAAAATTCCCTAAAATAATTTTAAAAAATTTATTCTATAAATAATAAAAAAGTCCTTAAAAACATTAAAATATTCTATATACAATAAATTACAATAAAACCATTTTAAAATATTCTATCCACAATACGTTTAAATGTATTGAGTATAGTATATTTTTAAATGGTTTACGTTAATTTATTGTTGATAGAATATTTTTTTAAAATAGTCTAACACAATTTTAAAAAAGATTCCACACACAATAATTTAAATGAAACCATTTCAAAGTATTCCACACACAATAATTTAAAATGAAACCATTAAAAATATTCCATACACAATAAATTACAATAAAACCATTTTAAAATATTCCATACACAATACATTTAAAAGTATTGAGTATAGAATTTTTAAAAATGGTTTATTTTAATTTATTTTTGATAGAATCTTTTTTTAAATAGTCTAAGACAATTTTAAAAAAGAATCTGCACACAATAAACTGAAATAAACCATTTTTAAAAATTCTATACTCAATACTTTTAAATAAAACGATTAAAAAAAATTCTATACACAATAAATAAAATATTCTTTTAAAAAAACATTAAAAGCATAAAAGAAAAAAAAACGGGTCACTTACCAGCAGGCAGAATCAGTAGCTCTCCGATGCGATGGATGCAGCAGGGAGCAGGCAGGCGATGAAGCAGCAGATAAGTTGGACTGAAGGACAAGGGACAACCGGGTCAGCTAGGCCCACCGCCTGGCATGCTTAGCCAGCCAGGCGAGGCTGGAGGCAGGAGGGGGCGGGGGGGTAGCAAGAAACCCCCTTTGGGCCGCGCGGCGTACACCAGGTGATAGTCGGCATTATCAGTTCACCCGAATCTGTCCGAACTGGTAGAACCCCACCCCTGTTTATGACCATGGGACAGATGCTCTCTCTCATCCCTAAGAAGCAGGTAAAAGCAAATCACTTCAAAATCTTACCAAGAAAACCACAGGGACTAGTTCTAGTTTACCAGGAGCCCACAATGACTTGAAAAAAGGGGAGGGGCTTCTATTTAAATAAGAGTGACCTACTAATTACTTAGCTATAGAATTGATATATTCAACATTTGATGGTTGTTTTTGTAGAAATATTGGACGAAAGCATTCACCACTGCTGATATAATACATGTAACCCTTGATTTACAACCAAGAATTATATTCATAAATCATTGTGGTCGCAACTTATGTGACCAGAAGTAATTTTCTCACTTCTTTTGCAACAATCATTGAGCAAACACTGCAGTCGTAAAGCAAATCCATTCATTCGAACAGTTGTTTTTTGCTGGTAAGTGACCAAAAACATTGCAAATGGTGGTCACGATTGCAGAATACCACACCCAGTCATTAAACTGACCTGCCTGACAGTAACGTGACCATAGGAGGTGGGGGCATAGCTGTTTTACAATGGTTTTACAGGTTGTAAAGAACCCGTTCTGTGGCCGTTGTAACTTTGAATGGCCATAAAATGACTGGCTGCTAGGGGAGGACTGCCTATAAAGAAATTACCATATTTTCCAGAGTATAAGACACACCTTTTTCCTTCAAAGAAGAGGCTGAAAATCTGGGTGCGTCTTATACACTGAATACAGCATTTTTTTGCCTCCCAAAACCCCGCCCCTTCACCAAAATGGCCGTGCATAGCCTTTAGGAAGCTTCCAGAGTGCTCCTGGGGGTTGGGGAGGGCAAAAATGAGCGAAAAACAGACCAGTTTTGCCATCAATTTTGCCCAGCCCCAGCCCTCAGGAGCACTTTATAAGCTTCCTAAAGGCTATGCATGCGGGGGGGGGGGGGTTGACAAAAAAACAGGCCCGTTCTTATGAAAAACGGGCCATTTTGGGGAGGTCTGCAGAGTGCAAAAACTTCTTTTTAAAATTTGCCTCTTCAAAACCTTGGTGTGTCTTATACTCCGGTGCGTCTTATACTCCAAAAAATATGGTAAGACTTCTTGTATTTCGGTATTTCCATGGGGGTAATATGGAAAGCTCCCAGTTCAGTTATAAGTTTGTCTATTTTTCAGCAGTCTTGAAAACTATAGATGTTTCTAGAAAAAGAAATAACATTTTATTATATATGCTTTTGGTTTCACTGAAAGATACAGCAATATTATTACTAGATATAAAAACAGTGCTGGAAGTCACGCTAAGCACACAACCATGAAGGCAGCAGGTTTGTCCCCAAATTGGCAGCAGTTCTTTTACCTTGCCATTTGTCTCCACCCTTCAACCAAGCAGTGTCATTTCCAATCAGTCAATGGGGAGGGCTGAAAATAGGAACTGGCCAGCAACCTGTCTCTTTTCTCCAAAGCACTTGAGCGTAGAACAAGAAGTAATGGGTGGAAACTATTCAAGGAGAGAAGCAACTTAGAACTGAGGAGAAATTTCCTGACAGTTAGAACAATTAATCAGTGGAACAACTTGCCTCCAGAAGTTGTGAATGCTCCAACACTGGAAGTTTTAAAGAAAATATTGGATAACCATTTGTCTGAACTGGTATAGGGTTTCTTGCCTAGGCAGGAGGTTGGACTAGAAGACCTCCAAGGTCCCTTCCAACTCTGTTATTCTATTCTATTCTTTTATCTTCTCCCTTGATCGTGTTTGCCTTTTTCAATCAAGCACAAACTGAGTAGTTAAGTACCAAAATCATGGACTCTTGGCTGATTGATCTGGATCTGATCATGTTAAGGCCACCCAACTACAGGCAGACTCTATACACAATGCATAAATTAAGAACATAGCCAAAACAATATGACAGCCTGGACCAAAACAGCATTCCCAAGATTAAAATAATAATTTTAAAAAATCAACAGAGGTTCCATAGAAACCCTAATCCTAGCCGTGACTGGTTTTAAAGATTTTTATAACACTTGGAGAGTGGGAACCATCTGTATCTCCAAGGGATACTCTTCCCAAAGGCAGGGGTTGTGACAAGGAAGGCTTGCTTTCTTGATCTGCCAAGACATTTAATGGGACTTGTTTAATTTTGATATAGATGTCCTCTTTGATCCCTCTTTCAAACCAGTGCTCCTCTCTGTCCAAAATGTGGACCCACACACACACCCAGGTCAATATTTACATTTCAATTCCCACCACCCACTGGAACACAAAATGGGAGTCATTAGAACCCTACACCATTGAGCTGAAGGCCTGCCTACCCACAAAGATGGGAAAGAAAAAGAACAAAAACCACATCAAAAAAGACCTCAGAACGTGAGACTATCTCAAGTGGGCCTTCATCAAATCTCAACATGGCATTCAATCGGAGCTGAAGAAGCTTCTTGGATGAGAAGTGAAATGTCTTCAAAGAAAAAACAGAAAGTCCAGTTGCCTCTTGATAAATCACCTTTGGGACTATTAAAAAAACGAGGAAAAAGAAGAAAAAGAGCTTCCTGAAAAAAGTAGGCAGGTATTTCATTTCTAACTTTCCCCTTTATATTTGAACTTTTTAACAGTGTTTATTATAGGGACATGGTGGCTCAGTGGCTGAGACGCTGAGCTTGTCGATCAGAAGGTCGGCAGTTCAGAGGTTTCAATCCCTAGCGCCATGTAATGGAGTGAGTTTCCGTTACTTGTCCCAGCTTCTGCCAACCTAGCAGTTCAAAAGCATGTAAAAATGCAAGTAGAAAAATAGGGAACACCTTTGGTGGGGAGGTAACAGTGTTCTGTGCGCCTTCAGCATTTAGTCATGCCGGTCGCATGACCACGGAGACGTCTTTGGACAGTGTTGGATCTTTGGTTTTGAAATGGAGATGAGGGCCCATCTAGAGTCGGGAACAACTAGCATATATGTGCAAGGGGAACCTTTACCTTTATCTTTACTTTTACCTTGCAGTGTTTATTAACATTTCAACCCCTTAAAAATCCATGTTGCAGCCTTAGTCTTGAATGGGAAACTGCACCCCACAAAGTCTAAAAGTGAAAAAGTCTCCAACCAGGTAGCCCAAACTGCCATAGCCACTCAATCTTCTCAGGATTGAACCAAAGTGTGTTCTTCATCCAGACACAGATGGCCTCCAGGCATGGGGGGAGGGGTGTCACTTGAGAAGGTATGCATCAAAACTGCCCTCAAATGAGCCAGAAATCAATGTCAAAACAGTGCCAAGGTCCCATAATGGCGGAGGTGGACAAATCCCAAATGAGGCAGAATTTCCCCTTGACCTAGCTACAAGGAAATACAGCAAATCTATCTTCATTGCCCTACCTTTGCAGCTGTTGCTAAGATAATTATTATTTTCTTAATATCACATGACTCAAGAAATATTACTGGAAACCCTTGTTATAGCAAGCTACAAGGATGGTATCTATCTCATATTGGCACAGTTCTTATGTGTCAAAGGGCCCTGGGATGTCAAAAGCAGAGGATGTTCTAAAACAAAGTTCAGGGAGTTTTTACATTAAGAAAAGTCAGCAAGCAAATCCATAACAAGTGGGTAAACAGAAAAAAAAATTCTAACCATCCTAGAAAAGATAAATGATATATTTTGAGGAGGAGAAAGCACGCAAGCTGCTTCCACCAGCACCTCTGTTTTGGCAAATTGTAGAGAAAGAGGAAGCAGATGTTAATGCTGTTGTTAATTGCCCTTCAGACTGACATACAGGCTGTAGTCTGGAATGGGAAAGCACCTTGACATGGCTTACTCTTCCTGTTCAGATGTTTTCCCTTATGGAAAGCAACTTCCTAAAATACCTTCAACTGTACTAGCTGTTCAAGGAGCTGCTGCTTCCTTTTTATCTTTGACCCATGGCAAAGACAGATCAATGGCATGTACCTATCACGAGTAGGATATAAACATACCATATCCCAAAGTTGTTAAGATCCTTCCAGGTGTCTTGCCAGAACTAAGTCTGCAATCCTGGGCAGCTTAGAGAAATAAGGTTTAGTGAATTTCTGACTAGAATTGTGATGCACCCATTACAGTTACTCTTGAAGGAGGTTCCGGGTGAGAAGCAAATATTTCTTGACCTGATGCACTGACTTTGTGCTTCTGGGAAGATAAGTATTTCTGTGGGACAAGAAGAGTAACCTTTCTCTTGTAAGGACAGACAATATGGAAAGGTAGGAAAGAGAAAAGGTATTGCTGCAAAGCCAATATTTAATGGAAATTAATTTTTAAAAGCGTAGGCCCGCCATTTAAGGAGAACAGTGCCTTAGCTCCTGGTTCAATCTCTTTCTGATGCTCAGAAGACATCTAATTTCCCCATAATTTGCCTCCATTCATATCCCTGGCTCTATATACTTCTAAGGAGCAGATACATTTTAACCTTAGCCCTGCTCAGGTGTTATGATTACAACTTATAAAGCATGAGATACTCTTAAAGATACCAGACATTGACTGCAAAAATTTAGACAAGCAACAGATGGTAGATACAAAAACCACTAACCTTTTCCCTCCATCTAATGATCATCCAGATTCTTGCAGATGAGATCCTGACATTACATAGGAAGAAGCAATGGTATGTGCACCATCAAAATTAATGCTGGGTTATTTGAAGGATTAGCTCTGCCCAATTACATCAGGTCTGACAGAAGAGGTATGCTGTAGGTCCCATCTGCAAAGGAGATACATCTGCCAGGACCAGGAGAGCTTTTTCTGAAGTGGCACTTTGATGGAATGTGCAATGGAGAAGCAGTGGGAGAAAATTTTGGCAACATAGAGCTTTTCCAGAGAGAGGCCTGGATAGAGACTGTGCAGTCCGAAGCTGGATAGGGGAGGGAGAAGAGGTTCAGGGTAGCTACACCCCAGAATTCCTGAGGATACATCTAGTAGGTTAGAAGGTTATAGCTTGAGTTTGGCAAGATTAAGTCCATTAGGTGTTAGCAAATAAAGGATTGAACTCAGTCGGAATCTGCTATGTTATCCATGGGCTTGGGCTTGAAAGGCACCTGTCCTGAGTAATATTATCCTCTTCAGGTGAGACTGGCTCCATCTTTAATGTCCTTCTAGAAGTCCTTTAAAACACTGCTGTGGTAACAATTTGGGAAACTCAAGGAAATGGTGAAATAGTTGCATTTCCTATAACACTGAATCCTCAATCCAGTCTGTTAATAGCAACATTGATGTTTTTTAACTGTAGAATGTTTATTATTGTTTATTTTACAGTTTATTCTTTATTATGCACAGCCCAAAGTCATGTTTTCTGAGATGGGGAGCTATATAAATATGATGAAATTAAAAATACATCAATTTCTGATGATAATGATTTAGGGTTTTTTACTAGCTTTTAAAAAATTAAGATATAAGATCCATACAAATTTCCTAGAGTCACTTCAGTTAGGTATTATTTAAAGATACATTGGAGGGGGGGAAGAATCCCATTATGTATTGTTTGTCAGTGCAATCCTATACAATGTCTGCTTGGAGACAGGTTCTACTGAATTCAGCATGCATGCCTACAACCGTAACCTGAGTTACAGCTTTTTAAGCAACTTCCTAGAACTGAGCTTTATTGGACTCCAATCTTGACCTGTATGTACGCTGCGATCCTACAGACGCTGAGCAAGAACTAAGTTCTATCAAATCTGCATGAAGACTCCTAGGACTGCACTGCAAATAGTTTGTTTTTAAACCTCTGTAGAGATTTATATAGACTATTTTTAATTCCCATTTGGTGTAGAACAACTGTGCAGAAAAAGTATTTTAGGACAGCTCCGTCAGATGAAATGGTTCTCTTATCTCTCCCTCTCTCTCCTATATAAATCTTATTATTCCTTTTACAGAATGTTCATTTACAATTTTCTTTTTTATGTATAGAAAAGCAGACGAGTGATTCAAAATCTGGTTTTCCTCTACTTAAATTAGATTTCACTTATGCCAAAAGCTGTTGACTGAATTCATGAATATGCAAAGTCTAACCATTGCTTTACATATTCATCTTTTCTAAAGCATTTATTATCATCTCAGGTTTATTTCCAACTATGTCTTTGTGCTTTGTACATGAAATGCTTTTGTATTCCCTTGCCTCGCTCAGCACATCTACATGAATTATGTTTGCAATTCAGTGAATAGAATGCTGGAGAAATTAATTCCAACATGCTTACTGCTCCCCGTTAAGTACCTTTTTAATAACTGATTAAAATTTTCAGCCCCTCGGGAAAGAAGCGTACCTCTTCTTGATTGTTTTTGTGTTCTGGAAGCACCAAATACTTTGAAGCTTGTAAAGGTAATTTCACAAGTCCAACCCCCATAGAAAAACAGAGTTGAAGCTAGAATGTTGTTCGTTGGGAATATGCAAAGTTCCAATTAAAATTTAAGAAAGGAAGATGGCAAGATATTTTTAATGTTTTAATTTCATTTCATTTCATTTAATTCAAGGGCTTCAAGCAACAAAAATCTCTCTGAATCAACATCAAAACTGATTTAGTACAAGTATTTATATATATTTTTTGATGGAATCGAATGAAAATACCAGGGGTGATAGATCCTTTAGAAAACATTAAACATATAGCATTTTCATAAATAGCTTTAATTTTCTTTTAAAAAAAGAAATGAAGTACAGTATAATACATCCCTGCGGCCAATCCGCTCTCACAGGGAGGGCCTTCTCCTGGTGCCGTCCACGAGGCAATGCCAACGGGCGACACCGAGGAGTAGGGCCTTCTCTGTGATGGGCCCAACCCTCTGGAATGACCTCCCCCCCCCCCGACATTAGAACCACTACTGACCTCCGCTCCTTCCGACAGAAACTGAAGACACACCTGTTCCGACTGGCTGGTTTGGCATAATTTATAACGTCTACCTCCTGGCATACACATTCTTACTGGTTTTTAGAGGGATAGTGTTTTAAATTTAACCTGATATTTTAAACTTTTGTATTGATTTATTTATTTAGCTGTACAGTTTGGCATATTTTATCCTCCTCTCATACATGTATTTATGTAGTTATTTCTATGTTTTAATCTGTTGTATTTTGATACGGACTGTACACCGCCCCGAGTCCCTTTCGGGAGAGGGGGCGGTATATAAACGCTAATAATAAATAAATAAATAAATAAATAAATAAATAAATAAATAAATAGTCAAGGGACAAAAGGAAACCGAAAGATAATAATACTCTTCAAATATGGATAAGGGTGCTACCCAGAAGAACATCAAAATATGGATTCATTGCAGCAGCATAAGATGCAGAAGAAGTAGAAGAGGCAACCATCTTGAGACCCACAGATACAGCAAACTTATCTTTGCTGCCCTTCCTTTCTCCTCTCCTTTAACAGGCCTGATCGTGTGGTGTAGATCTTCTATCTATGGGTGGCAAATATGACAGCAGAGTTAACATTTTCTATGTTTCTTTCTCATCAGGTTTTGTAGCCATCAGGCTTTTGAAGTCTAGTCATTGTAGATCAGTGGTCCATGGCAGAGGTGGGTTGCTCCTGGTTCAGCCCGTATCAGGCAAATCAGTAGTGGCGGTGGCAGGAGGCTCCGCCCACCTACCTGGATGCTTCTGCGCATGTGCAGAAGTGTCACTTGAGCATGCGAGTGTGCGTGCACAAGCAAACTGGTAGTAAAAAATGGAAACCCACCACTGGTCCGTGGACCACAGGTGGTCCACAAGAAAATGATGGTGGTCTGTAGAAAAATTATTTGCATTTTTTATATTGCAGTAAATACTATTTATCTTTTTTTTAAAATCATATTAGTAGTCCACGGGATTTAAAATTATGAATTTAGTGGTCCCTGAGGTCCAAAAGATTGGTGACCCCTGTTGTAGACCAAGGGCATGCCCCGATGGAAGTCTGAGATGAAAAACAGTGCCGAAGCTAAGAAGAAGCAAGTAAAAGAAGAACTGACATCTGCTGCTACCATGATCACAACTTTCACTACCTCTGACTGTTCCCAAATCAACCGTGGCTATCACAATAACTCTCAAATCTAGTGGCTGAGCAGAGGGAAGAAGGGATGTTTTGGGTGACCAAAGAAATAAAAGAAAACCCTCAGAGAACACAGTCCCTCTGCTACTATGGCTAAAAAGTGGCCTTGTGACTCTCCTCTTCCCTTTCTGCCATCTACCTGGAAGAACACCTGAGCTGTTTTATTATGAGAGGCAGGTACTAGAGAGCTCTTGTGGCTTACAGAGCATTATCAAAGTCTATAATTTGATGAATTCAAGAAAAATCCTGTTTTTTTAAAGCAAAAACAAATCCAAGGATGAGAAATGGACATCTTAGCAGCCTCCAAGGGCCTGTCAAAACAAAATTTTAGCACAGTTACAGGATCACCTCCATCCAATTATTTCTGCCTGTTCATAAGATCTGACAGGGTTGGTATGTGTCAGAGGCCTCAGAGACATGTTATCAGTTCTGACCTCTGAAACAGCATTTCCCCATATGACCCTGATCCTGCTTTGTTTCAGGAAAGTGCTATGGCTGTTTGGGCTTTGGGCCAGCAGTTTTGTGAGCCAGCTGAACTATATAGTAATAATTTTTGTATGTTCCCAACAGGTGGGAGGGTATGTTTCTATTGGTTGCTTAATGGAGGGAGGGAGGGAGGGGAGAGAGAGAGAGGAGAGAGAGAGAGAATCAACTATTATGTCATAGATGGCATAATATATAATGCATTTAACTATGTGTTTTAAATTTTCTATATTTCGTTTTGAGTCCTACAATTAGGTAAATTATTAAACACATAGTCTAGCCAAGAACAGAATGTTAAAGAAGTAGTGCTGACCCAATGCAGAAAATATTCAATACAAAGATAAGAAATTAGAAAATAGATTAAGGAAGAACAAAGCAAAATAAAATAAAAGTAAATAGAAATAATAATTTAAAAATAATAAATACATATATTAAAAAGGAAACAAAAAACTCAAGGGTCAGAATCAATGGACCACTAGATTAAGATAAAATAACCTTTATTGACACTTTTATGTCTATAGATCCATATGCATTTACCATGCAGTGCACCTTAAATGCTGGTGGCTCTTTTCAGGCAGACTAACCCTGGATTATGTTATAAATAATAAATAAAATGTCTTGTATTCCTGTTCCATCTTACTTGAATATTACACCTTACTGAACACAGATGTGTTTGATTCTTTTTTAATCCTGTTTCTGAATTTGAACCCAAGTTCTGGATTGCTTCTTCATTTGGACTCTTTTTGTTATTTTCTACCACTTACTTTCTCAGCCCTTCTGTAATTGCAGATTTAGAAGGGACTGTTTCGTATGGTGTGATCTGCATAACATTACCTAACCATGATCTGTCATATCAAATTGAGAGATAAAATAGCTCATTTCTATAAGCAATCAAAGTCACAGATAAGCATGAACACTTTTCTGGTCAGCTGAAAACTGTCCATGTTTGGTTCTTGAAGGAGTAAAAACTAATGCACAACAGTGGCCAACATTGGACACTTGCTCTATATAGACATGGTGCTGAATAAGTTGTAATCTCTTAAGAAACAAAGATGGGGGAACGAAGAAAAGCATGTAAGATGGGACCACATATACCTCATGTGAAATCAAGATGGATTGAAACCCTGAATGTGAACATTTTTTTAATTTCTCCATTCAGGATGTGATGTGTGAATTATGAATTGGGGAAAAAGTTATTCAGCATCAGGAAATGAGAAAAACACAGACCCCCCCCCCCCAGTGGTTAGCAGACAGGTGACTCGCTGCCTCTTGGGTTGGATCTTTGAAGGGCTGTTGCAGTTCCTCACGGTGCCTTTTTGAGACTGCTTTGCACTCTGTTCCTCTGTCCACTTTCTTCATCTTCTTTTCTTTCTTTGCATTTCCTCCCAATGGTTTGTCTTCTTTTCCCTTCACTCCCATACTCTTGTGGTGGATTCACATCAACTGGCTACTCAGGTTGTCCAGCTAATTCAGCTGCCAGTCTATGATGCTACCACGTTTTCTTAGATTCCCTATTTTTTAACAGCTTTTCTTTGTGGAATTCCTTTCCTTCTCTGCCAGACTTTCAGCAGTAGATTAGCAAAGTGCTATACATTCAACTAGCAGCAGCAAAACCTCCAGCAATTGACACTAAGATTGGAGAAGTTGTACTTTTCCTCAGGAGTGTGTACGTTGCTCTGATTATCCACTGGAACCCATGGAGCCCTTCTGAAAAGGTTCCAATTTCTCACGACAGATATTCAGAAGAAAAGGGAACTAGATTCAGTCACCTCGGCCTGCCTTCTCTTCCCTAGGTAAAGCTGGTGTAATCATGGGATTTTCATCTTCCTGGCAGCTTTCCTCTCTGCCTATACCATTTATGCAATGCATCACTCAACCACTTGTTCAGAGACCATTCAGGACTTGCAAACAAGGAGGACTTACAATTGGGTCTTGGAGCCCTGGCTATCACAGCAACCTTGTGGTCACATTATCGTGATTTCTGACATTCCCTGCACTTTTCCCACAAGCAAATTCAATGGGAAAGATGACAGGAAGTTGGAAGCTGTAGTAACACAACACCCTCCCTTAGTGACAGCAAGCAAGTGGTAGTAATGCAATCCTACAATGATTGCCAGATCTATTGAATCTTTGTCATTTGGTCATTCAAGAAATAAAATAAGTTTGTGCATTTGGTCCACCCTTTTCTGACCTAAGGCATATAAAGAAAAATGTTATATTCCAATGATTGGAATGCTATTAATTGGAATTATTTTGTGAGTACATTTTATAGTGATAGTAACATGCTTCGATATGGAGTTTAAACAAGGGGACAGCACCAATTATGTTAAAAAGAAATCTGTGCTGCTGTTTCTTGTAACAAAAAGTGCAGATATGCCCTTAATCAAAAGTATAATACTGCTTCAATGTCACAATGATTATCAGGGAGTCCAAAGGACCATTATGACATCATGCCCTTCAGCAGCCTAACCTCTCAGCAACTCAGGCCTTATGTCAAATTGGCAGCAGTGCTCAGGCGAGGAGACATTTCTCCTTTCTCTCCTAGCTTGTTGGTCTCTGAGCTGAAGGAAAGAAAAGGGAAAATCGTGTAAGTAAGATTTCACGGCAAAGTCTTCATTCTCCAGGAGGGCCCTTTGCTAATCCACTCCAGAAAGGGATACCATTAATATCCTCTCAATTCAGTAGTTCTGGAAATAATTAGGACTGAAAAAAGGCTCATAATCTAAACACAGACAAAAGGTGGTGGAAATTATGGGGCTCTCTTTTGCTATTCTCCTCAGTGAAATGACCGTACTGCATACATTGGCCTTTTTCTGTCTATTGCAGTTGTCCAACATAATATGGTTCTTTCTTAGAACGAATAACAAGGTTGCTCCAGAAGTTGTGCCAAAGAAAAGGCCCTGCATCCTCATCATCCTTACTAAGAGCAACAGAGTCCAACCCATGCAGCCTCTTGGAAATTCCTCCAAGAAGTACTCCAAGGGTTCTCGCTGAACGATGGGGCACTTTTGTGCAGAGGAAGTGCAAGAGGGCAGGATCTCCTCCAAACTGAGACAGCAGAAATGGCAAAGTGAAGATGGCTCCACTGAAAGTAGAGCTGATGACCAGTAGGATGAAGATCTGGGAAGTAGACCAGCTCTTTGCCATTCCTCCCTGGAGAAGAAAAAAACTTGAGATTACCACAGTGCTTCATACAATTGCTCCTTGCAAGAAGAACACAAGTCAGCAGTCCTCAGTGGGTTTAGAATTCTCAGTGACAAGGGAATGACAATCTTTTTACTCAAATTGTAGTAGGTGCCTTTAAAAGGACATTAGGTTTATATATTTTCTTTTGTAATCTCTTTTAGTATTTTGTAATCAATATTATTCTATTCTATATTATATTGAAGATTAAATATTTAACAGTGTTTGAAAAAAGTCAGCATGTGTGGGTGTACTAAGATCAGTTGTGAAACCTAAAAATATTCCCTACCAGTTCTGTGGGCGTGGCTTAGCAGGTGTGGCTTGGTGGTCATGTGACCGGGTGGGCATGCCCATGTCACCATCACTTCTTTGCCTTTTTGACCTTCAAAAAGGAAATATACCAATTTTTTTCTGTATTTAATATATAAACAAGAATAATGAAGAATATTTATGTAAGAATACTTACATAAGAGCAATAAAAGTGTTGTCCTTGACCTCACTTCTTTGCACCAATGATAATAGTGACCCAAAAAAGGATGATATACCATGATATACAAATTAACAGATTAATAGAGTTGGAAGGGAACTTGTAGGTTATCTAGTCCAACCTCCTGCCCAAGCTCAAGGTGGCAGGTCAAAATGACTACTGTGACATCAGCAGCTTAGTCACTGAGGTCCGAGGAAAAATGGCAGCAGTGCACAGGACAGAAGAAACAACTTTCATTGTTTGGGTTTTAAGTTGAAAGATGGGAAAGGGATAATCATGTAAGTTTTCGTAGCAATCTTCATTCTTTAAGACAATCCGAGAAGGCTCTCTGCCAATCCACTCCAGAAAGGGATACCTTTAATATCCTCTAACTTGTCTTCTCAATTCAGTAGCTCTGGAAATAATTGGGACTGAAAAAAGATTCAAAATCTAAACAGAGACAAAATATTATTCCCTGCAAGGAGCTCTTTTGCCTCCTTTATTGTTGCTATCTTCTACCTGTTCCTGCACAAGGGAAATCTCTGCAAATAATTTCATCTTTTTCTCTCTATTGAATGATGATCTTTTTACTCAAATTGTAGTAGGTGCTTTTAAAAGGACACTGGGTTTATATATTTTCTTTTGTAATCAATTTTAGTATTTTGTAATCAATATTATTCTATTCTATATTATATTGAAGATTAAATATTTAACAGCATGTGTGAGTGTACTAAGATCAGTGGTGAAATCTAAAAATATTCCCTGCCAGTTCTGTGGGCGTGGCTTAGTGGGTGTGGCTTGGTGGTCATGTGACCGGGTGGGCGTGCCCATGTTGCCATCAGGTTGTTGCCTTTTTGACCTTCAAAAAGAAAATATACCAATTATTTTGTGCATTTAATACATAAACAAGAATCATGAAGAATATTTATGTAAGAATACTTACATAAGACCAATAAAAGTATTGTCCTCGATTTCACTTCTTTTCACCAATGATAATAGTGACCTACAAAAAGGAAGATATACCATGATATACAAATTAACAAATTTACAGAGTTGGAAGGGATGTTGCAGGTTATCAACTCCAACCCCCTATCCAAGCAAAATTGCAAAAGAACACAAAATGGCTCCTGCCACAAGCAGGAAACTCATAGAGCCACAAAGAGCTCAAAAAGCAACTTTCATACTTTACACAAAAACAACACAACTGACTCACAACTTTGTGCAGCACACTCACAATGCAACATTGTGCAACTCACACACAATGCAAAAGCAGCTGTACCTCATAGAAACTGGCCCCTGCAACAGACTTAACAGATTTAATAAATTAACAGATTTACAGAGTTGGAAGGGACCTTGCAGGTCATCTAGTCCAACCCCCTGCCCAAGCAAAATTGCAAAAGTACACAGAATGGCTCCTGCCACAAGCAGGAATCTCAGAGCCACAAAGAGCTCAAAAAGCAACTTTCACAAGCACAAAATGTCACATAAAGCTTGATGTGATTTTGTATGTTTGTGTAAGACACTACAGAAACACAGAAAATCTCAGAAAGCTGCACAAATCTAAAAATATAAAAGCAGCTAAAACTTTATACATTTTAAATGGCTATTATTTCCTAAAAAACAAGAAATCCTAAAAAAAATCCAAGTAACCTTTTTTTAAAGTAAAAAAAACAAGAACACTTAACCAAATGAAGGCACAAGGCAGGCAGGCAGGCAGAGTCAGTTGCTAGCCAATGAAATAGGTTGCAAGCAGAAAGCTGGGGATTTCCAAAGGAGCTGAGCATGTGAATAGCAAAGTAGGCTTTCTTCAAACAGCTTGGGATTCGATCCGAAAAGCTAAGATAAGCAAGCTGGAAGCTGGGGAGAAAGTTGGTAGTTAGCCAGGCGGCTTAGCCAGGTCTGGGAGGGGAGCCCGGGGACCCAGGTGGGGGAACCACACTAGGCCACAACTGGCAATGCTTAACTTTTTGAGTGGGCGGCTGTTGGCGAGGCTTCTTAGAAGTTCTAGGAGGGGCTTCTGATGAAGGCTTCTGATCGAAGAGGGGTTGGCAAACCAAGTAGCTAGGCCATGTGGCAAAGGGACCTTATATGGGGGTGGGGCAGGTGGGTCAGAAGCAAAGTGCCAGGCGTCCGGAAGCGGCGATCAGGCAACTTGGCGAGGGCAGGGCTACCAGGGATTTTTACCCCAGTTCGGAGAACGATGGCCTATCTTCACCTCTTATTTGGGCGAACTGGGGCGAACAGGAGGATTTCACCCCTGACTGAGATACAGCTAAGGCAATGCAGCCCTTCTCATACTTCTTATCTTTGTGAAATTCTTTCAAGAACTAACTAATGTCCAGTTTGAAAGGAATTTGGAGCATAATATAGAACAGAGATGGATAAAGATGAAGGTTTGTGGGTGATAAATCAAGTTTGGTTTTAAATACAAAGTCCCTAGCCTGCCAACTAGAGTTATGTGCTCAGTAATATTTTAGGAATCACACACTGAAACTGTCTTTGAGCAGTTGCTGAGAATTGTTTGCTCTAAATCCACGATCTCAGTCTCTTCACAGAAACATCCATTCCTCATTTTCCTCAAGATTTCCTTTGGACTAAAATAAGAGTATGGTTAAAGAAATGTTACAACAAGAAATAGAATTTGGACGAGAGATGTTTTACTAGGTATTATCCAAGAGAAATTCAAGAAAGAGGATACTTATCTGACTATACATGTAACAACAGCAGCAAGAATTGTATTTTTCCAAAATTGGAAATTAAGTAAGCTACCAACAGATGAAGAGATAATAAAAAAGATATTAGATTGTGCAGAGATGAATAGGTTGATAATGAAAATAAAGGATAAAGAGGAATCGGAGTACTTCTAGACATAGGGAAGATTTTATGATTGGCTAGAGAAAGGAAACTAGAAAAGAAAGTAAAGGGAAGATACAGAAGCCAGATGATGCACTATTAAATGGAAAAGGGGAGGGGGGGAGAAGGGGAGAACAGAAAACAAAATATTAAATATATAAGTATATATTCAAGAGCGAGAAAGGAGGGGGAAACATAGTTAGGATAGATTAGCAAAGGTAAGAGAATAGGAAATGATACCAAATTATATTTGGGTTTGTGGAAATACCATCCCAAGGAAATATCTGAAAGAGACACCTACAACAATAGGAAAGAAAGGGAGAGAGGAGAAGAGAATGAAAGGAAGACGGGGGAAAGAAGAAAGAGGTAAGGAGGACGGAAGGGAGAGGAAGAGAAGGTGAGACGGTAGGAAGGGGAAGGGGAAGAGGAAGAGTAGGAGTAGGAAAAAGGTAAGGGAAGAAGGAAGGGGAAGGAGAGGAGGAAGGAAGGAAGTAGAGAAGAGGGAGGGAGAAAAGAAAGGGAAAACAAGGTGGTGTTACAACAGGCCGAAGGGATGGTAAACAAAGCAACCCAAACTGTATATTATAACCTATTAAATGAAATAGTATAAGAATGACAAATGTAAAGAAAAATAACAATTATGTGAATGTATACCTAAAATGGTATGTAAGAGAACAAAAAAAATTTTTTTTTGAGATGTTCAAGATTTCCTTTTGCATAGATCCTGGTGCCTTTTATTTAGCTCTTCACATCAAGATACCGACAACACATTGGAGACCCTGGAGGATAATACAGGACAACCTGTGTGAGCCAGATCTATTGAATCTTTGTCATTTGTTCATTCAAAAAGTAAAACATATTTGTGCATTTGGTCCACCCTTTTCTGACCCAAGGCATATAAGTTAGCACATCAAGATAAATGTTATATCCCCATGGTTGTAAGGGAATACTGGAGATCCTGGATTTAGAGCAAACATTTCTCAGCAACTGTTCAAAGAAAATTTCAGTGTGTGATTCCTAAAATATTACTCTAGTTGCCCGCTTGCTCGTCTCTTCCAGCCACATGATGCTTTGCTTCTGGCCCACCCGCCCCACCCAACACTTATATAAGGTCCCTTTGCCACATGGCCTAGCTACTCGGTTCACCAGCCCCTGCTCGAGCAGAAGCCTTTATCAGAAGCCCCTCCTAGAACTTCTAAGAAGCCTTGCCAACAGCCGCCCACTCAAAAAGGTAAACATTGTCAGTTGCGGCCTACTGTGGATTCTCCCACTCCCACTCTGGGTCCCCCGGGCTCCCCTCCCTGGCCTGGCTTCAGCTGCCTGGCTAACTACCAACTTTCCCCCCCAGCTTCCAGCTTGCTTATCTTCGCTTTTCGGACCAAATCGCAAGCTGTTTGAAGAAAGCCTACCTTGCTATTCATTGGCTTAGCTCCTTTGGAAATACCCAGCTTTCTGTCCGCAGTCTACTTCATCGGCTAGCAACTGATTCTGCCTGCCTGCCTGCCTGCATTATGCCTTCATTTGTGTGTGTGTGTGTGTGTGTGTGTGTGTGTGTGTGTGTGTGTGTTTTACTTTTTCAAAAAAGGTTACTTGGGGATTTTTTTTTTTTAGGAAATAATAGCCATTTAAAATAAAGTTTTAGCTGCTTTTATATTTTTAGATTTATGCAGCTTTCTGAGATTTTCTGTGTTTCTGTAGTGTCTTACACAAACACAAAATCACACCAAGCTTTGTGTGACATTTTGTGCTTGTGAAAGTTGCTTTTTGAGCTCTTTGTGGCTCTGTGAGTTTCCTGCTTGTGGCAGGAGCCATTCTGTGTGCTTTTGCAATTTTGCTTGAGCAGGAGGTTGGACTAGATAACCTACAAGCTCCCTTCCAACTCTATTAATCTGTATATCATGGTATATCATCCTTTTTTTGATCACTATTATCATTGGTGCAAAGAAGTGAGGTCAAGGACAACACTTTTATTGCTCTTATGTAAGTATTCTTACATAAATATTCATTATTCTTGTTTATATATTAAATACACAAAATAATTGGTATATTTCCTTTTTGAAGGTCAAAAAGGCAAAGAAGTGATGGCGACATGGGCACGCCCACCCGGTCACATGACCACCAAGCCACACCTGCTAAGCCACGCCCACAGAACTGGTAGGGAATATTTTTAGATTTCACCATTGATCTTAGTACACTCACACATGCTGACTTTTTTCAAACACTGTTAAATATTTAATCTTCAATATAATATATAGAATAATATAATACAAAAGAAAATATATAAACCTAATGTCCTTTTAAAGGCACCTACTACAATTTGAGTAAAAAGATTGTCATTATTTTGTCACAGAATTCTAAACTCACTGAGGACTGCTGACTTGTGTTCTTCTTGCAAGGAGCAATTGTATGAAGCACTGTGGTAATCTCAAGTTTTTTTCTTCTCCAGGGAGGAATGGCAAAGAGCTGGTCTACTTCCCAGATCTTCATTCTACTGGTCATCAGCTCTACTTTCAGTGGAGCCATCTTCACTTTGCCATTTCTGCTGTCTCAGTTTGGAGGAGATCCTGCCCTCTTGCACTTCCTCTGCACAAAAGTGCCCCATCGTTCAGCGAGAACCCTTGGAGTACTTCTTGGAGGAATTTCCAAGAGGCTGCATGGGTTGGACTCTGTTGCTCTTAGTAAGGATGATGAGGATGCAGGGCCTTTTCTTTGGCACAACCTCTGGAGCAACCTTACAATACAATACAATAGTAGAGTTGGAAGGGACCTTGGAGGTCTTCTAGTCCAACCCCCTGCCTAGGCAGGAAACCCTATACCGTTTCAGACAAATAGCTATCCAACATCTTCTTAAAGACTTCCAGTGTTGGGGCATTCACAACTTCTGGAGGCAAGCTGTTCCACTGATTAATTGTTCTCACTGTCAGGAAATTTCTCCTCAGTTCTAAGTTGCTTCTCTCCTTGATTAGTTTCCACCCATTGCTTCTTGTTCTACCCTCAGGTGCTTTGGAGAATAGTTTGACTCCCTCTTCTTTGTGGCAACCTCTGAGATATTGGAACAATGCTATCACGTCTCCCCTAGTCCTTCTTTCTCTTAAGCTAAACATACCCAGTTCCTGCAACCGTTCTTCATATGTTTTAGTCTCCAGTCCCCTAATCATCTTTGTTGCTCTTCTCTGCACTCTTTCTAGAGTCTCCACATCTTTTTTACATCGTGGCGACCAGAACTGAATGCAGTATTCCAAGTGTGGCCTTACCAAGGCATTATAAAGTGGTATTAACACTTCACGTGATCTTGATTCTATCCCTCTGTTGATGCAGCCTAGAACTGTGTTGGCTTTTTTGGCAGCTGCTGCACACTGCTGGCTCATATTTAAATGGTTGTCCACTAGGACTCCAAGATCCCTTTCACAGTTACTACTACTGAGCAAGGTATCACCTATACTGTACCTGTGCATTCCGTTTTTGTTGCCTAAATGTAGAACCTTACTCTTTTCACCATTGAATTTCATTTTATTAGATAGTGCCCAATGTTTAAGTTTGTCAAGATCCTTCTGTATTTTAAGCCTGTCTTCTGGAGTGTTGGCTATTCCTGCCAGCTTGGTATCATCTGCAAATTTGATGAGTTTCCCATTTATTCCCTCATCCAAATCATTGATGAAGATGTTGAAGAGTACTGGGCCTAAAACAGAGCCTTGGGGTACTCCACTGCATACTTCCCTCCATGTAGATGCAGTTCCATTGAGAACTACACGTTGAGTGCAGTTGGTCAGCCAGTTACGAATCCATCTGGTGGTGATGCTGTCTAACCCACATTCTTCTACTTTATCTAGTAGTAGGTTATGGTCTACCTTATCAAAAGCCTTACTGAAGTCCAAGTAAACTATATCAACAGCATTCCTCTGGTCCACTAATTTTGTCACATTATCAAAGAATGCAATAAGATTAGTCTGGCATGATCTGTTTTTGACAAATCCATGTTGGCTTTTGGCTATTACTTTGTTTGCTTCTAGGTGTTCGCAAATTCGTTGCTTGATTATTTTTTCCAGAATCTTTCCTGGTATTGAGGTTAGGCTGATAGGTCTGTAGTTTCCTGGATCTAATTTTTTCCCTTTTTTGAAGATGGGAACCACATCAGCTCTTTTCCAGTCCTCTGGTAGTTCCCCGGTGTTCCAGGATCTCTGAAAGATATAATTCAGTGGTTCTGAGATCTCGTCTGCTAGTTCCTTCAGAACTCTGGGGTGTAATCCATCCGGTCCTGGTGATTTGAACTCATCTAGGGTAGACAGGTGCTCACTTACCATTTTCTTCCCTATTTCAATTTGTGTTCCTAATTTTGTGGTGCTGCTTTTGATAGGTTGGACTGTTTTATCCCTTTGTGTAAAGACAGATGCAAAACATGAGTTAAATAGTTCTGCTTTCTCCCTGTTGCTTGTCACCTTCTTGCCACTTTCTCCTAGCAATGGACCAATTGTTTCCTTAACTTTTTTCTTGTTTTTAACATGTTGGAAGAAGCTTTTTTTGTTAATTTTTACTTTTGTGGCAAGCCTTTCTTCATTGTGAGCCTTAGCTTTCCTCACTTCATCTTTACAGGCTCAGGCTATTTGCTGATATTCTGCCTTAGTTATGTCCCCCTCCTTCCACTTTTTATACTTACTTTTTTTGTCTTTCAGTTTGTCAGATAGTTGTTTATGCAGCCATGCTGGTTTCTTTTGGGAGCTGTTATTTTTCTTCTTCATTGGTATTGTGTTAGACTGGGCTTTTATAATCTCATTTTTCAAAATTTCCCAAGCTTCTTGAGTTGTTTTCCCCTCGAGGATTCTCATCCATGGAATTTTTCCCAAGCTCTCTCTAAGTTTATTGAAATTAGCTTTCTTAAAGTCCAAGACTCTAGTTTGACTTTGTTCTACTACTTGTGTTTGGATAATGTTGAATTCCAATATTGCATGGTCACTTGCCCCCAGGGTTTCTATGGCTTCAACACCTTCTATCATTTCTTCTCTGTTAGTGAGAATTAAGTCCAGTATGGCTGATCCCCTTGTTTCCTTCTCTACTTTTTGGAAAACAAAGTTGTCTGCTAGGTTTGTTAGGAACCTGTTGGATCTTCCACTTGGTGCAGAGTTTGTTTCCCAGTTGATGTCAGGGTAGTTAAAATCTCCCATTACTATTGTGGTGTGCTTCCTACATACCTTAGTTAGCTGACTAGCAAAAAGTTCATCTTCTTCCTCTGCTTGGTTGGGTGGCCTGTAGTATAGACCTATGGCAATGTCATTTCCCCCACAACCTTTAATATTGACCCAAATGCATTCAAGATAGTTCTCATTATTGTTGTGCTCTATTTCTGTAGAGACGTAGTTATTTCTTATATATAATGCAACTCCACCTCCTCTTTTATTTGGTCTATTTCTTTTAAATAATTTAAATCCTTCTAGCTGTATGTTCCATTTGTCAGTTTCATCCCACCAAGTTTCTGTAATGGCAATAATATCATATCTGCCCTCTTTTACTTGAATTTCTAATTCTCCCTGTTTATTCCTCATACTCTGTGCATTGGTATATAGACATTTGAGTCCATTTTGATTGACCTTGTGTTTACTGTCTACATAACCTGTGTTATGCCTGACTGCCCCTATTTTCTTGCCACTTGTGTGATTCATGCACATGGTATGGCAATCACTATTACATGCTTGGTTTTGCTTGACAGCAGGAGTGATAATCTTACCCACACACACATCTATGTTACATGCATTTATAACCCTATGAATTTTAGTTTTCTGGGGACAGAGATGTTCTGTATCTATTAATTCTCTGTCCCCGCTCTTCAGTTTAAATGTTTATCAAGAAAATCTGTGAATTTAATGCCAAGTAACTCAGCCCCTTTCTTGGATGGGTGCAACCCATCTCTTTTGTACAGTTTTTCATTGGACCAATTACAGGCTTCATGACTAATAAAACCAAAGCCTTCCCTTTTACACCACTCCTTTAGCCAAACATTAAACTCTGCTACACGCTGGCCCTTCCCTTTTTGTTCCTTATATACAGGTAAAACCTCTGAAAAGATAAGCCTACAACCTATACTATTAAGTTCATACCCCAAGTTCTGGAAATCATTCTGCACAGAAAGTACATCTTTCTGGGATAGATCATTAGTGCCAAGATGTATAATAGCATCAACGTCACAGTCCTTACTTGCATTCTTGACTATCTTAAGAATACGCCTCTTGTCTCTGCTGGCAGTAGCACCTGGCAGAAACCTGACCTCTTTTAAAACCTCCATATCCTCTCCTAAATTAACATCTCTTACGATTGAATCACCAACCAGAAGGTGACTTCTCTTTTTACCTTGTTATTCTTTCTAAGAAAGAACCGTATTATGTTGGACAACTGCAATAGAGAGAAAAAGGCCAATGTATGCAGTACGGTCATTTCACTGAGGAGAATAGCAAAAGAGAGCCCCATAATTTCCACTTTCTTTTGTCTTATATTATGAGCCTTTTTTCAGTCCCAATTATTTCCAGAACTACTGAATTGAGAAGACAATTTGAGTAAGGTTCTTCTTCACTGTTAAATATTTAATCTTCAATATAATGTAGAATAGAATAATATTGATTACAAAATACTAAAATTGATTACAAAAGAAAATATATAAACCCAGTGTCCTTTTAAAAGCACCTACTACAATTTGAGTAAAAAGATCATCATTCCCTTGTCACTGAGAATTCTAAATCCATTGAAGACTGTTGACTTGAGAATGAAGGGCCTTTTCTTCAGCACAACCTCTGGAGCAACTTTGTTATTCGTTCTAAGAAAGAACCATATTATTTTGGACAACTTGAAATAGAGAGAAAAAGATGAAATTATTTGCAGAGATTTCCCTTGTGCAGGAACAGGTAGAAGATAACAACAATAAGGGAGGCAAAAGAGCTCCTTGCAGGGAATAATATTTTGTCTCTGTTTAGATTTTGAACCTTTTTTCAGTCCCAATTATTTCCAGAACTACTGAATTGAGAAGACAAGTTAGAGGATATTAAAGGTATCCCTTTCTGGAGTGGATTGGCAGAGAGCCTTCTCGGACTGTCTTAAAGAATGAAGATTGCTACGAAAACTTACATGATTATCCCTTTCCTATCTTTCAACTTAAAACCCAAACAATGAAAGTTGTTTCTTCTGTCCTGTGCACTGCTGCTGATGTCACAGTAGTCATTTTGACCTGCCACCTACTCATGTGACTTTGGCAGCTCCAGTACTCATCAAACTTATTACCCTCAACATTTCCAGTATAGTAATTGTTGAATTAGACCAAGGAGGTTTGAATCAATAGAATGAGCTCTTATCTTCCTCTGTCTTATAAGGCGGCAGATGTGTGAGATAGATGCAGTTAGAAGGAAATTGGAATAAAAGTGAAAAGACTATAGATAAAATTCTGACTGCAGAAATATTCTGGGTTGCTTCCAAATTGAAAACACAGAGAAAAAAATATCATAGCAAAAGCACAATTCATCCCATTCTCCACTTTAAAGGCCCAGCCACACACTGAGCCAAGGTCTGGGGCAGAAGCCAGACTAAGAGGCTCACTTACAGATCTGAAAGGCCATACTAATTTCTGGAGCAATGCTGTTTCAGAGGGCAGGCTCACAACAGAGAAGCATCTAAGTATGTAGTGCTAAATTTCTCCTCCCCGCCGCTACTTTTACTTGGGACAACTATGTGGATGTGTAATTATGAAGGGGACCAAACTGTGTTCAGAAGGGTGGCTTCCCTACGAATGATAGGGAAAATGATTTCCCCCAACTGTCCCCTCAGATTTAATTATGAGCCTCCTTTCATCCTCAGATGACCAGCAAAATTCTTCCACATCTGAAGAGAAAAAGTGTATTAAAGATGCCCCTTCCTGCACTGGGTTGGCAAAGGGCCCTCCTGGAGAATGAAGACTTTGCTGTGAAATCTTACATGATTTTCCCTTTCCTTTCCTTCAACTCAGAGACCACCAACAAGCTAGGAGAGAAAAGAGAAATGTCTTCTCGCCTGAGCACTGGTGCCAATTTGACATAAGGCCTGAGTTGCTGAGAGGTTAGGCTGCTGAAGGGCATGTTGTCATAATGGTCCTTTGGCCTCCCTGATAATCATTGTGACTTTGAAGCAGTATTATACTTTTGATTAAGGGCATATCTGCACTTTTTGTTACAAGAAACAGCAGCACAGATTTCTTTTTAAAATAATTGGTGTTTTCCCTCTGTTTAAACTCCAAATTTGTATTCCAAACCATCCCATATAGAAAATCTCATTTTCTGAGAGGGATTTTTTTTAATGGTATACTAACTGGCTTGAGTATCATATTTATTCTGAGAAGCAGAGTTTTGTTCAAATATGTTAGCATACTTCTTCTATATGACTCTGAATAGGAACCTTGGGAATATAACTCTAATATATCTCAGATTTCGTAGATGTACCTGTGCGTTGGTGTCTAAAAAGGATTGCATTTCACATTGATTCTAGTTTTAAACATATTAAATTATTATTGTGAATAGCTTTATTTAATGATTTTTTTCTGTTGTCAGAAGGAATTTGCTACTTATTCAACCTAGGCAAATTATTAGAGAATATTCATTCAGAACAATATTCAGGATTTCACACTTATTTGCATGGGTTGCTGCACTTTGACAGGGATCTCTGCTTGAAGGTGTGAATTGTAGAAAGAGGATAGAATTAATAAAGATGAGGTGGATACTCCCTGAATAAGGGAATCATCTTGAAGAGAATTAGAGTTGTATCTGATGTAAAAAGCAGGAGCCAGATTGCTTTCTGATACTGTACACACTGTTGTTAAGTGCTTGACTCTGTTCTTTCACAAATTCTTGTACAAAGACAGGAAGACACTAAATTCTCAGCTTTTGTATTTAAAACAAAATTTGGGAATTTGGGCAGTCAAAAGCAATTTGATCCAGCCCTCTAACTGAGATATGATTTGGCTCTAGGCTCCAGGTATGGTCTTTATAATTTGGACTTTGATTTGGCTCTAGGTATGGTTTTTATCATTAAACTCAGGGTAGATACAGCCCCAGAGACACACACTTGATCTGAGTATTTCTCTTCCTTCCCTATAACATGGCCCAATATAATTTCCTTTGGAGGCCCAAAGATGACACAAGTTACATTTGTTGTAAGCAGGAAAACCCAAGAGAGTAGTAAATCCTCACTCATTTTGATTTTTATTTCTGAACTTCCAGGTTTCCTGTAGGGCCGTTTTTCGCCCTCCGGAGGTTTCAGGGAAGCCTCCTGAAGCCTCTGGAGCGCATCCAGGGGGAGCCCATTTTCGCCCTCCCAAGGGGTCATAAAAAGCCTCTGGAGCTTGGAAAGCATGAAAAACGGATCCATTGCGCATCAAAAGTGGTGTGTGCGTGTCCGCACATGCATGCGTGCTGGGCAGTCACACACATAGAATTATGGGTGTGGGTACGCCCACATACAACCCCCTGCGCTCTACCTGCTTTTGGTACACAATGGGAAAAAGGTTAGCCATCACTGGTCTATACAATGGCACATATTAAAATAAAATTCTGATGCCCGTTCTCAAAAGACATACGTACACACACACAGTCCTCAATTTACAACAGTTCATTTAGTGGCTATTCAAAGTTACAACAGCACTGAAAAAAGTGACTTATGACCATTTTTCACAGTTATAACCTTTGCAGCATCCCCATGTGATCAAAATTCAGATGCTTGGAAACTGGTTCATACTTATGACAGTTGTAGCATCCCAGGGTCATAGGATCACCTCTTACAAGCAACTAACAAGCAATGTCAATGGGGAAGCCAGATTCACTTAATCACCTGCATTTCTTGCCACAGATACATATGCATATATTTCAATCCATTTTGAACACATAGCGGAAAAAAGAGTCTTGAGAGTTAAGAAGGTTGATACTGTATGGTACAATGCTATTATAGAATCTCACCCCAAAATCCCTGCTGAGTTGCTTTGCTTCTATATGGAAGGGAAGCTGCTACAAAGAGTCTCCACAACCAGGCTCCCTGAATCACTCCAGAGAATTGATTCAAAGAGGTTGCTTGACAAGTTGGCCCACCCTACAGGCAATTCAGGAAGGATCCATGTTTCAGTAGTGCAAAGGAAACATGCAGATAAGTTTTCTGCAAATGAAGAGAGGGGGGGCATCATATAGGCCCTTTCATGTGGTCAATCATGTTTACAGGAAAGATGAAAACAGAGGAATTAGATCACAATTGTTGGCTCTACTCCCAATTTCGTGAGTTCAGACAAAGGCTTGATAGGAGGCTGCGCCCTTCTCCATCCACAGAGAGATACTACAAGGTTTGGAGGAAGAGGGGACTCCACCCTCTGATGTCATGCAGCCTCAAAATGTCCTGTGAGGCCATCTGGTCCTCAGGCCAAGACAGACACTCCACCCTTCTATCTACTATCCTTTCTCTTGGAAGAACACATTTGTCTTAAATATATTTTGAGTCAGCTAACTTGTATACATTTTCCCCCTCAGCTTCTTCAAGATTTTCTGAGTGCAATTTTAAATGTAATTTTCTGAGCAGGGTGACACATTCTAGATCAGGGGTCAGCAACCCGTGGCTCTGGAGCCACATGTGGCTCTTTCATTACTTTGCTGCGGCTCCCTGTCACCGGTCAACTCCACAATTGATAGAGCTTTTGGCTAGGACAGGTAGAGGAACAAGGATGCCATGCTAGGAGGAGACTCTATGATGGGGGAACCGGACTTCCGGTCAGCTCCAGAATTGAGTGGGGAGCTTCCAATTAGGACCTTTGTGGCTCTTTGTGTTTAAGGTTGCCGACCCCTGTTCTAGGTAGAATTAATAAATGTGATACTTTCAGGGCTATTCTCCCCCTTCTCACCCATTTATATTCTTGGAAAAAAATTATTACAGTTTAATTAAATGTTTGATTATATATAATAGCTACATTGCAAATGTATTTTAGTGTCAGTAACAATATTGTCATAAGTCATTTTCTATACATGTAATATATTAATAAAATTGCTAATTCAGGATTTTCAATATAGCTGAAACTGAAATGAGCAATTCCTCAGAGAGATTTGATAAGAGAAAAAGATAATTTATTTTATTTATTTGCTTCCTGAATTTATGAATGGCTTGAAAGTACCAAAGAACTTTTTTTACAGGATATTTTAAAAATAAATCTGGGGAAATGTTTCCTTTTATATATCTATTTTAGCACTTGGCTTGACATGGACTTCAGTTTCCCATGATAAATCATATATATATATATATATATATATATATATATATATGTATGTATGTATGTATGTATGTATGTATGTATGTATGTACACGTACACGTACACGTACACATACACATACACATACATATACATTTTCTGCCATTTTTCTTAATGCAAACTAGCCTCACCTTTTTCTTCTGTGGCTGCCTTATAACTGTTAAATGCAACTCAAATGTAGGAGGCGGGAGTAAAGTTACATCATATATCCTCCTGTAGCTTTTGTTGGTGAAAAACATACTTTTGATATTACATTTGTCTTTTGTCATCTCAGGTTTTTGTTCTTGAACCTCTGTTTGGACATAGTAATGTTGAGCAGCAATAAAATTTTGAAAATGAAATGGCTATGTACAGTGGTGGGATTCAAAGTTTGTTACTACCGGTTCCGTGCGTGTGGCTTGGTGGGCGTGGCTAGGTGGGCATGGCAGGGGAAAGATACTGTAAAATCTTATAAAATAATGTATCTTCTAAAATATGCATGAGGCACCTGTGGTTTCTTGTAGGGAAAAAGCAAACAAACTAAACTGGAAGTATAAGTGGATTATGAAACTTTGTCAATATTATGTACATTTTATCAAATGTGGAAAATTCAGCTTGCACAACAACCGCAGAGCAATCTCAGACTTATCATTTTATAAAGACTCTTAAGAAACTGTTAGCAAGAGTTCGTAGTGAGGTGAGGCTACTTTTCAAACAAAGCATACCATTTGGGATTAGGAACTGATCCTGTTACTGCTCATCCCATAAATGCAGGAAATGTTTGTGTCATCACAAGTGTCCAGACTTTGTTTGTTAAATGGGTGGAGCAAAATCTGTAGAGGAAATCTTTTGAACTTACATAATTAGTGCAATGGGTGGATGCTGTATTAAGGCACTGCTTCATTCAGCCTTTACTCTGAAGCTGGAGCTCAAATACCAACCAGAGTAATTGGATGGAAAATTCCTTCAATAACACTGTTTTGTTTAATGAATAAAAAGTGTGAATGCAGATAAAGAGATAAATGTCCACAGTTATGATTGTTTAGCTGCCAAGTCAAATCAATGTTCATTACAGTCAAGGACCAGAGCAAGTTAAAAGAACTCGAGGAACATCCAGTTAAAAACTCTAGAATAAATTAATAAAACAGATAAAATCTGTATTAAAAACCACAATTTGGCATCCAATCTGTCTGTTGCACACAAATAAAACACAGCATGATCTAATTATGATCTTATATCAATCCTTAAACTGTGAGGCCCGTAGTTATTAAATACTAAACTGCAAGAGAGTAATAATGCAACGAGGTTTGCTGCATAAATTATGTAAAATAGCTATGATGGATTAATCACCTGTTTCTCACAAATCCCCAGTGTAGCTGCACAGAATCTAGCCACCTGTGCTGTATTGTTTATCTGGTAAGTATAGGTCAGAATTATAACTGATTTCAAAATGGACAATAATGATATAGCCTTCAACAGTGCACGTTTTGCAAATTAAATCTAATTATATATATTTTTTAAATTAGGAAAAATAAAACAAAAATAAAATGTAAAAGAGGAAGACAGTAGTTCAATGAGGATGCATAATAGTTATAAAGAAAAGAGATACCGTAATATATTTTAAACATAGGCAAGGTTCAGAAGGATTCTGTCAGACCTGGAGAGACATTAAAAGAGCTGAATGGAAACAATACAAAACTTGCATTCAATGAAAGACAGTGTTTCATCATGGACAAAGCTGGGAGTGTACATAGACCTCACAATAAGACTTAAGAATCCAGCCAAGAGCTTTGAAAAATCTGGTTGTTTCTAGGCTGAAATACAAATTGTCCATTCTGATTCTCTGTCTTAATCTGGACTGAGAACCATTAACATGCAATTTTGATTATCCCATTGTTTCTTAAAGTTAAAACACTAAATGGCTTTAATTTGATTGCTTATTTGTACCCTATGACTAGCATTAAGTGTTGTACCTTATAATTCTTGACTAATGTATCTTGTCTTTTTATGTACACTGAGAGCTTATGCACCAAAGACAAATCCCTTGTGTGTCTAATGACACTGGGCCAATAAAGAATTCTATTCTATTCTATTTTTTTTTCTTTTGGGAAGAACAGAATGAAACGGGAGGCTCACAAGATTTTTAATGATAGGATTAAATGTGCCAATTTTCATCAAATGTGACGCACTTCTAAAATTTGTTGGTTGTTTCAAAGATGGAGGTTTACGCACATCTGTGCTGAAACATTATTTTTATTCAAACATTATTTGAACTTTCTGGACTGACAGGATTGTAATCTAATTGGCAAATTATTCAATTAAAAAAGTATAATCATATATATGTTACTGTGAAAGACAGAAATTGGTGAATGTCGACTTTCACCGGTGAATGTCAACACATACCAAATACGTAGGGTTAGGGTTAGGGTTAGGGTTAGGTATTTAGTGTAAGTCATAAATAAGGGTATTTAGCAAATATTTCGGACATACACCAAGCGACTATGTGAATGTTGAAACCCTAACCCTAACCCTAACCCTAACCCTAACCCTACGTATTTGGTATGTGTTGACATTCACCGGTGAATGTCGACATTCCCCAGATTTCTGTCTTTCACTGTAACATATATATTAAGAGAGTATGATGTTTGATCTCTCAGTGTGAAGAAATTGAAAACATTACACAACAGTCATTAACAATTGTAGTGTAACTCTATTATCCTTTCCTTTATTTTTATATGTGGGTTTACTCTACAAGTAGTTGAAAACTAAAATGAGCTTGTTCCATTAATCTTAAAACACTGAGAAATAACATTAATATTATAATTTGCTGTTTTGTTAATAAAAGGTAACAGACCATCAAAGAATCTTGCAGAAGCCTTTAATGAAAGACTGTTATTTATGCTTTGCCTCCATTTTTAATTAAAAACAGGTGCAGTAAATTATTTCTATTAAACAGATGCCCCCTTGTAAGACAAATATATTATGAAATTTATGATGGGAAGGAGATAGATGATTCTACAGTCACATGTTCAAATTCATGAAAGCCAAAACTTAGCAACTGACCCTGGAGTAAGGAACAGAAGTCCTGCTCAGATAAAGCTAAGGCGTGAACAGAATTATAAGGAAAAGGCAACAGATGCCTGAATACTAGGGCAGGGGACTGACTAGAAAGGTCTAAACATAAGTACTAGAAGTTTAAATTGGGCTTAGGAAGAAAGCTGTGTTGTAATGATATCTGAGACTAGAACAAAAAGTTAGAAACAGTTCAAAACAGCCTAAACAGCACTTTTTAATCTTAAAATCAGGTGTCAAAGAGAGAAAGTGGGAATACCTGTAATTAAAATATTGTAAGTGGAAAAACAAGCAATAAACTACAACTGTGGAAATCATTGTATTCTATGAATATTCAGTGAATGAAAAATAGCAACTGTCATTGGTGCATCACTAAATAGTGTAATCAGTCAAGACCAGTGGTGGGATTCAAATTTTTTTTACTACCGGTTCTGTGGGCCTGGCTTGGTGGGCATGGTGTGGCTTGGTGGGAGTCGCAGAGGAAGGATACTGTAAAATCTCCATTCTCTTCCTATTCCAGGGGAAGGATACTGCAAAATCCCCATTTATTCCCGATCAGCTGGGATTCGGGAGGCAGACAATAGATGGGGAGGGGGCCAGTCAGAGGTGGTATTTACCCGTTCTCCTCAAAATTTCCACTACTGGTTCTCCAGAACTGGTCAGAAACTGCTGAATACCACCTCTGGCCAAGACCCTAAGGCTGTGAGTATCTGCCTCTACACATAGACTGTGTTTTTAAAAATGTTATAGAAAAGGATCAAGATTGAGATTGATCTGAAAGTGGTTGGTAATAATATTTCCACCAATATAGGTTAAAAAAATAGGATTTATATTCTGCACTCGCTGTTAAACATCACAGAGTAATTGTTCATGGAAAATCTCTTTTAGAAGTAATATTTCAAATGGCATTATTGTTATAGGACAATGGGTGAAAATATCCCTGGCACATTTATCCCAAATTCCAACATGAAAATGGCTTCTCATTTAATATAGTACATGAGAGTAATCAATACATCGGTACCATTTTCATATTTTTGTAAAGTTGAAAAGTTAAAGACTACACTTCAGTTTCTTCAGCAGGGCTATAGCTTTCATATGGAAATTATGATTTTAAGCCATATTATTAGGTATACAATACTGGGGTGATTTTAAGCCATATTATTTGGCTTACAATATTGGGGTACATTGTAGACTAGCCTCCTCTTGGTGCACCCGAGGCAACATGACTTTGCCCTGACTAAATTACCTATGCCAGATGTCTTCAAACTTGGCAATTTTAAGACTTCTGGACTTCAACTCCCAGAATTCTCCAGCCAGCTATGCTTCTGGGAGTTGAAGTCCACAAGTCTCCTGATCTATACATTCTGGTTGCTGGATCTCACAAAGGTCTCCCAGCAAGAAGCAGCAGCATGAGTATCAAATGCTGTTTTTGTGAAATTTATGTGTAAATGCTGTATTACGCTCTGCCATATGAAATAAATAAATAATAAATTGGGCATACTAGTTAATTTCTATCACGTACAAGAATGAGGATGACACTAAATATGTTCCATTGTGGGCTCAATTTGAGAATTAGATACCTTTAAATCCTGGCAAGTTCTTGGTTCTAAATTTAATAAAATCATGTTAGGTTCCTAGTACTTAAGGCAGCCCAACGTATTTTTTTCCTGGGAAAGAAATTAGAAATAGAAATAGGAGTAGTTTTGCTTACAGTGTTCTTATACAATAAGATGTCCTCAATTTTAAGTTGTTTAACTAATTTTAAAGGAGCCAAGAATTGGCTTTCTTGCATTTCTTCCTTTTGCCTGTTCTACTCAAGCAGTTTTCCTCTCACACTTTCTGACATTTTCTGACTTATTTTCCCCATTCCTTCTTTCTTTTTCCTGGAGAACTTGCATTTATCTAGAGGCTTTATCATTATATAGTATCTTAAAAAGCAGACAACAGTAGAGAAACAAAAAGCTCAAGAAACTTGGTGCTGATTTATTATCACCTTGTTCTTTCCTCATCATGTTGATACATGAACATAAAAGTTGGTGTTTGAATTTATAAAAAATTGATGCATTGGAATAATTCAAAATACATTTTTCAGAAAAAGTATGTGGCTTGTTGTCATTGTTATTATTGTTATCATTTTTTACCTCTTAATCAATTAAAATGAAACAATACACTTTAAATTATATTTATATTTATATTATTTATATTTATATTTATATTTATATTTATATTTATATTTATATTTATATTTATATTTATATTTATATTTATATTTATATTTATATTTATATTTATATTTATATTTATATTTTTTATATTTATATTTATATTTATATTTATATTTATATTTTTTATATTTATATATTTATATATTTATATATTTATATATTTATATATTTATATATTTATATATTTATATATTTATATATTTATATATTTATATATTTATATTCGCATTCGCATTCGCATTCGCATTCGCATTCGCATTCGCATTCATATTCATATTCATATTCATATTCATATTTATATTTATATTTATATTTATATTTATATTATTATTTATATTTATATTATTATTTATATTTATATTATTATTTATATTATTATTTATATTATTATTTATATTTATATTATTATTTATTTATATTTATATACCAACCAATTGGCAATATATTCAGTCAAAACATTTGTTAGGTTCTTTACTTGACCATGATTCTTTAAAAGTTTCTGCAAATCAAAAAATTTCACCTGGAGATTTTTTTTCTTCTTTAGCACAAAGCATCAATTTAACATTATCAAAAACTAAGAAATATTAGTAAAATGAACTTGGATAATATATAATTTAGGATTCAGAATTGGCCTATCCTCTATTGCAGGAACAAGGGCTTCCACTTTTAAGAAACATAACGTATGTTTTTTTTTTAAACCTATTAGTCCAACATATATATGGGAGACGTTTAGGGCTATTTATCGAAATAATTTAGCTGATGTTCAAAAATAGTTTGCTGTCATCTTTGATTTATAAATAGTTTGCTGCTAACACTCTATGCTGTTGATGCAATAAATATGAAGGAAAATTAAAGCCCATGCTAAGGGCATGTCCATGGATAGAGTTAGAGATTAATACAATGATAGACCTGGTTTTTGGAACCTGGAAGGTTCTCAGAAGTAAGTTAAATTTAAAAAACGTAAATGTTAGTTAAGGTAAATTTAAAACTTAGAGTGCTTGTCTTTATCTGAAGAACTTAGAAAAAACACTGTTCCTCAACAATAGCAAAGAAGGTTACTTTATATTGGGATGATGTACCAATCTGGTTTAGTGAAGTATGTCAGTTCTCAGCCTTTGAGATGGAAATGCAAACTCAGACAGTATGATTTCATTTGGGCTAGATTTCACATACTATTTTTTAAAAAATGAATAGTATAACTACACTGTTATTACTTTGAAATTTTTGCCTTAATTTTCACTTTCTGTTCATTTATTTTCCATTGTGTAGTTTTTGCAATAATAGTTTAAATAACAGAATGACTTTATTTTGTTTTAGCAAATCTTGCTCTTTGTATCCACTGTATTTATGATTTGTGGCAGATAAAATTTATACAATTTTAAAAGATTTTCAAAAAAAAGTCATTGAAAGTAGTGGAATTGTTTTTTAGGGCTGAATAAGCTTGTAAACCCAACCATACATATATAAAAATGTTCAGATTAATTTCCTTGGAGCCCATAGTATGTAAATTGAAAACAGTGAATGATATTTGAGCCATTTGGATCAAAATCCTGTATTGTTTTGGTGCCTGAACATCCAAGAGTCTACTTACAATTGTGGAAGGATATAAATTTGATTATAAACAAGCCAACAAATAATTACATTATGTTATACAAACTGTTAGATTGGGTAATGGATAGGCACAGACAGGCTTAACGGTAACAACAGCTCTTTATTAAGTACAACAAGTGAGAAGATGAATTATAACTGAAAAAAAGAAAAAAAAATATGAAGCATGAAGTTCACTAAGTAGCAGACCTCATAGGTTCAGAGCCAAAAAGCAGATTTATGAAGCAAGAGTGAATAGTTAGCAACCAATAAAACAGGTGAGATTATTCAATAGCTGAATTTGCTAAGGATTCTATATGGAACAAACAATAATAAATGAACTTTGTTCCACTTCAATCCCGAAATAAGTGCTCTAGTCCCATGTCTATATATATATATAGATGTATGTGTGTGTACACACATACATGGATATATCAATATATTTTATATATTTATTTTATTTATTTATTTATTTATTTTGTCAAGCATGTATAAGTTAACAGATATAAGTATAAACATGATTATGAATATATATATATATATATATATATATATATATATATATATATATATATATATATATATATATATATATATATATATATATATATATATATATATATATAGTTCTCTAGCTCCATAGATATAGATCCTGTATATAGGTGTATATAGGTATAGAGTTGTATATAGATTGATGATAGATAGATAGATAAATAGATACCGTGTTTCCCCAAAAATAAGACAGGGCCTTATTTTCTTTTGACCCCTGAAATAAGTGCTTGGTCTTATTTTCAGGGAGGTCTTATTATTTTTGGGGTGCAGGAGGTGGCGAGTGTGGTCACCTCATGGCTGCTGCTGTGTTGCAATATTTTCCAGGAGGGCTTATTTTCAGGAGAGGCTTATTTTAGCACATGCGCTCAAAAGCCCGATTGGGCTTATTATCCGGGGAGATTTTCAGGGAAACAGGGTAGATGAATGGATGGATGGATGGATGGATGGATGGATGGATGGATGGATGTATTTGTATATATAGATTTAGATATATAGTGCTCTGGCCTCATGGATATAAATATATAGATGTCCAAATAGGTACATTTGGATTTTGATGCCACCTTTTTTCTTATACAACGTATCGTGGCCAACCAATACTCCTTCCTCTTTCTATTTAAATTGATTGACCTGTATTTTGCTGTAATCAAACTCTCAACAGTTAACGTGATATAGAAAAAAACAATGAAAACATCCGTTATGAAAAAAAAGCAACATAAAATCAAAGCAGTGTACGGTAATAATAAAGTAAGAGCACAGAGATGAAGCAATTTAAGAATAAGACAGAGATTACTCAATCTGATTAGAATGTCCTCCAGAGCTGTTTTGTTCTTAGCATGTTTCCTGCCTCAGCTTTTTTTTTAATTTCCTGAAAATGGGGCACTAGAAACAGTTTCCCCCTAGATGACCTAGTGGATCTGGCTGATTCGGGATGGAGCAAGTGATCCTGTAATATCCAGACTCCAAATCATAAAGAGCTTTATACCAGTTCAAAATCAGCTCCTGGGAGATGATTGACAGCCAGGACAGGTTGCACAGCATAGACTCATATGCACCAGTGGCAGATGCCAGTTAGCATACAGCCATGATGCATTCTCGACAATTGCAGCCTTTGAGTGCACGAGCCCCATGCAAAAGGGCATTGCAGGAATTGAATAGGGAAGTAATAAGGGTAAGAGTTTCTGTAGCAAGGTCATCTTTTACCAAAGAAGCTGAGCAAAAGTCTAGTGACAGCTTCTATAAGCCACACTGGTATGATCAGGAAATCTAAAAGGAACCCTGTTTTTAGCTATAGCACCTTCCTACAGAGATAACATTAAAGTCAACAAGCAGACTAGATGGACAATCAGTATAGCTGCCTTACTTGGGATCAGTTTCAGCCTGCTGTGCCCCATCCATACCCTGACAACCTCAAAGCACCAAATAAGAATATCCACAGCATCTCTCCTCCAGTTGGGATGGCAATGTCAATTTCCTCAGGACATTGATGACATTGCATCCTGAACTGTTGAATTGGCTCACTCAGTGGCTTCACACACAGAGGTTAAAGAGCAGGTGAGGGAGGAAGAAATCTGCAAACCAGAGGCCACTGAATCAACGACTTCTCTACCCTACTCCACTGATTCAATCTGCCCATTAAGGAAGGAGCAAAACCATTGAACAACAATTCTTCCAATCCCCAACCCCTGCAGATAGTAATGGATTAAAAAAATATCTAAGCCTAGGAGAAACATGCTCCCCTTCGCTTAGACTCACAACTATTATTAGGAGAGCAAGTAGAGGCTGTGGCCAAAAAGTCCTTTGCTCTGTTTTAACTGATGCACCAATAGGGGATCTACCTAAGAGTGCTACAATGTGCTGTCTATGGGTTGCCTTTGACAAAAAAGTTTTAATCTGTTATGCCTTTTATAGCTTGGCCCGAAGTTTCTTCAAGGCCATTTCCACCAACCAGATTCAATCCATCCAAGGTTTCTATTTCAGGAGAAGTTATCGGTATGGCCCCTCTCTGAAAAATAAAGTGGAGCAAGGCTTGGAGGCACTGTTTCCCTGTGATGTCCCTGCATTCTTAGAATGGCTTTCCTCCACAAGTAAGAATGGCTCCGTCAATAATGGCTTTGTTTAATAACGTTTAGCTTCTCATCCGTGAAGCTTCTTCAGAGAAGGAGATGGCAAGATTACAGGCATCACTAGCATCTTTTACCAAGTTACGCAGGCAGGATTAGGCATAACTTGCAGCAGCAAGTGAGTGTTTTTGGTGCTCCAGGTTGTGGCCCTGATGGAGAGTCTTTGCTTTTTCAGAAAGAAAATACTTTCCAGTTCTTTTTTTTTTTTGGGGGGGGGGGGGCAAACTAGATATGTATAACAGGTCAAACTGCCTAGATTTAGAGGTTCCCACAGTACAACTGCTATCATTACTCAGTTTGTTTCACCTAAATTTACCCCTTTGTGTTGTAAACTGGATTGCGGTGTATTTGACTGGATTAGTTTATTTCTTCTTGTGGTTCCCACAATACACCATCATCCTATTGTTCCAGATAAGCATTTTGGGGACAACAGGACATCCAAGCATAAACAGCAGCATCCCCTGGCCCTCCTTCTCTTCCTCCTCCTTCCATTCTATTTTAATTCTATAATTTTGCCATTAAAGTAAATAAGAGAATTGCCCATTAATGAGTACTGCATCTGTTTTACGGGCGCCAGATCTAATAGATAGAGAAAGGTCCTTTCAAGGTTTCTAAATATTCCTTAAGCATATTGTATTTCTGCACTGCTGAATTAGCAATCAAATATTCAACTGGTAGATTGTGGAAGATGAGGGCAACATTGCCCTCCCATTTTGTAGATATGACTGAGTGATTGGAGCATAGCCCATGCTTGACCACCATTTCTTATGTGAACAAACCATTGGGTGGGATGTTTTTAACTTGTGACATTTTCAATTGAAGCCCTGATAGATGAGGGTTTGCCAAAAAACTACAGCCCAGGGAGTTGAGCCAAGAGTATATGAACATGTTTTTAAAAACTTGGAAGATAAGCCACCCTGTTGGCTCTTGAAACAGATGAAAACAGGAGGAAGGAAATGATAAAATGAGAGAGGAAGACATGTCAGAGATGAATAGCTTTAACAAATCATTTGAACCGCTTTTTAACACTAGGAGGGAAAGATTTCATTAGCTACTTTTTGTGGGGATGTTATTATTTGGCCGACTTATTCACTAGCATATCACATGAAAAGGCTTTCATAAAAGGATTTTCTGCCTCTATATGGAGCTGGGAGTGAAATGTGGGAAATGAAGTAAATTAGTACCCATAGTCTCCGTGGGGAGTAATTAGGATTTAAAAAAAATGTCCCTCCCCTATTTAATCCTGCTGAATTTGCAAAAAAAAAAAAAAAAACAGTTCAGAGGACATTTCCTACCATTGTTTTAATTTGCAATCCAGAGCCTTTACCCTCGTGGGGTTCCTTTGTAGACTGATTGCAGATCTATGCTTGTTTATAAGAATGTATCTAGTAAAGTGCTGATCGATCTTATCCAAGTTAATAAATTCATTTAAAATATCCCAGGGGTGTCCATACTTGGGAACTTTAAGACTTGTGGACTTCAACTCCCAGAATTCCCCAGCCAGCCATGCTGGCTGGGGAATTCTGGGAGTTGAAGTCCACAAGTCTTAAAGTTCCCAAGTATGGACACCCCTGAAATATCCCCATATTACTCAGAACCAAGCTATTTTCCTATTAATAGTTTAATTTCAAATATGCCATTTTAATTTTGCCAAAATAAAACACAACTATTTTGTATTAAGATAAACATGACTTATGCAAACAAATATAGGAGGAGAGATTAGAGAGAAAAGAGGAAGGGAGCACCTGCCACATAGCACCTCGGAGTTAACAACTGTTGATAGGAAAGTCTGGATTGTGGATGTGGCAGAAGCTGGAGACAGCAGAAGAGAAGAGAAAGAACTGGAGAAAATTACAAAATACAAAGTTTTACAAATAGAAGTAGTACAACTGGGTCAACAGAAAGCAGGAATGGTACCAATAATAATAGGCAGCGTGCCTGAACACCATTAGCATTGGCAAAATCACCAGCAGTCAATTGCAAATGGCAGCTTTACTTGGTACAGCTTGCATCCTGCAATGGTACCTTTAACACAGGGGTGTCAAACTCAAGGACAAGGGCCTAGATACAGCCCGCGAGGTGCTTAGACCTGGCTCGCGGGGCCACCCTGGAAACAGCAAAGAAGCAGCCCACGGTGCCTCTGCCAGTGAAAACGGAGCTCAAGAAGTCCATGGGTAGCCCTCCAGATCTTCATTTTTGCTGGCAGAGGGTTGCAGGAGGCTGTCAAAAACGGAGCTCAGGAGCCCATTCTCATGGGCAGGACATTCGGGCCACCACAGACTCCCCCAACACGAGTGACATCAAGCTGGGAATGCCTACCCTGGCCACACCTACCCCGGCCCCTGAGGTCAAACACAACCCTGATGCTGCCCTCAATGAAATCAAGTTTGACAACCCTGCTTTAACAGCATCAAACAGCATCTGGTTATCCCAGGAGCTTGGGAAACACTTAATAGATGGGGCCAAATCCAGTCTAAACATCTGACTGACTGTCCAACCAACCATAAATTGCAATAACTAAATTTAATAGTGTCCTTTATTTACCATAGCCCAGAATTATCTCTGACCTGCCTGAATGGATGTCAACAGGAAGACAAGGAAGGATAGTAACCATAGAAACTACTCTCAGAGTGTGTGAGAATATTGCAATGAGGCGCAAGGAGAGCATATATTGAATGAGTGTTGGTTCTAATTAATGTATCCTAAGAACTACTGATGGTCTATTTATGAATCAATGAATGATTACTTCCTATGAGTACAGGAGGTTGTGTAATAACCTAATTTTATTGGCTCACAAATGTATACTTTGGGGAGATTAATAAGAGATATGATAGATCATCTTCCACAGTTTATTGAATTCACTGACAATTATCACCATGAATGTTGACGCTCTAAGAAGGAAACTCAAAAATCTAGGGATGCAGTTTAAAGATGAGAAAAAATATTATACGCAAATGTTTCATACCTCAGCACTATGACACTGATTTTTATGGGAGCTCTGAAATTTCCAGCATTGAGATCTGAGTTATCTGCATGAAGGACTGGTAAGCCTGTATTTGGTCAAAGCATAGAAAACAAGGTTAGTGTGATTTTAAATTAAGTATTAGGGGTGATAAAACCCTTGATGTAAGAACCTGAGATAAAAGAAATAAAAGGACGTGAGCATATTTCTGTAATAATATTAAATCACCCAAAGAAAATTAGAAAAAAATGATTTATAGAATTTAGATCTTCATTATTTATGTTCTAATGGTTTAAATGTGGGAAATAATTAAATGAGTTCTTGGTACAGGGAGACAAATATGATTTAATATTGTAGGTGAAATTAAGATATAATTGGAAAGGGGCAATTGAAGGATACAAGTTTTTGAAAGGATCAGAAAAAGAGTTGTGTTATATGTTTTAGTATCCACAACTGCTCAGGCATCTATTCAAATAAACTTTGTTTTTATAATAAACCTGGTAATTCTGTAGAGAGCATTTGGATGAATATAAACACTAAAATGAATAAAAACAAGAAAATGTTGATGATGTTATCTAAAAACGAACCGCAACTAATCAGATTCTTTCTGATCTTCTACTCCTGTGATGGTGAACCTATGGCATGCGTGCCACAGGTGGCACGTGGAGCCCTCTCTGAGGGCATGTGAGCTGTCACCCAGCTCAGCACCACCGCACATGTGCACACACCTCCTGCCAGCCAGCTGATATTCGGGTCTGCCACACATGTGGGAAATGGCACACATGTGTGGGGGTCACACATGCATGTGCCGGGAGGAGGGAAAGCGAGGGATGCAGCGCTCCCCACACACTATGTTTTTGGTGCCAGGAGGCTTCAGGGAGGGCCTCTGGACCCCGGGAGTTGTGGTTTTCACCCTCCCGGAGGCTTGAGAAAACCCTCCAGAGCCTGGGGAGGGTGAAAAACAAGACTTCCAGAAGTTCTGGAAGTCTGGAAATGGGTCTATTTCTGGCCTCCTGAGGGCCTTTGGAGTCCAGAGGAGGCCGTTTTCCCCTCCCCAGAGGCTCAAGGATGGACTTGGGAGCCTGGGGAGAGCAAAAACTCCCCCCGCTATGGGGGGAGTTTCACACGCACATGTGCGGGGGGTCACGTGTGCATGTGCAGGAGGGCGGGGCTCATTGCATTGTGGGTGTGGGCACGCATGCATATACTATCACACACGTCTGCACGATTTCCGCACACGAGGACAGTAAGGTTAGCCATCATTGTTCTACTCTATCTCAGTATTAAATAACATAACATCCATCCATCCATTGATTAATCAATTTTTCCCTAATTTTTTATTATATATTTATTTATTAAATTTACGCACTGTTTATCTCACTGTTGAAAGGATTCTGGGTAGCTGTGAAATTTTTCATGGGAAAAAAAATCTTTATGAAAACATCTTTGAGCTAATTTCTTTTCCCATAATTCTGTTCTGCCATCAATTATGATAAGTGCGCTTAATGGCATTGTTGTTCATTGTTGAGCAGAACAAATAATAAAAACAATGAAACAAGAAATTTAAAGAAACAGAATTCAATTTGATTTATCCTGTTTCCAGTGACATGGTAAACTTTCTTAATCAGCCAGTGATAATCAGCAAAAAGGTTGCCTCACATATTCTATATTATTCAATTGCATTTGATAAAGAAGGTTTGAGCATGCTAGCTACATGCTGTTGTTGCAATATGGGTGATGCTAGGTGAGAGTGATGTAGGAAGATCGGAGGAAAAGTTTCAGTCTAGACAACTGTCATACAAGAGGTATGTCAGCTCACAGTAGGAAAAGGGGCATAGGAAGTGACTCATAAGGGACCCTCCCTAGTTTTCTGGAAAGTAAAAGCAAAGGACGGGAGATTCTGTTACTGTAACCTTCTAATAAATGTTGTGTTAGTACTCGTGTTTGTGATCCTTTTCTTGATTATTTTGAAGTGTTCAATTCATCAACCTGTTGTTCTGTATTCAACCCTCCTGATTTAGGAGACTTCTTAGAACAAAGCAAAAATACAACAACTACCCCAAACCACAAGTTCAACCCCCCCCCCAAAAAAAACCATAGTACATATGTTCTTGGGTAACTGTTTATTTAAGTTATGTTCTCATGATCTCACCTTTGTTTTTTTCCCCACAACTGAGGCAGCTAAAGTCATTTCGTAACTGTTCCATTTTGAAAGTACTATTTTCTCTCACCAGCTGACTCGATTTCTTTTGTGGAGACCACATAGCACGTTTATTGGCAAAGTGATTGTTTGTGTGGTCACAGGCGAGGTTCTGCCCTTGGTCACCATAGATGTGTCTAACCACCAGAGCCCTATCAACTGGGTTATTTTGGGGCACCATTTTGGCATTTAATTTTTTTACATTAAAGAGGAACCAAACTTTGGTAAGGAGAGGTAGTTGGAAAGAAAAAAAATTATAATAAATTGCATTAACAGCTTTCAGAACTGAGGAGCACATTTCTTTGTTTGAGTCATTCATTGATATGAAAGAAGGTACCAGTTTCATGAAAATGTATTTCTGAGATTTCTTATCTGATTTCCAATAAACATTCTCAAATAAGGTGATGTTAATATGTTACTTTGAGAACTGCCATTTCTCAAAGATATGTCATTATCACTTGAAATGGAATGCATTCTTTAGATGTATTTTAATTTCCGCCATATATAGAGATAGATATCTGATTTATTTATACAGTCAATGTGAAATCTATATGAGTTTTATTATAATTTTTAAAAAAATCAACTAAATAACCCCTACTTAACTCATCCAATCTCATCAAAATTTAAGTAGATAAGGTGAACATTGAACTTGTATACAGGACAACATAAATGTGACGTAGAACACATGCAGCTTATCTTTCATAATTTTTCTCAACAAGGCCCAAACAACAGTTTAAAGAGGACGAGAGCAGAGAAATAGCAGAAAAAGGAAATCCTAACTTTCCTGCCGATCATATTTCTGCTAGAATATTTTCCCAAGTCATTGTTAATCAAACATGCTTTAAACAGACTCGGAGCTCTTGACAGTGATTAGGGTTGAAGGAAGCCACAAAGAAGGATCGATGTCAGGAACTTGGAAAAGTTGGTACCAGAAAATGTGGCTACTGCACAATGTTATTAACTTCAAAAGAAGATTTAAAGGAATATATCAGCCTACTGTGCTCTTGAAGTCACTTGTAAAGGTAAAGGTTCCCCTCGCACATATATGCGAATTGTTCCCGACTCTAGGGGGCGGTGCTTATCTCCGTTTCAAAGCTGAAGAACCAGCACTGTCTGAAGACATCTCTGTGGTCATGTGGCTGGCATGACTAAATGTTGAAGGCGCACAGAACACTATTACCTTCCGACCAAAGTGGTCCCTAGTTTTCTACTTGCATCACATTTATACACCTACTCATCTCACAAAACATTTCTGCGTAATTGATTACACTTTTCACTTGTTGTTTTTAAACATTAATTGAGGTAAAATTACCAAGGCAGCCAACATAAAGGTAAAGATTTCTCTCGTACATACGTATGTGCTAGTTGTTCCCGACTCTATGGGGCAGTGTTCATCTCCGTTTCAAAGCTGAAGAGCCAGCACTGTCTGAAGATGTCTCCACAGTCATGTGGCTGGCATGACTAAATGCCAAAGGCACACAGAGCACTGTTACCTTCCCACCAAAAGTGGTTCCTATTTTTCTACTTGCACTTTTTTGCATGCTTTCAAACTGCTAGGTTGGCAGAAGCTGGGACAAGTAATGGGCGCTCCCTTGGACTCACTAGGGATTTGAACCGCAGAACTGCTGACCTTTCTGATCGACAAGCTCAGCATCTTAGCCACTGAGCCACCATGTCCCCTGAAGTCACTTGTAACCCTGACCTAATTTAAAAGTCTTCTGCAATTCAGACATCTGGTAAAAGCGATTTCTTATTTTCCTGCAGCCTGAGGAATGAGAGAAAATGATCAACTGTTGTGTAAGGGAGCAGGGTAATGTCCTTTTGGGTCAGAAGTTTTAATTTCCCAATACAGACCCCTCTCCAAATGTGGTTAGTCAATTCTTGTATAGGGGCCATACTATGTTAACCACTAATTTGTGGTCTGTGGGTTGTGTCCTTATTTGCTTCCTGACACTACTGGCTCATTTCCCTTTTAAGATTTTTGCCTGCATGTCTATTTATCTCTCCTGCCTCACAGAAATGGTTGCATTTTCCCCCTTCTTCGAAATGATACCTCAGTTCCTCAGCTGACAAACTGGAAAAATTTTAAGAGTTCAATGTCATTTAATTCTGTTAAGGCTACTTTCCTCAAGCTCTTATTTCTTGCTTTCTGTTGAGATACAGAACCCCATCAAGAAATGAGGATCTAAGAGAAATGGCCCTGATACATCAACAAAGTATTTTATTGTTGTGTTGGCTGTGCTATTAATTTAGGGTTGTAGTTGTATGTTACTAAACATTCAGCCTTAAATACACATGAGCCACAAATGAGGTATGCTGCTGCATTGTTCCTACTTGGTTCCTTATGCCAATAGGAACAGCAAAATAGACTATGAAAGTTCCTTTATTATGACATCTAAACCAAAGCTACGGCTTCTCTTTACTAAATAAGCCAAGGATCAAAAGCCAGTTTCTGACTCTACACAGAAAAGCAGCCAAGCCAGAGTTTATTGATATACTAGCTGTACCCGGCCATGCGTTGCTGTGGCCCAGTCTGGTTAAATGGAAAAGAAAGAAAAGAGAAAGCGCAAGTTTCTAATATGTTTAATTTCACAATGCTTGTGGGTATACAATATTTTTTGTTGTTCCATTGTCTGTGCAGATATATTGTCTGGTTTGCCGACTCTAGAACATGTAACATATAATTGTCCATGTGAGAAACAATTTTCATTTGCTGGAAAGACGTTGGACCAGGCACATTTACCAAAAGCATGCGAAGAAAGGAGCATTCCAAGGGTGGTTCCCTCCGGGCAGGGCCATGCCGTTACCAGTAGCAGCAAGGTTTGTGAGGGTCTTGCCCACCTGGCGGGCCCTGCCACTCCCTGCACCGGTCACGGCTCCCCCGGCAGAGGCATGGAAGTGAGCCACGGTGGCCCCTGCAAGAGCCGCCACGGAGGATGCTCCCGCAGGCCCTGGCCTGGCACCCTCCAAGCTCCCCACGACGGGCAGCCTCCGGAACGACAGGCTGGATGGAGCCCCTCCAGACCCTAGCATAGGAGGGAGGCTGGGGGTGTATCCCATGGGTGTAGTCGGGCGGCGGGTGGGTGCTGCTGTTGGTCAGGCCTCGGGGCTGCTGGGCCGGGTGAGGCTGGTTGGGGGAGATGGCATCGGGGCTGCCGGCCTCATGGAAGTTGTTGAGCGTCTCCTTGGAGGAGCTGCGCTCGGGCTCCCCCAAGTCAGTGGCCCAGGAGAGCGAGACATCCAGGATCTCAGAGGAGGAGAAGTCCTCGGTGTGTGACTTGTCCAGGTCGTCGTAGCTGTCCGTGTCTTCGCCGATGCTGTTGTTGGAGCTGAGGCTGGCTGAGATCTGTGCTGGGGTCACGCTGGTGATCTGGAAGCTGCTCTTCTTCTTCAACTGGGCACCTGCCAGACCCCCGATGCCTCCTCCTCCCTGCGAGAGCAGTGCCAGGCTCTGCAGCGAAGATGCCCCAGGAGGGCAGGAGGAAACCGAGATGGAGGCTGCATCGGAGGCCGGGGGAGGCAGTGTCGGCTGGGTCAGCAGATCAGGCGGGAAGCCCTCCAAGCCGGTGCTGCTGCTGCTGCTGCCGGCCCGCCAAGGCAGCATCGCAGGCTGCGCCATCTTCTTCCTCTCCCGTGCCTCTGCCACTGAGTCAGGCTGCTGTGGCTGCTGCTGCATTGGGGCTGGCAGAAGTCCCACTGCCACCACCGACAATGACGATACCTCCCTCATGCGCCGGCCCATAGCTGGCTCGCTGTGCGGGGGTGGTGGAGAGTGAACGCGGCCGGCCGGGCTGACAAGATGCTCCACCTCTGCCTCCTCTGGAGTTCTGCTGGGCTGGGCAGGGGGAGGCTGGATTAAGGGCGGGGGAGACTGCTGAGGGATGGCGCAGGCGCCACCCTGCCTCAGTCAGCAAAGGCCCAGTGGGAGGAGATGGGAGAAAAGCATGTTTTTACCTGTCACAGGTGTGACATCTATATAATATACATATATAAAAACTTGTGCGTATTCGAATGCAACGTTGTTTCAAAATGTCAAAGCAATCGGTGAAGAACTTTCGGAGATTTGAGATTTCGAACAAACAAACATTACATTTTTATTTATATAGATTGTTATAGTCCATGGAAGGATCGTAGGTTCTGTGATTTGCCTATCCACTTCTGTGAACAAGGCATCATCAAACCTGTTCATAATGAAGACAAGACACTTAGACTGGATTATTATTATTTATAAGCACAGTAGGTTTGGCTTGCATTGCAGAAATTAAAAAGGTTAGAGCTGAATTAACAATTGAAGCAAAACTAATCTTGTCTCAAAGAGGTGTGAAAAACGTACCATCAATTAATGGTTCCCTTTTTGCACTAATGCTTTAAGCATATGATCTAGAAAAGAGCTTTGTCAAGCTGCTGTGGAAACTGAGTTGATGTTACTGAACAACAAGAAACAGTGGACTCTGAGATTGAGTGTGAAAGTCTTAGGTAGATATCAAAAGCAGTGGAGAAATTGAAGCAAGATAACAATGCAAGTTATCACCTAAGACAGAGGAATGTTCATTATTTTAATGAGACATATGTGTGACAGAATGCGAGAGAATCCCCTCATATTTACTCTTAACTTCACTCATGCCCTACTACCAGTAGAAAAGGTTTTAGGCAGGGCTGAGGTTACACATGCTAAGTTCACAATTTGATTAAAACTGGAAAAATACGTAAGTCAAACATTGGCATCTGTCTACCTTATAAAATGATCTAACTTTTCCTGGTTTTTAGTTTTTTTATCCAGCCTTTTTTTCATACACAATTCAAGGCAGCGAATATACCTACAATTCCTTCCTCTACCTATTTTCCCTACTACAACAATCCTGTGAGGTGGGTTGGATTGAGAGAGAGGAACTGGCCCAAAGTCATCCAGACAGTTTTCATGGCTTTAGCAGGAATTGAACTCACAGTCTCCCCATTTTCTAGGTCAGCAGCTCAACCACTACACCAAACTTATTATTTCAACTGCTTTTCCAGTTTCCTCCATCATCATCATCATCATCATCATCATCATCATCATCATCTATACCACAGGTAAAATCTAAGTGTGGAATAGAAACACCAAAATATTTAATTAGAAAATATAAATAAATACAGAATATATGCATTAAAACCTAAACAGGTTTAATTCCAAGAGAATAATGGAATACCAAATAGGTTACTTCTTTATAATAACAAAAAATAGGTAACCTGGATGCCATAAAACCTATTAGAATATATAAGCAAATTAATTAAAATTAAGTTGCATGGGAAAATAAAAGTCCCAGTAACATCCCCTCTGCTTTTAGCCAGATTGCATGGCAGCCTGGGATGCTTCTGATCTGCCAGCAAGCCTTAAAATAGAGATACAACCCCCTCCCATCCCCCACCCCTGCTTAGGGCTGTCTCTGCCAGCATTTGACACTTGAAATTGATTAAGCACGCTTCTTCAGTTCTGCAGCCAAATGGAATCCCCTCAAGACAAGGGAAATGTTTTACGTCAATATTTCACTTCTATGCCAGACTACCCTCATAAAAAATCTGCCTCAGGAAAGGATCTTCACATTTAAGATCATCCAACCCACAGGAAAGATCTTCCTCTTAGGGCTTTACACCTTCCCAAGACAAGGACATCTTAATTTACACATCTAACAGGCTCCACATCAAAGTCCTTTACTTCATAATCAAAGCCCATTGTCACTATAGGTAGTATCACTCTCAGCTTTCTAGCTTTGTGGCCAGCTTTGAATTGCTGGCGCTCCGTTCTGATGTCTGTATCTTTGAATAAAATTCTACCTCTACTTCTAGCAATTGTCCTATGGGGTTTGCCCCACTTCCCCATTGGGTCATCCAGTTCAGAATCAGACCAGGAAAATTTTTCTAACACATCCAACAGAAATGCCAGTGAGTCCTGTCACTAAGGCCAATCTAGAAGCTCAAGTCCAGAGGAACATCCCTAGCCTTTAGAATCAAACAAATATGTTTTAAACCTAGATTTAAAACCTAAGAAGACACCTGTCATCTGAATCAAAACATACTACTGTGCATTTCTTTAATTTGTATCCTGCCTCGTCTTTGGAGGGACCTTCAATTTAGATCCCCACAACAATTCAGCAGGGTGAGCAGGGTTGAAAGAGGAAAAAGTACATTACTGGTCCTAAATTGTTCATACAGGGTTCAGTTCAGCTTCAATCAGTTCTAGTCAATCTTTTCATCACTGTAGGTCTTATCTAGTCACGATTTACAGAATCTCTCAATAAATCTTTATCCCTTGGGTTTTGTCATCAAAGACATGGCATGGATGCATCAAACATAATGCGTTTTTTTAAATAACAATTTTTAAACCAAGACAGAAAAGGCCACACTTAAAGTACAATTAAAATTATTTGATTTGTTTTCTTCTTTCCATTTATTGTCCTGCCGCCACCAGTGGAAAATTCCAAACCATTTATGAGAAGACAAGCGTATAAATCAAGTTACATTAGATATATATAGCTTCTAGCCTTCAATAAAGAAAATGTAGCTGCAATAAATTTTGAAATAAGAAGTTTAGCATTTTAGGTTTATAAACACTTTACTCATTAATGCTCATAATGTCAGTGTTGATTTGTTACATGCCTATTAAAGGCCATTTCACTTGGCAACCATGAAGAATGGGCTGGGTAAAATACTGAGTTGTACAATATGAATATTATATTAAGTTTAATTTTAGCCTGAGGGAAGATAAGTCATGTGAACCCCTCCAATTGAAGGTCAGCTAGCAGATTTTTTTTCAGGGTACAATGTGACTTGAAATGACACAAGCACTGAACCTCAAATAAGGAAACTGAGGAGGAAAAAGGAAATCAGTTTATAGATGAGATGCTGGGAGCAGATTGAATACAAACAGTCACTAGCATAGGCAAGTCAATTGTGTAAACATTTCCACCAAATGTGATGACAAGGATGTCTGCTTCAGGTTTTCTTAAATCAGAGTCAGCATTTTTTGGTTTTTTGCGCTGTATTTTTACTTTAGCTCTTTTGCAGGAAGTCTAGCAGCCTCTCTTCCCCTCACCCTTTTTTCTTCAGATTGTATCGGAAATGACACAGCCAAAGGTAAACAATGTTGTCTGACATTTGCTAGCAGATTTAGAGTTTCAGATTGTTTTATTTTCTCAGTTCCCGGTCTACTTCAACACTCATTGAGATCTGTGACTGCCGTTCTCCTAGATTTATGGAAACATTTTATGTGACAGAGAGAATAAACATAAGTAGGTCTCAAAGATCACATTAAGTTTCTTTCCGCATTATTATTTTTTAATTTGATTTCCCCACCATGCTCACTACACTTTAAACTTGCATTGGCCCTGTCAGTAAAATGGGCCAGACCTTGTTTTAACTGTGGAATATCTCCTTTCTCCTTTCAAGTGGCCTGGATACTCAGGCTTCAGCTAGTAAACACCTCATTAACTATCCTCTCAACGTTAATGTCTGCAGACAAGAAACCCTTGTTTCTATTTCCTTGGGGAAAGGGAGGAATCTGGTTTAAAGTCTGAGGGCAGAAAAACAGGAGGCATGAAGCTGGCGATCAATGAATGAAGATAGGTTTCATCTTAAAATAAGGTTTCTTCGCTCCATTGCTGCATGGATAAATGAGTTTCCTTTATTTTGCCTGGTTTGTTGGTTCGTAATAGGATTTTCAGGCCAGCGTTTAAACGAGACATTTCCTTTGGGTTAGAGAGATGGATGGTTCCTTTATAATGCTCTTTTTAAATATAAAAGCCCAGAAGGCACCAAGAACCTGTCACAGAAGACAGGACAGTTAGTTCCAGGGCCACATCACATGCTGGCCAATAATACTTGGCACCTGAGGCAGAAAAGCTAAACTGCACACACAATTGGCAAAAAATAATTGACAATTGGCCATACTGAATGCCATCTTAAATTGGCGTGTGGTTAATGCTTCAACCTTCTTAACAGAGAAGAGAATCAAAGATTTTCCATAGTTTTTTTCTGTCATATGCATACACACTCTTCCAAACCTAGTCTGTCTTTTTGGTCTGGCAAAGCAAAATGAGCCATCTCTTCAGAGATGGCTCTTTACAGGGAAGACACAGCAAGACCATGGCAATTACTCTAACGAGGCAAGGAGCTATGCCTCAATTAGAAACGACCCTACAGACAGAGGCGTAGAATGTGTGTGAATAAATAGGAAATGTGTGCATGGGTTTGATGACATTCATTTTAGGTGTAGACTTTGCATTTTGCACTGAAGAAAGACTACCAGATGTAGGCTTTGAAAATCCAGATGCCTGCAAGATAGTCATCTGAATTTTTGCAATGCAGCTCTGGCAGCTCTGATTAAAATATAATGGGATTTATTTGGTTTTGGCTGTCTAAACTTTTTGCTTTGGAAAAAATGAATTATTGCTTACAGTTACATGCAAAGCAAACCACATAGCAAACCATTCAACAAACCATAATTAACCACAATTAACCTGATTCACTGTACTTTGATGTCTCTGTCTGTGAGCTAATAGAAAGTGCCATTCATATTACCTTTATCAGCCAGTGGTATTTGTAGAAAAGGGCAACAAAATTTGGAATCTTCTACCCCTCCCATTTTGAATGGGCATCATGGTTGCATCCACATTTTAAAAAAACATGATTTGATGAGATTTGTATTAGGATGCTGCATCTCTTCTCTTGCCAATTTCAACCCACAGACAACATGCTCTCATCCAGGGCTTTGAATGATGAGAAAACAGTAATCTGGCTAAAAGTAAGACTTCCTGGGGACCTTAAGTGATACAAAGCTAAACAAATTTGACAAGAGTCCATGAACTGATCTTTTGACATAGAGAGAGATTAATTCTATTTTAAGATTCCTTTGAAGAGCTTCACTTCAAAGGCTCAGGAAGTAATAGCCCCATTGACTCAGGTTGCTGTTAAGACTTCATCTGAAATCCAAATTGACAAGAGTTGAACAAAAGATAGCATGACAAAATATGAAAAAAGGGTGGTTGTGAAAGGGAGAAACGACTAGAAGGCACTTCATTTGAGGAAAGATGAAGGGAAGCATTTTTAATGGCTTTCATAAGACCGTTTCTCTAAAAGCTGATGGACTTCATTTACAACTTTCTCCAAGAAGCTAAAGATAAAAGCAACAATAGCTTTAAAGCTTCAGTGCGCCAGAAAGGTCTTCAACTTCAAGCAGATTGAGATGACCTGCTACTCCACCTCAAGAGCTCTGACAGAACTCTAAGCTTTGAGACTCTGTGCTTTGAGTACCAATCCACTTACATATTCTATCAACTGAGTCCAAGAGCTTGCACCTACATGTGAGAACGTAAGCACTAGTATAACATTTAAAAATTCAATATTGATCAATTTCTAAAAATCTATGATGATCTCAGAGTGCACTGCAACCTCCCCCCAGTTTTTAAAATTTATTTCTATCTGCCTTCATGATTTTTACAAATGTCATACAACAAATATTTCCAATACACTTTTCTCCTCATATTTTCCTCATATGTCCACTGTGATACTCTTATAGGGGGCTAGTGCTGCTCCTTCTAGCTTCAACTCTCTATATTTCCTGGAAGTGTGGGGCTATATATAGCTTCTCCCATTATGACCTTTTTGCTAAGCCCTAAATGGCTTTATAGCTCAATTGGAAGTCAATGCAAGGCCTAAACTGTATATATAAAATATGTATTGGGTGCCAGTGAGTACATAGGTTGTATCATTTCTTAATCCTTTCTGTGACTTAAAGCCATAGAAAAATGTATGTTTCCCCAATTTATTTATTTTTACTCAGAAAAAAAAATGGAAGCCAATAAAAAGCCTCAAGAATTCACCATTCGTAAATCACAGAAAGGATAACATTTATACTTTCAAAGCAGAAAGCACTGTACAAACCACAAAGTCATTAAGTGCTTACAACAGGATGCAAACAATATGAGTTGGCAGAGTATCCAGTGCACTATGTTAGTTCTTCACTAGGTAACCTTATTTTAGAAGTACCTTTCTTCATGTCATTCATCTTCATAGTTGTTTCCCCTTCTTACAACCAATTATTGGGTATTTGTTTTAAGAAATCAAATTTCACAAAGCAAAATATACAATTTAGAAGAGTCCTTTCTTTACTTGTAAAAATTACTACTAGTCATACCTAACTCAAAACTCAACACTCAATGCAATTATTACCATACTAGTCATTCATCTCATACATTTCCTCTTCATACATCTGCTTTTATTAAAGCAGACTTCACATTGTCTATTATCAAAACCTATAGATTTCTAAACAATTGCTCTTTACATGACCTATATTTTGAAAGCCATCTATAATTATTTTGTATACATACATTCTTTTTTCACAGTGGGGCTATTTTCAGTTTTGGATTAAAAAAATTTGGGAATGTACTGTAAGTTGAACTTATTTGTTAGTGTTGCAAATCATGCTTAATTAGAGAGAACCATTTGGCATATTTTAAAGACAAGATATTTTACATGCCCAATCTCATTGAAAGGAGTTAATTTATACAAACAGTTTACATATTTGTTTGACATGTTTGATTAATTTTAGGTTACTTTATGGAAGACTTACAAAACTTTATTTTATGGTGATTATTTTTAGTCTTATTGTATACTGAAGGGTTATAGGTGGGGCTGGATTGTACACTGGCACAATGGGCATAGTGCTTACAAAACTCTCAAAAGCCTGTGAAATAATTTAAGAGGCAAAACATGCACATAGTTATGTGCAGATCTATATTAACTATATGCACTCTAGAAAGAGTGCAGAAAAGAGCAACAAAGATGATTAGGTGACTGGAGACTAAAACATATGAAGAACGGGTGCAGGAACTGGGTATGTTTAGCTTAAGAGAAAGAAGGACTAGAGGAGACATGATAGCAGTGTTCCAATATCTCAGGGGTTGCCACAAAGAAGAGGGAGTCAAACTATTTTCCAAGGCACCTGAGGGTAGAACAAGAAGCAATGGGTGGAAACTAATCAAGGAGAGAAGCAACTTAGAACTGAGGAGAAACTTCCTGACAGTTAGAACAATTAATCAGTGGAACAGCTTGCCTCCAGAAGTTGTGAATACCCCAACACTGGAAGTCTTTAAGAAGATGTTGGATAGCCATCTGTCTGAAACGGTATAGGGTTTCCTGCCTAGGCAGGGGGTTGGACTAGAAGACCTCCAAGGTCCCTTCCAACTCTACTATTGTATTGTATTGTATTAAGGGCTCATACTTAAGAGTATGGTCATGACCTCCAAAGATTTTAACCCAGTCCTAACAAAGCAAGAATGTTCCATTCCATCTTGCAATTAGTTCCTTTATTGTTGCAAATCAATGTACTATATTTTTATTCTAATTAATTATCCGGTCCATTATTCTGATATATATTGATTTGCCATACATAATTGCTATTTTGAAAACCCTTGATTTTATTGTACTGGGCTTTTCCTGTAGCATTTCATCCTTATCAATCTAATAAAAATCAGATTTCTGGAAACCATTTCATGGTCTAAATAGGATGATTTAACTTTAAATTAGTGGCAAAAATATTGGGGAGAAAATCCAAATTCCATTTACAGCCGTATTAATTGTGCATTTTGCATTTATTATTTAATTATCAGTGATGTTAAATATTAATATTATAAAGGAGATTTAGTGATATTTGGAATTAATTCATTGCTTCAAGAGATTTTGAAGTCTCATGTGTGTTCCTCATTTTCCACTAGTTGTGCTTTTTTCTCCTTTGTTCCATGATTTAACTCTTTTAAAAGGAAACTAAGTGGGGGAAAATAATTTTTGAGTTTCCAGAATATCGTAAAAGTGTTGTTCCAAAGTCTTTTGATGGTGCAATCTGCTTATTCGTTTTAAAATGGATTAGTATGATAATCAACATGTTTTATTTATTTGTAATTCACCTACCTCCAGAAGCCCAGAATGCAATATATATATATATATATCACTTCTTCCAGGTTTTTTTTCCAAAAAATAAGATAACTGCCCCCTACTCAATCACTCAGCTTCAACGACTGAAGTTGGACTTGAATCTGAATATTTAAAATAGCAGCCAATCCCTTAAGTGCAATAGTTAACTAGTTCTTAGCTTTTTTTAAAAAAAACTGAATTGTAGTTGATTGACTGAATAAAAATGAAAGATATGCTTAAAATCTGCTTTGAAATTCATCCTTTCAAACCTTGATTGTCCAAGGGTAAATTTCTTCTACCATTCTACATTTTTTGTTTCATTGCCCATATTTGACTATGGAAACCAATCAGAGGTGGGTTTCACATAATTTTACCACCTTCCATGCATGTGCCCGTCTGCCTGCGCATGTGCTTTGCTCATGCTTGCAGCTTGCACACATAGTACCAGGGTGGGTGGACAGGCTTACTCACAGTTTGCCACTACCAGTTCACCTGAATCAGTTCGAACCAGTTGAATACCACGACTGTAGCCAATGCTATTTTGTTTATAGACAGCTGTTATCTATCAAGAAAATCCAAGGAGTCACTAACATAATAAAGCAAAAGCTTGACAGATGCTGGCATTTATTATTGTTGTTTCTGCTTTACTGACAACCTGAATAATTGTAATGTTCCTTGCAGGGATGGAGTGTTACAACTTTGTTTGAGAGATTCCCTCTGTTGTGCTGCTTTATTCCCCCTCACCCTACACCAGCGGTGGGTTCCTGCCAGTTCTAGCCTCTTCTATAGAAGAGGTTCCACAAATCTACAGTGCCGTTTAGAACCGGTTCCAGCTCCCTCCCCCCGCCTGTCTGCACATCATCAAGATGAAGAGCCAAAGCTTTCACGTTTGAACACCCCTGGGGGTTTTTTTCCTAAAGGGTTAGGGGGTGCAAGGGTCTTGTAACTTGACAGCTTTAAGACTTGTGCGCTTCAAATGCCAGTTTCTGAGCTAACATTTTGGTTACTAAGCAAGAGCGTTGTTAAGTGAGTTTCACCACATTTTACAAGTTGGCCATGCCCACCCAGTCACATGGCTGGCAAGCCACTCCCATCCAGTCACATGGCTGGCAAGCCACTCCTACCCAGTCACATGGCTGGCAAGTCACTCCCACCCGGTCACATGGCCGGCAAGCCACTCCCACAAAGCAGGCCACATCTACAGAAGAGGTTCTAAAAAAATTTGAAACCCACCACTGCCCTACACACACATATATAGTTCACACAAGGCTTTTTTTTTTAAAAGGAAGCTTATGACAAGATCTACAGGAAAATGGTGATGCTTGCTTTTGCATTAAAAAAGTCCAGATGGGGTTGGGAACTCTCTAAAGCATCTCTGGAGAGGCACTGTGATAGTAGATAATACTGAGTTGGAAGGTTGAAAAACAATTGAAAGAAGGTTAATAGTCTAATGATCTGATCCTCTCAAATGAAGATTCATTATTATATTAATTTATTTGTACAACTCTTTATGTCAAACAATGATATAAAGTATATTAAAATAAAATATTAGCATGCAATAGAACAAAATATGTTCTATATATTTTTAATTTTTTAAAAAAAATATTATGAAACTTCATCAATGGCCCTTGCATAATAACATCGTATTGGTAATACCCTGTTCATAAATTTTCAGATACAAGATCAAATTAAGAAGGCTTCAACATACACTTAGCTACAATAAAGAAGTATGTTTCTATTCATTTATTCCTGAGTATGGACAGAATATATCAGAGACGGTTCTTAGTTGATGCCGAATGACAAACCAAAGAAACTGGTACAACATCCAGGAAAATTGTTAACAAAAGCCACAATGCTCTGAACATCCTATATGGCTATGTAAAATTTGTAGTGTTATACTCCAGAAATATATTGTATTATTTTATAAAGTGTGTGCAGAATGGTTATTTAATTTTTTTTAAAAAATCATATAAGAGTAATAGTATACATAATCTTAATGAAATGATGAGCCAATTAGAAATATCCAGAGAAATTTATATTCCAATTGGGTTTGTTTTCCTTTCCATGAGGACATTCAATCATCAGCAAATCAAAGAAACTTTGAGAGATGGAAAACAGCTATTGGAAAATAATCTCTTGCCCTTTGTTATGTGGTGTCTGTTCACCATTGTTGGAAAGAATTCTAAAACAATGGATATGTATTACTACGTCTAGAGATAATGTTTTCTGTCAATTTTCCCATGGGAAACTTTCCATGGGCTTAATTATACTATTTCAATATGCCTAGGTTTGCACATAGCATCAGAACACTTTGTTCTAGAAAGATCGCACGCTAGCAGGGTTTTGCTTGAATTATGGGCAAGAAGGGACATTCTAATGCATCCACAGCTTTTTGCGTAGCATATAAAACCCATACTATGCCAAATAATCCAACTTCTGCACCCAGAAATCTGAATTTCTGGATTCTTGTATATCTTAAGCATGTGTTTAGGGCACCAGGCCCAAGGGGGCACCGCAAAGTTGAGAAAGAAAGAAAAACCAATGAAGATATGTACATTATGTATCAAGGAGGGGGGGCATCAGGATAGGTCAGTGCTTAAGGCACCAGTGAACCTTAATCCGCCAGTGATGTTGGATGATTCTGATGTTTCTTCAGAACGAATTAGAGTAAAATGTGAGGATGTGCTTTCATTATCCTAGTAAATATTGATAGATTTAATTATATAGTGATAGCATGACTAGGCATATATAGTGGTATGTATAATTTCCAACTTTCATTAAAATAGCATCACTGAACCTGACTATATCTTTGTCTGCATGAGCCTCTGATTAATTACATGCAAATTGCAAGAGCATCATTGATAAGGGGAAAGATTTAATGTACCTTGGCAGGATAAAGCACACAATGAAGAAAATTTATATATATAAATATGTGTGTGTGAGTGTGTGTGTGTATATGTTCCAGCATAACTCTGGAATGCCTCGAGCAATTTCAACCAAACTTGGTACACAGATGACTTACTCTCTGGAAACAAATATTGTGGGGGTAAGACACCCCTAAAACCCCTCGGGCTGTGTGTCCTGTTAAGATGCAGTCTGTTGTGCCTTAAAAAGGTTTCTACTATACTGCTATAAAATGGCTTCTACTGTACAGTGCAGTGGAGTTGCCATGGTAACGGCTTCACAGTACTCCACAAGGGGGCTCCCTCTAGTAAGGGGGAAAATCCAACATTAGAAATTATGTTTCATCTGGACATTTCCCCCCTATAAATAAATACCCAGGCAATGCCAGGTTATTGGCTGGTGAATAATAAAATGATAAATCTGAAATGATTCTGGTCAGAATAACAGAATCCCCATATTTTTCAGCTTAGGTAGAAAAGTAAAGCTTGGCTTAATGCCCGTCCTGGTTTAGCTCTGAAAACCAATTGGGCTCGTCACTCTCTCAGATAAAATCACCTCAGATTATTATTGTTGTGCAGAAAATAGGAGGAGGAAAGTGTGTTGGATATGTTCACTGCCTTAACTTATTTGTAAAAACAATAAAGGTAGGGTATAAAAAAATAGAAAGCAATGTTCATGGCTCTAACAGGTGAGACCATGGAAGAGCAAAATATTGTCACTGATTGTTGGTACAATCTTAACTGCAGTAAAACGCAAAGGTATTTGTGAGGGTTTCTGCCAAAACAACAAAGAAATCCAGACAAAGGCACTATCCCAACACTTCTAAAAGATGAGAAACACACATGTATACACACACTGTTGATCACAATATTGGAACTGACAGCTTGCAGTTGTGAACAACTTTTCCTGGGCTAGTGTTATTGTATTTGCATATGGGAAATGTCATTTCAGGGCAGCAAATCTCCTTGACAAACTTTATCACTGATGATGGGATGATCTATGTTGTCGCTGGAAGAAAATATTGGCTTGTCTCGACTCCCACCTCCTGGGATCCCATTAGAGCAGTGTGATGTCATAGTCAGGGAAAGGAACCCAAGTTCAGATCTTCCAACAAGCCAGCAGTAGGACTTTGGAAGACAATGGGGGATTTGCCACCATGGTAACCACAGAAACAAGGGGAAATACTAGCAATTTATTATCTTTTATTGCCGTGAGGGGAAGTAGGAGAAAGTTTGAATAGAGGGGAATGGGAGAGGTTCTGCTCAGTAACTGGCTAGGTCTGATTGGCGGACAGTCCTTTCTGCTCAGCTATTGGCTGAAAAGAGCAAGTATTGTACTTACTAATCCATAGTTTTCTGGGAGCTGTATAGACTCATAAACATGCAAACTTGGTAGAATGAATATGATTCATCAGTGTCCAAAATAGATCTGAAAATAGTTACAGCAGTGTGAACCAGCCTTAGATACATTTTAACTTACATTCAGAAAAGCCAGAAGACAAAGATTAATTGTCTCAAATCCTCTTTTGAAGAGACTTGGGTACAGAAACATCTGTAGTGAGGAACCAATGGCAAAAGGGAGGATGCAAACTCCAACTTTTGTTCCTGTTCAGATAGTCCTCGACGTATAACAGTTCCTTTAGTGACCATTCAAAGTTACAACAGCACTGAAAAAAAGTATCTTATGACTGTTTTTCACATTTATGACCATTGCAGCATCCCCATGGTCACATGATCAAAATATGGACGCTTAGCAACTGGTTATGACAGCTGTAGTGTCCTGAGATCATCTTTTGCAAATTTCTGACAAGCAAAGTCAATGGGGACACCAGCTTCACTTAACAACCATGTTATTAATTTAACAGTTGCAGGGATTCACTTAATAACTGTGGCAAGAAAGGTCATGAAAGGGGCAAAGCTCACTTAACAAATGTCTCACTTAACAACATAAATGTTGGGCTCGATTGTGGTCGTAACTTAAGGACTACCTGCCTATTGTGATATAGTTCATATACAAAAGTCAATCTGGAGTTGTTGTTAAGGTATCAGGTTAGAAACTGGGAGACTGTGAATTCTAGTTCTGCCTTAAGCACAAAGTCAGCTAGCTGACCTTCAGCCTGCTGGGTGACTTTGAACCATATAGGTCCAGCCTGCATATATGTACATTTGTACATACAGTAAAGTGAGTCAGAACCAGACATGGGCAGAGAGAATCACTGTGTATATAAGAAAGACGACAATGACAAAAATAGAGAGAGCTAAACAGTGACAGAGAAAGTATAAATGGAAGAGTGAACTCCATGAATATTGTACTTATTTCAGATTTTTATTTTGTTTACTTATTTATTTATGTTCCACCTTCATTATTTTTTACAAATAATTCAAAGTGGCAAACATATCCAAAACACCTTCCTCCTCCTCCTTTTTTCCCCTATAGAAACAACTTGGTGAGGTGGGTTGGGCTGAGAGAGAGAGAGACCGACTGGCCCAAAGTCAGCCAGCTGGCTTTCATGGCTAATGTGGGACTTGAACTCATGGTCTCTTGCTTTCCCGCCTGGTGCCTTAATCAGTAGACCAAACTGGCTTTAGATTCTATTCTCCCACTTTTTTTGTCTCCTGAATCTCTATTTCAATTTATTCTCAGAACTTCTAAAGAGAAATTCGAGGGCAAAAGAAGGAGATTGGGAGAAACATCAAAAGTGGTTTCATATATATATGTGACAGCATGACAGACAGTACATTGGAATTTTGCTTGCTGCAATTGTCAGATTGCTATTGTTATTTATTCAATGTGTACCCCTGTCCATCTCAGCTAAGCACCTCTGGGTGGTTCACAACTAGTGAAAACAGTAAAAGGGGGAAAAATCTAGTCAAAAACCAGTATAAAAACTTGTGGAGAAATATGTGTACAAATAGTATGTGTACCTGTGTCAGACAAAATGTGTTTGTAAGAGAGAGACTAAGAAATTAAAGACATAGACAAAAGAAGCAAAGACAACTTCAAAAAAAAATTTAAATAGGAAAGAGTATACCAAAAAATTAAATTGTTAAATACGTTTTATCCTCTTCCAAATGAAATATGTAAATAATATGCCTGTTCTAGGATAACAGACCCAATCCTAAAAGTACCTCGTAGATTTTTAAGCGTTTTCCCATGGTAGGTAGTGAAGGATCAGCAAGGGGAAAGAGCTTAGAGAGACTGAATGAATGACACAGAGTTCATCCAGACAGTTGCTCTTGTGGTTTTCTTCTTGGTATTGCAGACTTCCATCACCTAAGCTTCCTATCCCTCATTTCAGAGTTACCTTGCATCAAGAATGGGACCATGCTAGCTACTGTCAGTACAACTATACTGTATGTAAGAGTAATGATTAGTTGTGTCCCAATCTGAAATTCAAAGGTCACCAGTTCTAGGGAAAGGCCACCACCAATCACTGTACATCACACATGTTATGACAGTGCTTGCACACTCCTGGCATCCCACCCTATCATTGTCCCTCTGCCCAGTGGTGGGATTCAAATAATTTAACAACTGGTTCTCTGCCCTAATGACCAGCTGGGTTTGTGTGGCTCTGTGGTCAGGTGAACATGTGGGCACAGCCAACTCAACATCAGTCACATCAATGGGCACTTCGCCTGTTACAATGTAATAAGGATTAACTGGAGAGGCAGTTTCTGTAAGCAGGGCAATACAGATTAGGCTAGAAAAACACCAGAATGTTTCCTTCCTGCCTTCCTTACAGGATTAGCCCTGTAAAGTGGAAAATACCAAAATGAGATTTCTTCCAACAACCAGTTCTCCAAACTGCTTAGAAAGTTAACAACCGGTTCTCCTGAATAGGTGCGAACTGGCTGAATTCCACCACTGCCTCTACCCCAAAGGACTATTTCCCTGTAGATCTGACAAATCATTAGATGGCAGTGAAGAGTTTGTCTTTCTTGTCTACAATGTGCAGCCCAGATACAGGTACTAATAAGCATTCATAAGGCTTGGATAGATGGATGAAACATGTGAAGTTGTAGAGCATTCTCAGATACATCCGGATAATTTTTCCAAAGTGAGTGATATGTCAACTACTTGATGTATAAAATACTACAGGATCAGCAAGAAATTAGAGGGTGTTTTTTTAGCCTCTTGATTGCCAATTAGTGGCTTTATGCAACCAAGATGCAGCCACTGGATAAGTTAGAATAGCAATAGCACTTAGACTGATATACCGCTTCCCAGTGCTTTTATAGCACTCTCTAAGTGGTTTACAGAGTCAGCAGATTGCCCCCAACAATCTGGGTCCTCATTTTACCAATTTTGGATGGAAACAGCACACAGCACAGCAATCTAGGGCTGGAAGGGACCTTGGAGGCCATGTAGTCCAACCTCCTGCTCCAGTAAGAAACCTTATATTGTCTTGTTTATTTTGGTGCCTCTAACAGAGAGGGAAATTGCCAGAAAGGAGAAGTAGTTTACTAGGACAAGGCTGCCATGCAGAGAAAGGCAGAGATTATGACCACAATTGAGCCCAAAATTTTGGTTTTGGGCTAAGTGTTGTTAAGTGAATTTCACCACATTTTACCCAATCCATGACATCTTCTGGCTCTAACAGTCATGTGCAAGCTAGGGAAGAAAATCTGAAGGTGTGTGTAATGTTCTAATGTACAGAAGTTATAGTTAAATGTGTTTCACAAAGTGGACTCAGGGGGGAGGGGTGTTTTTCCAAAAGCAGTAAGTGAGGTTGAATGTGTATAGTTTTAGAAGAGCTGTGTGGAAGGGTGAGTTAACATTGAGCCAGTAAAGATCAAACTCCAGCAGTGGGCAGAATTAGCCTGCAATCTGCATTCTACCAATATTTTGATAAATATTATCAAAGAAATGGAATCCCAGAAAAGGTTTCACCTGAAAAGCATTTTGGATGGACACAAGACACTATATTTTCCACTCAACTATACTCAGTATGAAGATTATATTGATATCATGGATTGGGATCCCACCCTTTGACACTGCTTTTTAAATGACAAGTTCAAATATACTGTTCACAATATTTTTTAAAAAAATATTTCCCATCCAAGAGTGGAAGACAAATTAGCAAATTGGAAAAATATCAAAGGTAGCGGAAACATCTATATATGTTTGAGAGCACTTGAGGGACAAAGATAAATCAAGAGAGATAGAAATATTCAGAGGGAGGGGGGGAAACACCAAGGGTGGAAGACTGATCATGGAACAGAAAGAGACAGTGAGAAGATGGGGTCACGGAGAGCAAAAATACATTATAGGAGACTCAACTTAAGAGTTAATGAGGTGTCTCTAATGGGGCATTCTTTTAGCCTTGTCTTGAAGAGCAGTTGTACAACATCCTGCCTGAAACCAGAAAGCTTTACAATGTGTTTCAAAACTCATTACTTTTAGTTTGTTTTAAAATGCTAGTTTTACCCATAGCCATGTCTCTACCTGTAGAAATCTCCAAAATCTTTTAATTTTTTTTTCCCTTCAAGAGACTAAGTGCTGAATCCTTCCAAAGTATAGATTTAATTGAGGTCCACCATGCCTTTTCCCTCTGGCAGACATGTAAGATGTTTAACAAGCATTAAAAATGGAAACAGATTTTTTAAAAAAATAAAAGATAATTAAAATGAACAATTATTGAATATTAAAATCATCTGGCCATTAAAATAATCTAATAAGTCTGCTTTTCCCCTCCCCCACAAGATACACCTTTACATGTTTCTAAAAGACAAGATGGTAAGAATCAAATACAGTTCCCAAGAGAGTGAACTTTGGAGCCTAAGAGCAAGATAGAAAATGTAAGGAAGACCTGCCCGAAAGCAATGGCAATTTTAAGAGAATTTCTCCTGATAGATCTTAAAAATTGGGCAGGCTTGTTCCGAAAAGAAGCTAAGCCTTCAATAAGCAGACCCTAAGCCTTAATGGTCAACATCAATACTTTGAATGGTGCCAGGTGAGCAACTGACAGCCATTGAAGATATTTTAGCACAAGCATGGTATGATCCCTGCACCTCCTCACACCAATGAATAGTCCAGCCGGACACTTTCCAGCAGTTGAGATTAGTTGTAGGCACATGAAACAAAGGTATGTGTAACCACTGATAAATCTGACTACTTCAAGAAGAGGCACAGTTGGTGTACTATGTGCAACAGTGTGAACACACTCTTCATACAGTTGCCATTTGTGATTACAGTGACAGCCAAGAGGGATTCCCAGAATGCAAATAGCCTCTTTCAGTGGGGATAGAATCTCCCAATTTCCTCTGTACCAACAACTCTTTCTGCTTGACTATATTTAATTTCAACTTTCTTCTCCCCTAGTCCATTACTGAACTTAAATAATATTTAAGGATGTTAATAAAGCATAATAGCACTGAGTACAACTTGAAGTGGTGCCAGTTGACTGGAATTCTATGTGATCATTGGATGCCCCTACATCTCAAGTCAAAGATTTACAAAACAGTAGTGAATCCAGTCTCCCTCTATGAATCGGAGTGCTGGCCAATGACAGCAAAGCATGAGCAGGTCATACATGTGATAGAAAGGCTAATGGTCTGATGGTGCCTTGGACCAACGTGATTCGACCATGCAATGAATGATGATATCCAATATCAACTGGAAGTTGGGCCAATCATAGCAAAATTGCAGGAAGGAAAACTTAGATGATTTGGACTTGGTGGCAAGGACAGCATGAATCTGGACCCTGGATGGTGACCTCATGGCAGACCCAAAAAGCGGTGGATGAATCACATCAAGTAGGACATGAAATGCATGGGTGTTGCCCCTGAAGACACCCTGGATCAACCCAAATGGAGACGGCTTTGCCAACATGTAGGCACTGACATAGCACAGGAATAATGTTAGGAAGAAGAAGATCACCATGGTACTCATGATACCCTACTTCCCACTCTGGATTATTTTTCCCAAGGGTTAAACAGCTTGAGGACATAACTGGTCAAAAATCTAGGTGTCAAACAGTAGTTGCTCCAGTGTCATTTCTTGGACATGGTTCAATGGGAAGAACTTAAACCATGCCAAAACAGATCCATCAAGCCAACCGATGATATAAAAAGTCACTAAATGATCCAGAGAATTAGGAGTCTTGCATTTTCCCATTGTCCAGTGTATATTATTCATCAAAGTGTTTCAAAAGGTTGCAATACCATATTATGATTGAAAGCATGACAGAAATGAATCCAAAAAAATCAGTACCATATGTTTGGAGCTGTGAATGCACCATAATCATCTTTACCATGTTTAGGTGTTTGTTTATTCTCCTGTCTTATTATTTTTATATATACCTTAAAGCAGTGAACATACATAACGTTGAACAGAGATAATGTGAACATACATAATACACTCTGAGAGAGAGTCACTGGCCCAAAGACCACCAGACACTTTTCATACCTAAGGTGGAACCAGAACTGGTTTCTAGCCTGTTGCGTTAAGAACTACTAAACCAAATTGGCTTTCTGACTTCAACATAAATGAGATATTTGAGACTAATCTATAATGACAGATGCATTCGATCAAGGGAATGTTTCTTTAGTAAAATCCTTATTATTGTCCACTTTAGGAGTAGGAAGATGGAGGAGAGCAGATAAGGAGGCACAGAATTCTTCCCCTAATCACGAGGCCTAACTAGCCAGGAGAAGCAAGAGTTGAGTACACAGTTTTTAGGAATTCTCTCTCCATATCCTGTTCTACATCTTCAGGATGGACACATGATTAAGAATCCAAAATAATAGCACAAGCAGCTGTTGAAGAGATATTTCTATGAGGCTCATAGCAATGAGAAATTCTTCAATTGCCCTTTATTTAAACAGAAATAGAGAGAAGTTCATTGCCCCTTCTGCCTTGTTCCAGATGTTCTCAGCTAGTGCCTTTGGCCTAGATAAAATTGAAACATGTCTTGCTGTGTGACTGCTGAGCCTTTAGGAAAATCTAATGCACACAGAACTTGGAGTACATCCTGAATATGTAGCCCTAGTTTTTGACAGATGATCTATTTCTATCTTTTTGCAAAAGCGAGCATCTTTGAATACAAATGATCTGAAGACGCAGAAAGCAATAGAAACTACAGGCACCTCCATTAGGACGGACACACAAAAAGCAGGAAAGATGAACAGCAGGAAGGAGGTGGAATCCCAAGACATCCAAACAAGCCAAGAAGCAACAAACAGGAAAGTATTCAACAACTCAACAAATCCCCAGGCTGAGATAAAGAAAGTCAAGTGAGGCTCATACCTACCACATACCCAACATGTGCTCTAATCTACCATTATTTGCCAGGTGTTTCTTCAACATGAGTAGCTGAGCAGCAGTTGGGTTCTTAGGCTTCCTTAATGTTTATGATGCTTCTCCAGTGGGATTTGGACTTTGGGTGACTAAGAACAGCAACGCAATCTCTAGAACTCAGGGAAACTGAGAATAATCACAAAGAGTGCTCCTGGAATGAGATGATCAGGAAAGACAAGGCACTGGCAGGAATAGGTGGCTTAAACTATTCATAGACTGTCTGCTTCTATGCCAACAACTGCATTGCTACCACGTTCTCCCTGCGTCAGTTTTGATTAGATTCTCTTTTTCAGCAAGAACTGAAATTATTGAATTTCAGGATACATAGCAATATCTCCCACAACAGCCATGTCATGTCTTGACATTTCCTTTGACCTGGATATTGATCGTCCTGATTTACCTTGCAATGCAGACTTTTTTATGTCACTTCTACATTTCTTTTTATTTCAACTGATTCTAATTGTTTTTCTTTCTATGGCTCAGTAATGCATTTATTTACCAGCTATTCAAACTCTTACTATCTATACCACTGATCCTCAAACTACGGCCCACCAATGCAAAGTATCCGGCCCCTGGAGTGGTGGGATTCAGCCCTGTCCCTTACCCCACCCCTCACTATTGGCCTTATCTTCCAGCAAGCATCCACTCCAGCTGCACTTCTGGTTAGTTATTTCACCGGTTGAGCTGCGCTTCTTTTTTTAAAAAAATTGAATAAACATTAAAACATTGGACATAGAGATGCACTTCTGATCATACTGCTGCCGCCGAATGTAAGGCCAAAGGGTGCTGGGGAGGACCAGCTGGCTGAGGGTGATCTCGCCAGTTCAGCCACATGATCCAGGGCCGGTGGGTGAGCAGGAGAGGGGCTGCTGTTGGCTTGAAAAGTAGTGCTTTAAAAGCCTTTAAAAACAGACTTTCAAGATGCTTTTCACAGCCATATGATCCAGGGCCGGTGGGTGAGTAGGGGAGGAGCAAGCACAGCATTTTGCACAAAGGCAAAATGGCTGCTAAATTGGCCACGCCCACCCAGTCACATGACCACCTAGCCATGCCCATCCAGCCGGCCTGGCCCCCCCAGCAGTCCGAGGGATCGTGAATTGGCCCCCTGTTTAAAATGTTTGAGGACCCCTGATCTATACAACACAATTTAATGTCAATGACTTGGTAGATTAGATGGGAATGCAATTCCCAGGTTGGATATACAGTGCCATATGTGTGTATAAACTGCCAATGTTCTGACGGTTATAACTAGTGAACCAGAATCAGCCATAATTTTAAGCTTGGTAACTGGTAGGTTGCTTCTGGATTCTAGTTCTGCTTCTGTTACATATTTAACTGGCAAAAACTGTCATGCATGCACTAATGAATTTATGGCTGCAGTTATACAAGCCAGGAAGGCCAGGTGTTACATCCTGGAAGCAATTGATTCTTCTCCTTTTCCAAGATCTGATGAAAATTTTTGCAAAAGTATGTTCAACGTTCTTTCATGAGGTTCCAACATGCAATGTTTCAAATTAAAAAGTTGAAGATTTTTTTGCACTGGGTATGCAACACTTAGTCAGTGCTTTGACGCATACTTTAAAAGAGAATGTCTAACAGATGAATGTTGAGAAAGGGTATTAGATGGATAATTGTTGAGCTAGGAGAGTGGTAAGTCATTCTAGTTATATTTTGCTCTTGGCTGGACTATCTTACGTTGTAGATATTGCTGTCACCTATACTAGAATGCAAAGAAGTGATTGAAAGTAGTTTTATAATTTATATCGGTTCTCTTTTTCAGAACTTAAAACTAAAAGTTACACAGAAAGTAACTTTGGATTCTATCACTCAGGGAACCTGGATTGGTGTAACTAGTCTGAAAAGGGATCAGATGTATTATAAAACCATGTTTAAATCAAAAGTTTCCATGAGTTTTAGAACTGGTTATAGAGGAGGAGGATGTTGTTATCTAGTCATGTCCGACTCTTTATGATTCTATGGGGCCAGGTTTCTCCACATCATCCAATCTTGCAGTGCTTCTCTGAATTTTTCTATGCTCTGGCTGGTGTCAGCTTTGATGATGCCTCACCATTGTGTTTCTTGGCAGAAGTATTGTGTAAAACTGAGCCAAGAGTATTGTTCAAAACCCCTGACAAATTCTAACATGCTTATACTCATTATTACCTTTCCTTGTGAGCCCTCTTTTAATTCACTATCTTCCTCCTATTCGAAAAGAAGTTTTGTTATAGTTATAAATAACTATAATAAAAGGACCTCTTGCATTTTAAAGGATCTGTCAGAAGATGTTATACAGCAGTCAGATTTACTTAATATTACTTTCCCATTTTTACACTTTATAGTAGTTTGCTTTTTCCCCAAGAAGAGGATGTGTATGATTGTATGCATGCATAGCAGAGAGAAAGGTGGGAATAGGAGAGAGAAATTTACATATTCATTTGGACTCTACTTTTTTTTAAAAAGGTCCTGCTTTATTAGTCATTGGACAACTGTGTCAGAGTTTGTTGCAGCAACCACATCCAGAAAGCACACACAGCAGTGACGTGCGGTGAGGTTTATGACTGGTGAGGCACTGACACAGTGCTGGGTTTCAAATATTTTTAGACTTGTGGACTTCAACTCCCAGAATTCCACAGCCAGGCATGCTCAGTTCCAATTTAAAGCGACAGCATTTGTTTTTCTCCTTTGCTCCTTCTTTCTTTTTCTTTTTCTTCTCCTTCCCCTCCTTCCTCCCTCTCTCCCTTCCTCCCCCTCTCTCAAACACACACACACACACACACACACACACACACACACACACAGAAGTTGGATTGGACTATCTCTCCTACCCCTTCCCTCTCTCACTCACTCTCAAACAAACCCCCCCACACACACACAAAAGTTGGATTGGATATCTTTTCCAGTGGCTTGAAAGCAGCTCCTCTGCCATCCCCACCCCCATTCCCCTCCTGCCTTTCCCAAACACCTCCACCATCGCAAATGCAACCTGCTGTCTGGGTGGGAAATGCCTGGAACACAATAAAGCCCACCCACCACCTCCTGCTGGCAGGCTGGGGTGAGAGGAGAGGCAGAGAAGCCGGAGGGGAGCCGATCCGAGCCTTCCAAAAGAAAGAGGCTGGGGGGAAGTGTGTGTACTACAGCATGGCTCTTTGCCTGGCTTCCTGCCTCCTCCTGTGGTCTCCTCAGTGCTCGCTTGTGCTCTCCCTCCCCAAGTGTAGTTTGATTGCAGGCGGAGCCACGTTGCCTTTTCAAACTTGTAATCAGTGAAGCTGGGCTAGATTTTTATATAGTTTTATCCAGCTGTGTGTGTGAGAGAGAGAAATGAATGGGGGCCTGGGGAGGAAGTCACTACACTTGGGGAGGGAGAGCACCAGTGAGGAGACCACAGGAGGAGGCAGGAAGCCAGGCAAAGAGCCATGCTGTAGCACACACACCGGCCCCACAACGTGGCTCTGCCTGCAATCAAACTACTCTTGGGGAGGGAGAGCACAAGCGAGCCAGGGTCCTTCCCTCCAGCCTTTGCCCAAAGCCCTGCACAGCACCAGGAGGATGAAGTTTGAATTCCTCCCCCTCCCTCCAACCCACACATACCTTTTTCAGCTTTTTTTAAGAGTTAAGCAGAGTCATCCACGGTGAGGCAGTAACTAGCTCAGCTTTTTCCTTTTACTTTTTTTTTTCCATGATGAGAGTGGTGAGGCTGTGCCTCACTTGCCTCACCTGACTGCACGTCACTGACACACAGGTAACTGCTTCAGCAGGATTCATTAACTTCTCTTTATATATAATATAACACATGAAATAAGTATACAATACCAAAAGGCAGGTTTTTCCAATGTGGTAGTAAATACAAGCAAACACAGGCAGAGGAGAGAACAGTTTCTGTTTTACTTTAGAGCAGCAGACTAGGTTTGAGTTCAGCACAGACTCAGAGCTGCAGAACTAAACCATGCCCAGGCTCCAAACTGTTTCAGCTCCCATTGGGTGATCTTGTTATTAAGCCCTATTCCAATTCATGAATATACACTGACACTCTTCCCTTCATGACTGGAATATACATAAATCCAAATAATATTCTTCCCATGGTGCACTCCATCCAATGGCTTGGTCATTATGTCTGCCAAATTGTCCTCTGAAGAACAGTGAAGCAAGCTAATCAATTTACATTTGATGGCTTCTCTTTCAGCTTCCATTGGCTGACCTTGTTACTAAGCCCTATTCCAGTTCATGAATATACACTGACAAACTGTTCATACTATACCATTGGAGGATACACGGTACTGTTTCCCATGTCTGTTAAGTGAATGTGTGTGCTCTTGATGAATACATGCTAAGCACAAATACATCTACAAACTGCTGTTAAGATTCTCTGTGGGAATACTGGGGTAATGAAAGTAATTCAATTATATCTGAGCCTAATGAGAAAAAAGGTGGAAACCCTTCTTACATGGGTTTGCTCTGTTGAGTTCCATCTGCGAACTCATCAGAAATGAAGAAGGAGGATTTGGGAAAGAAATAGAGAGATAGCAGTTGAGCCAGAAGTAAATCCACTTAGCTGAAGAAGAGTACTGAGGTCCCCCAATGTCTTGAAGACAGAATGGCCTGGTAGCAGACCCTAATGCTCCATATACAATGGTGGGCTGCTGCCAGTTCAGACTGGTTTGGACGAACCAGTAATTGCGTCCTGTGGGTGGGCAGCCCACCTGCCCGGGTACAATCTCATCCTATATCATTGTGTTTTTGACACTGCATACATGTGTGGAAAGCATGCGTGAGCAAATTGCCCTGTGTTTTGATGCTACACACATGTGTGGAAGGCATCTATATCCATTCAATGAATGCACACCTGAATGCAATTTTCCCCCAAACAAGTTTAAAGCTTCTCTTGTTCTGCACCCAAACTTTTCTTTAAGAAATACAGAATAATGGTACAAACTAGAAGAGAGAAGGAAATGGGAAGGAGGAAGCTTAAATTCGAGACACCGCCTACTGATAAAAACCTAGTGGTGCCATCCCATGTAAATATTTGTCAAAGCATCACAAATTTCATAAAAGCAATATTTCATTTTTCCTGATTCTCCAAATGTGTGCCCGCTTAGTGTCTAATTTAATAACCTTTCAATTACTTACTATGAAGTTCAGATCTGTGAAGCTTAGATGGGTTTAAGTGAGTTACAGGGGTTTCTGTACTCCTTTGCCAAGAAATATTCAACACACTTCCAGTATTTAATAGACATTGGATTTAGTAACATGCTCTTGATTGTAAACTCATATGAAAATCCAGAACGGGATTGGAGCAAGAGTTCTAAAAAAGGGGGAGTGTTTATTGTTATTGTTGTTTTGTTTAAGATCTCCATCTGTTTTGTTAATGCGCCAGCATGGAGTCCTTTATCCTCAATGGCACTTTGTGTGTCTGTTCCCAAAAGTTCACAAGTTGGAGGATAAGAAAGCAGTAATTTACAGCTGCTTTGTGGAATGGGTGTGTGTGCCTTGAATAGTTGGAAGAGAAACGTTTCAAGCAAGAAAACACACTGCTCTCTACTGGCAGCTCTACAGAAAAAAATTAGTTCCGTAACGGAGCCTAAAAGTTTTCTTTATGTAGTAGTCATCATGACTTTGCATGATAAGCACCATTGAATGAATGTAACCAATTCACATTTTGAAGTACACCGATCAGAAGTCTATTCTTTCTAGAATATCTTACTCCATCTGCTATGCAAATTACTGGAAAATACATGCAAAATACAGTATGTATAATATTCAGCCAGTTTTGTCTAATGGTTAAGACACAAGGCTAGAAAGCAGGACACTGTGAGTTCTAGTTCCACCTTAGATATGAAAAAACAGCTAGTGAATTTGGACCAGCCACTCTGTTTCACACACAGAGGTTTGTTGTAATCATGTATTGTATGTTTGCCACCATGAGTTATTTATTAAAATAATAATTGCATATTTATTAGAAGAAATAAGAGGTAGAGATAAGAGATATAGAAAAGACAATGTGCATAGACATGTATTAAGTAAGGGAGAATGTATTTGAAAAGCAGATAAAAATTGATTATCCAGCAAAATAGGCAGGAAATTCATATAAATGTCTCCATGGATGTTTAGCCATGGTGTGAGACTCAAAGAAAATAAGGGGAAACAACCTAAATCACTTTTAGCCATATTGCCCAGTCCTAGGCCAATGATGTGGAAGCAACTGATTCCTTTGTTAGCCCACCTGCACTTAATGCCAGGCTGCTAAAAACTATTAAAACAAAGACAAAGACATTCCACCTGGTCTTAAGATTAGATGTCAATCTTGTAGAAAATCAAAAATAGCCCTCTGCCTTTCCCATCATATTAGACCATGGCCAGAAGATGAGAGATATAATTTAATCATTGATTTTGACCAAAATTTCCATTTAGTCAGTCATATAATTTGATGTTCAGGCTGAGCTTTCTGATTGAATTGGTTTGGGGAAGTAATAAAGTATTGGTTTTGGGATGGGGGGGGGGGAAGAATCATTATGAGCTATTGGGTGGTACTATTTGTTTTGAGGGAGGTAATGCTCTGTCACTCCTCAATAAGCCATTTGCTGGACCCAACCATTTAGTCTCCAAATTTTGCCTATTTGGAGAAGATTGTTGAGAAGATGGTCAACCAGTTGCTTCAAAATGCCTTGAGTCTAGTCCTGTTCCGGTGAAATAGTGTAGCAAAAAAGCACTTGTTTGTGGCCTCTGGTGAAGCTGCTGAACTTTTGTCAGAAGCAGCCACCAAGGTGCTTGTGGGTTGAAGGATTAGTTGGTGACATCACAGTTGCCCAGAGGACACCCAAGGGGGCTCCTTTCATGTCCCTGTTATTTTCCCACCAAAGTGGTACCTATTTATCTACTTGCATTTTCATGCTTTCAAACTGCTAGGTTGGCAAATGCTGGGACAAACTGACAGGAATTCATTACATCACACAATTCGTGCTCTTGGTTTTTGAACTGCTGAGCTGTCAACCTCACAATGGTTTCCTACTAAGTTTGCTTACCATGTGAGCCACCACAGGCTCTTCTGGTGAAGCTAGGGATATATCATAGTCTTAATCGCTCAGTGATTTTGTATACTGTTGATCATGGTAGCCTTCTGTACTAATTGCAGTGCTTGGCAAAGGGAGACATATGGTTATAGTGGTTTTCCTCCTTTTTTCCGTTCCTCTGTGTAGTGGTTTTCCTCCTTTCTCTGTAGTTGAGATTACAGTCCTACTGTTAAGAAAAGTGGAAGCCAGAAGTTCTTGGTTTACAGGGTGTTCTTATGTCTTCTGTTTAATATATGAAGTTATTGGGTAAGGTCATTCATAGACATGGAGTCAGCTGTCACCAGCACGTTATGCTGATGATACTCAGTTGCATATCACATTCCCAGGTCAACCAAGTGATTATTTCAAGATTTGCTTGCAGTAGCTCACCACTACTGGGGGAAGAACAGGCCCAAATTCAACCCTGCCAAAACTGCAGCTGTGGGTTTGTGGTGCTTGCAATGCTTGGATTGCCCTTTCCTGGACCATAGCCCCTTTTTATAATCACTCATGCCTTAATCGCCTTACATGTGGACTATTGCAATACACTCTACACCGGGTTGCCCTTGAAGAAGGTGCAGCTGGTCCAAAATGCAATGAGATGAGCAGTTATGAGCAGTGGTGGGATCCTGCCAGTTTAACAACCAGTTTGGTGGTCACCCACTTCGCGATAAGAAAACTTACCTTCTACGTTACTGCTGGGGAGTAACACAGTGGGAATCAGCTGAGAAGATATAGGTCGGTAAAGCACAGGGGCGAGCCTACCTGATCGTCAGAGCAGACTGGTTTGCTCCCAGCTGATCATCAGAGCTACCAGTTCACCTGAACCGGTCTGAACCGGTAGAATCTCACCCCTAGTTATGAGCATGCCGTGTTATGTCCATATAAAACCTCTGCTTCACGAGTGCTGTAGCTTACTGTAAGCTTCTACAGGTTCCATCTACTAAGCAGTGCCACCTGATGGAACCTAAGAAGCATACTTTGTCACAGAGTCTGTCTGCCCTCAGAATAGTAACTCTGTATGGTTCAGCAGTCCCAATCCTGCTATCCTTTAAATGATCCTGTAAGTCTAGCATTGTCTTCAGGTGTTGCATTAAGTCAGACGTTTGTCCACCTTGATTGGATTATGTTTAATATTTTGGGAATTACGGCCAATTCTTGTGGCCAGTGTATGCTGGAATTTTTGCAAGACATTCAACAGAAGAGATGAGCCACTGTGCCTTAGCACACAGATCAGCTGTTCAGCAGCTAGCAGCACAGCAGAAGCTAAACAAGTTGCTTCTTTAAAGATTTACCAGCACATCTCTTCTCATGGCTATTTTTTTATATTTAAAAAATCTAATTAATGTTTCAAGGTTTTGTTTTTAATCCCTATGTGAGGTTGGTAGCTACTATAAAATGTTTACTTTTCTTAATAGATTGACCACAGGAAAAAAAACAAGGAAGCAATATTTTTTTATCAGAAAGGAATATTTTTTCTTAAAATTATTTTTAAAATGTGAGGCTTATCTTAGTTTTATTCAGCTGGTAATGGAGAAAGAGAGGTTCTTTTTTCCTTTTTGGGTGAGATGAATTCTATTAATATTTACCCAGGTTTGGGTAAATATGGCTATATTTACTGTATTTTCTATTACAGTTTGTAATTAGTTATCCCTAACTAATTTGACAAGAAATTATTATAATATTAAACTGCCATGAGGAGAACATAAACATAGGGCTGATTCTTGCATTGTATTAAATTTAAAATGCCTTAAAATGTTGCGAATTCTCTCTTTCTGCCACAGAATGTGTAGTGACAAATGGCTTTTGCAGTTGAGTTGAATCCAAGACTGGAGCACAACTCAACATCACTTTTAGCAAGTCAGGAACAGAACGAGAGGTGACAGATGTCAAGGAACAGAAATCTAGTTTTAATTTACTGTTGTCATCAAAGTGCTTTGCCCTTTGTGGCAGTGTGAAAAAAGAATTAAGTGTGGCCTCGGCAGCCATTCCAGTTCTAGGAACGGAAATGGCAGCAGACTTATTGCCCTCCCATTGGCCAAAGGGGTTTTGGTGTCTTTCTGTAAAATTCCATTGTTAACTAAAATGTCACGGCTAACCACAGTGCAAAAGGAAATGAGGCATTCCCGCCTTTTCCCAGATAAAGATACCCACATTTTCAGCCCAGAGCCAAACAATTGCAGGAAATGATAGATGGGGGCTTATTTTTTTTTCTTCTTCCTAGAAGGAGGAATTGGAATCTGGTAGGACACACCTAGTAGAACTCCACTTACACAAGCATGAATTAAAGGAAGGGGAACACACCAATAGTTAAAGCTGGCGGACATAGGAAAGGGAGGGGGAGCAAAGTAGTCCTTTTCTCAAAGAGCAAAGTACACACACACACACACGCACACACACCTTGCAATCACTTTCCAGGTGCACCTCCCTCTGGCATTTCCTGTGTTATCCATTTTTGTCTAGGATTCAGCTCAAGTATCTGGACATAAAGAAGGCAGATTCTGTGGGGGGGGGGGGAGAGAAGGAAAGAACCTATAAAGCAAGGCTTCCCAGAAACACAAATGACTTTTTAAGGATGGGAGCAGTTTAGCTGCCAGGGAAATTCCAAATTTCTTCTTTGACCTTTCCAACTGCCATCTTGATTACATCATACTGGAACACTGACCCAAACTTTTCAATACTGCGGAACATTGGCACCACTTTAAAAATTTCAGCCACTGGCAACTCTTCTCTTCTGGTTACTGCAATTGGAAGTCCACTGAGGGCTCCCAATACACAGTGTCTCTGTTCAGTCATTGGAGATCTTATTGAGCCTTAACCCTTCTAATCATAATTCCATGTTTTGCCTTAAGTGCCACATCCTGATAAAGCAAGCAAACAACAGCTTCCTAACTCTCATTTAAACAACTAGAATGACCTAATGGGGACCCAGTGGCCCAGTGGCTAAGATGCTGAGCTTGTCGATCAGAAGGTCAGCAGTTCGGCAGTTCCAATCCCTAGTGCCGTATAACGGAGTGAGCTCCCGTTACTTGTCCCAGCTTCTGCCAACCTAGCAGTTTGAAAGCATGTAAACATGCAAGTAGGAAAATAGGAAACACCTTTGGTGGGAAGGTAACAGTTTTTGTGTGCCTTTGGTGTTTAGTCACCCCAGCCACATGACCTCAGAGACATCTTGGGACAGCACTGGCTCTTCAACTTTGAAACGGAGAACGATTAGCACATATGTGTGAGGGAAACCTTTACCTTTATGATCTAAACATATGCAGACATCATGATAGCTACAGGAATGAAAAGAAAATTGTTTCTGCTGTCCTGATACTAAAGACCCTGAGTAGGCACTGAGGGTAATATATTTTACACTAATAAAACTTTAACTTGTGTAGAATAGACATTCTCCTACCATCCCCTCACTAGATTTATTCAAATATAGAAGTGTGTTGCATCCAGGAGCTGCTAGCAGAGCCAGTGTGATGTAGTAGTGATGGAGTTAGAGGAGAAAGAAAGAGGAAGGACCGTATTCAAATCCACTCTCACCTAGGTGGTGCTGAGTCATTCTTCCTCTAAGTATCTCACTAGTTATTATTGTGGAGAAAATTGGGAAGAAGGAATGTATCAGTGGTGGGATACGACCGGTACGCCCCGGTACGGGCGTACTGGTGCCTGCTGGGAACACCAGGTACTGTTCCGGTATGGTGCTCTATAAGGCCCGCCTGTCCCCCTGCGCTCCTTACCTGTATTTGAGCTGTTTGGGGCTTCCACGCACAGAGCGTATGCCGCCTGTGCAATTCTCCGCCGAGCAGCTGGAGTGTTGCAGAGGCATTGCAGACCATCCCAGACAGTAAGTATGTATGTGCATGTGTTCATGTGGTGGACGCCTGGACCCGTTGCACCATGCCGGTTGCAACGGGATCCAGAACCCACCACTGGAATGTATGCTACCTTGATCACCTACTGAATAGCAGAAAATAAACCTAATAAATAAATACGTAAATAAATAAATACTTTTTGTTCTAAATAAGCCTTGCTGAAATCAATGCAACTAGTGCAAGTTTTGTTAGGAATTATTAAGACCATAACTAATTCTTGCAAGTTTGCATAAGACCAAAGACATTTGAAATGTTCTCCTCTCCTTCCTACCAGAGCCAACAAATTACAAATATTGTTTTCCAATTTTGAACATAGTTCTTGTGCCACTTCATTTTGTTACCCTGCCATAATTGTGTCCTACTAGAAGCATGCACTTAGTTTATCCACAAAATCAATATTTAGGAAACATTTGGATCCATAAAGAAAGCTAATTTGTTATAAATTGTATAAGAGAGTCAATGCATAACATATTTACCATGTCTTGTCAGTGATAAAAGTAATAAGATAAACCTTGGGCTTCTATATCTGGGATTCTATATATTGGATTACTAAATTATCAAGATTTTTTAAAAAATGAGTATGGAATTCTAGCAGAGGAACTCTTGATTAAGCAGTAGCAATGAGAACAAGGAGCATTTCCTGTGGATTAGTTACCAGCTGGTAGGAACTGTTGATTCTTGAAGTATATTCATAGCCTGAAGCTCAGCCAAACGCTGTCAGCTCCAACCAGCTGGTCAATAATCCCCAGGAAGTGTCCTGTACTGAAATCAGTGTTGCTATTAAAAGCATTATGCCTATGTGCATATAGAAGGCATCCCATCTTGAGTCTAGGGACTTGTACAATGGTTGGCATGTATAGCTGCTAATTCCGTATGTTGTACTGCTGCACATATTTCTACGTCAGTAGTTTAGAGTGCACTATAGTTTCCACTATCACTCATCATTGGACTTACAGACTAGTTCTGCTGGGAAAACATTTGGCAATGCCCATAAGACTACTATTTGTTCATCACTACACTAAACTGACTTACTGATTCCAGTAAAAGGTTTTTAAAATTATACCACCAGATTGCTTGTTCTGGTAAATACAGACCTTAAAGGTTGGCTCTATATTTTCTCTATGAATCTTGATTATGATGAAATGATGCAATGTCTTGACAGTGAAAGACAGTGAGTTGTTGTGATTGTGTTTCAATGGCTCAAGAGAGACTCTGAGATGGCAATAGCAATAGCACTTAGACCTACAGTATATATCGCTTTACAGCCCTCTCTAAGCGGTTTACAGAGTCAGCCTATTGCCCCCACTAATTTGGGCCCTCATTTTACCCACCTCAGAAGGATAGAAGGCTGAGTCAACCTTGAGCCTCGTGAGACTTCAACTGCTGAATTGAAGGCAGTCAGCAGAAATAGCCTGCAATACTGCACTCTAACCACTGCGCCACCGAGGCCCAAGATGGCTGGCAGCTTATGATCATCTTTCTTCACCTCCATGAGTCAAAAGGAGGAACCAAGTAGGGTACCATCATTTGAGAACCCTCCCAAAAAGCATGTTACGAAGTGAATTTAGGGTCTCCTAGAACTCCGATGAAGAGCTAGTTTGGTATAGTGGGTAAGGCATCCGGCTACAAATTGGGAGACGATGAGTTCTAGTCAGGGGTGGGTTTCTGCCAGGATTACTGCTGGTTCGGTGCTCATGCAATTTTGTGCACACATGCTCGCTTCGCTGACGCACACGCCTGACGCACGCTCTGTGCACATGCGCAGTTGCCTTTAAATAGGTCTGCTCATGTTCAGAACATTTAAAAAGGTCAAAAACAGATGTCGCGGCGAGCAGGGAACCGGATCAGGGCCATGATGAGCATGTCATCCATACCGATTCGGACACCCAGTCGCCATTTCCACTACCGGTTCCCTGAACTGGTGCAAACCAGTAGGAACTATTAAGTTCTTAATTATAATTAAGATGCATGAGGCGATCCAGTAAAGTACTAGTTTTTTATTTCAGACTCAACTAAGTAAAACCATAACAAGAACAGTGAACTTCGGTTTGACAGCTATTTATATAGCAGCTGTCAAACTGGCAACCAATCAGATGAATGTTAGCTCCCTCTGGTGACGCCTACAGGTATTGACCAATCCAGACACTTGGTGGGTGTTGATTGACACATTATGTTTGCTAGCCTTAGACACAACAGGAACCCACCTCTGGTTCTAGTCCTGCGTCAGACACAAAACCATCTGGGTGACTTTGGGCTAATCATTGTCTCTCAGTCGTAAAGAGAAGGCAGGGGCAAACCACCTCTGAAAACATTGTCAGGAAAGCTACAGAAATCCAGGCAGTCATCAGGAGTCACCAGGAGTCAAAGGCACACAGATGTGTACACAAAAACACACACACACACACAGAGACACAGAATTCTGATGAGGAACAAAGATGAGTTTAAGCTGTAAATCTCCCCACATAAATTCAATTGGTATTCAATCCAAACTTTCCAAAGAAAACAAAACTGGATAAAAGTTGGAACCCCAAAATCTTTTCTGTCCTTGTGGTATAACAATACATATACAGAAGATGGAAAAGGACAGTTGCTATAATAGTATGGCAACAAACATGAAACAAACTTAGTAGCATGTAAGCCTCATTGAACATACTGGGATTTCTGAGTAAATGCACAAACACATGCCTTGTTTCTTTTGCCTAAAGCAAAAAATGCCACAGCTCTTGAAACTGAAGCCCCTCTTTATTTATTTACCTAAAATGCTTCCTAGCTTTTTCTTTATTCTACTGCCAGAACTGGAAAACTGCAACAATCAGCATCAAGTAATGATAGAAAAAATGCCATTTAAAACCACAGCTATAACAAGACTATTATGTAGGGAGAATGAGGCAGGCAGGAGCTGAGGCAAGGCAGGTTGAAGCTAATACAACCTTTATTAACAGTTTAACATGGCAAAATGTAAGGCAAACCTCGAACCGGCAAACAGCAACATTTGACAGCTGACAGCCCTTTTTATGCTACAGCTGTCAGATGCTGAACCAATAGAATGGCTGCATTCTCCCGCCAGCTGGCTGCTCAACCAATCAGGGGCCAGCAATGATAGTCAATGGCATCATAGCCTCGAGGACTTAACACCCCTCTCCTCCTAGTTAGCACATGTGTAGTCAGCCAGGTACGCCAACCATTGTCGGCTCTGCCCAGATCGTCTTAGTTCAGGGGCGGTGGCCAAAGGAGGAGAAGCTGGTGGAGAGTCCTGTGGAACATCAGGAGACTGCGCAGCTGAGTCGGCAGGAAACTTGACCGCCGCGGGACTGACCGGATTCTTAGGTAAGCATGGCAACAAGAACACATCAGTGGGGTTGTTGCGTGCGGCTCTGTCTGAGCTGGAGCAGCCTCTGTCGATATTAGTTTCCCAGAGCAGGGTTGGGCCTGCACCAGGTGCTGGTATGCTGTGTTGGTGGCTCACCATCTGAGCTGGTTTATGTGTTGGCGCCACATTCTCCCATCACTGATCTGGACCCTATAAGAGTAGGGTCCATTTAGTTGCATGATTTGTCCGGGAAGCCACCTTGGTTTGGCCCCATAGTTTTGGGCATAGATTGGGTCTCCCACATTAAAGGCCCGTGTGGAGTCCCCTGCAAGGGGGCTTTTCTCTGCTGCATAACCGGGGTGTATCTGGTCCAGGGTTGTCCAGAGCTGACGACCCATAAGCCGTTCTGCGGGACTTTGCTTGATGATTGGGCATGGGGTCGTATCCTGTGCCAGAAGGTATTGGGACAGTTGTCATGCCAATTCCTTGGCCCCAGGTGGCCCAATGCCTCCTTAGCCGACAGGACGGTTCATTCTGCCAGGCCATTTCCGGCCGGGTGGAACGGGGCCGTCGGGCCATGTCGTATGCCATGCTGACCTAAAAATATCTGGAAGGGTGCCAACATGAACTGTGGCCCATTGTCAGTCACCACCACGTCAGGCAACCCATGGGTCACGAATAGCCTTCCCAGCACCCTAATTACGGCCTCCGAAGTGGTGGAGGGCATGTTCCAGCTCCACCCACTTCAAGTAGGCATGTATGAAGACCAAGAAGTTCTGCCCTAAGAATGGGCCGGCGAAGTCCAAATGGACTCGTGCCCATGGAGCCCGGGGCATGTCCCATTCCGTGATGGCCACAGAAGGGGGAGCCGGTCTAGATTGCTGGCACTGGTGGCAGGTGGCTACCCAGTTTTCTATTTCCTGGTCAATCTTGGGCCACCACACGTAGCTTCGGCCCAAAGCCTTCATGTGCACAATGCCCGGGTGAGCTGTGTACAGGCATCTTAAAATTGGCGACCTAAGCTTTGGGGGAGCTACCACCCTATTGCCCCATAACAGGCACCCGTTAAGGACGGACAGCTCATGCTGCCGTATATAATAGGAGTGAAACTCAGGATCTACTGGCCCCTGTGGCCACCCCCTGAGCACCCAGTCCAAAATTTGGGCCATATGGGGTCTGTGGCAGAGAGCCGGGCAATATCCTGGGTGGATACTGGCATGGCCAACTCTTCAATTAAGAGGATTGAAACTGTAGGAGCAGGATTCAAAACAGGAGCTGGCAGAGGGCAGCGACTGAGGGCATCAGCATGCCCCAAGTTTTTTCCTGGCCTATATTGTAGCTGATAATTATATGCCGCTAGAAAGACTGTCCATCTGGACATTCTTGGAGACAAAATCTGAGGAGTCTCGCAATCCCCCACTAGAAGACCCAAGAGGGGTTTGTGGTCGGTCACTAAGTGAAAAAAATCAACCATAAACATAATCGTGAAACCGCTTTACCCCTGCTACAGCAGCTAGGGCCTCCTTATCCAGCTGACTGTAATTTCTTTCAGCTGCTGAGAGTGTGCGCAAATAATAGGCAATTGGGGCTTCTGAGTCATTAGATAGGATGTGACTCATAACGGCCCCAATGCCATAAAGCGATGCATCACACGCCAAAGTTAATGGGAGGCGATTACTGTATTGCACTAATAAAGATTTGGATGTAAGGACATCCTTAACTGCCCTAAAGGCTTGGGCTTCCTTAGACACTCAATGCCAGGGCGTCTTGGTGTCCAGGAGCCTATGAAGAGGCTCTGCCAAAGACGCCTTATGGGGTAAAAAAATGGAGTAAAAATTAAGCAGTCCCAGAAAGGCTTGCAGTTTATCCTTAGAAGAGGGAGTGGGGGCTTTCTTAATTGCCTCTACCTTGGACGGAGTAGGGTGGATGCCTTTGGAATCAACTAGATACCCCAAAAATTCTACACTGGAAACCCCTATCCTACACGTTTCTTGTTTGAGTTTCAGACATGCTTGGCAGAAACGGGTCAGGACTACTCTTAATTTATCGACAAGCTCAGCTTGATCCAGAGCGGATATAAGCATGTCGTCAAAATAGGGTACCACTCCTGGCAGCCCCTGGAGCATCCACTCCATTAGGCTCTGGAAAATATCTGGGGCTACACTAACCCCAAATTGCAAGTGTTTACATTTGAAAGCTCCCCGGTGGGTTACGATGGTTTGAGCCATGGCAGTGGCTTCGACTACCTGGAGCTGCTGGTATGCTTGCACCAAGTCTAACTTGGCAAAAATGTTTCCCTGGCCCAAGGAATGGAGCAGATGTTGAACCACTGGCACTGGGTAAGGGTTGGCTTGCAACCCTTTATTAATGGTGCATTTAAAATCACTACAAATTCTAATACTACCATCCTGCTTAATAGGTATTACTATGGGGGTCTCCCAGGGGGAGTGGTCTACTGTTTCGAGCACTCCTTGTGCTATTAATTTATCTAGCTCTAAATCTACTTTTGGCCGAAGAGCAAAAGGCACTCTCCTGGATTTTAGACGTATGGACGCCACCTGGGGGTCCAAGTTAAAAGAAATGGGGGTCCCATTATATTTACCAAGCTTGTTGTCAAATATGTCCACAAACTCACTGGCCAGCGCAGCAAAGAAATCTGGAATGGAGTGGATGCAGGAGACGTTGAGCCCCAATGCGGAGAACCAGTCAAGCCCCAGGAGGCTGGGCAGATGGCCATCTACAATGATGAGGGGAAGAGGCCGCAGGAAGTTATTGCTGGCTATGGTGAATGTGCCGCAACCCACAATGGGTATTGGCTGTCCTTGATAGTCTCTGAGGTGAAGTGGGCACTGCCTGAGTTGAGCTTTGGTCAGGGTGGGCACTATCCGTTTAATAGTAGCCCAAGACACCAGGGATTTGGAAGAGCCAGTGTCCACTTCCATCTTGCAGGGATCTCCCTCTATGTGCACAGTCAGTTATATCTTATGGGTAGGCTTGGTCAGGGGCACATGGCTGATAGCCCAATCAGGGTGCTGCTGGTCACTTGTGATGGCAAAACAGTCTTTGCAGTGTTTGGGAAGTTTGGGAAGATTGTCTAGACAAAGCGCACTCCGGAGGTGGGTCAGCGATTGGCATGGCCACTCTGCAGACCTTGGCTAAATGTCCTTTCCTATCACACCGACAGCATATTGCGGCTTTGAACCTGCAAACTGACCTCTCATGGTTCCCGCCTCAACTCAGGCAACCCGCCTGAGGTGAAAAATCAGCCTGAGTCCATTTTTTTCTGGTGGCCAGTTTGAGACGGCTAATCTCTTCTTCTTCATCAGAGAAGTCTTCGTCATCTTCTTCATGGTGGACAGCATGGCTCCTGCTGGCATGGGTGGCTGATGGCAGAAATCTCTGGATTTCTGTGGTGGATTTGTCCGACATTTCATATGCCATGGCTTCATCCACGGCCGCCTGAAGCCTCAGCTCTTTTTGTGCCAGCAAGCATCGCTGAAGTCTGAGGTCTTTGATATCACAGACCAGCTGTTCTAACAGGGCATCGTTCAGCACAGGAAAGTCACAGTGCAGGGCCGCTGTTCTGAGGGAAGCCATGTAGTCACTCACAGTTTCCCCTTCTCTCTGGGCCCTCTGTCTAAAAGCATAACGTCTGGCTATGCGCGAGGGAGTTGGAGAGTAATGATTTTTAAGTTTCTCCAAGAGTCTCCCAACGCATCAAATGGATGGACTGAGGGGATGCTATAGCCCTGGCTGTTCCAAACATCTCGTGGCCACATGCGCTGAGAAAATATCCTCCTTTATGGCCACTGGACAAACCAGTGAAGTTGTTTGCCTCCAGGAAGCACTCAAACACCTCGAGGTAGGCATCCCATATTTCAGTGGCCGGGCTGAATGCCATGAATGCTGGTAGATTAGCCATCCTTAGAAGGACAGAACTGAGGAATTAGCCTTGGAGCGATGTCTCGTCGCCTGTGACTTGAGGCAGCTGTTATTAGTGATTTCGCTTTTCCTTTACCTCAGTCCTGATTCCACCTTTGTCGCCAGTGTTCTGTAGGGAGAATGAGGCAGGCAGGAGCTGAGGCAAGGCAGGTTGAAACTAACACAACCTTTATTAACTGTTTAACATGGCAAAATGTAAGGCAAACCTTGAACCAGCAAACAGCAACATTTGACATCAACAGCCCTTTTTATACTAGAGCTGTCAGACGCTGAACCAATAGAATGGCTGCATTCTCCCACCAGCTGGATGCTCGTGTCTCAACCAATCAGGGGCCGGCAATGATAGTCAATGGCGTCGTAGCCTCGAGGACTTAACAAAAAACAGAATAACCAAATCAGCAGTTGATCTCTATTAAAAAGGAAAAATAAAACATGGTTAAATAAACTTCCATAAAGACTAAACAGTTTCCTGTTAAGGGATGCAGTGGCTCAGTGGCTAAGACGCTGAACTTGTCAATCAGAAAGGTCGGCAGTTTGGTGGTGCAAATCCCTAGTGCCACATAACGGGTGAGCTCCTGTTACTTGTCCCAGTTTCTGCTAACCTAGCAGTTCAAAACCATGTAAAAATGGAGGTAGAAAAATAGGAGCCACCTTTTGTGGGAAGATAATGGCATTTTGTGCACCTTCAGCATTTAGTCATGCCGGCCACATGACCATGGAGATGTCTACAGACAGCGCTGGCTCTTCAGCTTTGAAACGGAGATGAGCACCGCCCCCTAGAATCGGGAACGACTAGCTCATATGTGCGAGGGGAACCTTTACTTTTACCTTTAAACAGTTTCCCAAACAAACACATTTTAACATTGGACCCAAACAAGTCATGGGTTCAAAACTATAAGAACTAGATGAGCGTAGATTCCAAATGCACAAAACATTTGTGATCATTCAACACACAAGGAGCAGTGAGTAGCCTCCATTATGCTTTATTTACCAATTGTTTGGCCTGTTTATACAGCCATTTGTATGTTATCTCATCAAAAGATTATAGGCAGGTTTTGTTTGTAAGAATAGCAAAAGCTTGGCTAAACCAGAATTATAAATAACAATATAATCCAGGTTACAAAGAGCCACTACCCAAAAACATATGCCTCTCATGATGTGGCACCTCTGCTCAAAGTCTCATCAGAAGAGCCTTTTTGAACATTTAGAGAAAGGGATTAGTCTGATCTCAGGAAATGCACTGTTCCAGCAAAGGCGGTTGCAATCAAGGAACCCTGTCATTGAGGTCCAGCCCTGTTACCATCTTGGGAGGAAGGATCTGGGCCATCCTTCTTGCTTGACATATGAGAGTGGCAGGGGTGGCATCCTACCAGTTTAACAACCCGTTCGCTTTGTGCGCGATTTTGCTTGTGTGCACAGTTGGCAGGAAAACAGCTGAGGCGCAGCAATCCACTCTGCCGTACCGATCAGCTGGGCTCAAAAACCAGGAAATAAAGGTAAGTATAACCCGGGGGGGGGGGGACGGGGGCGGCAGGCAGGCCTACCTGAAGGACGAAAAGAACCGGTTCGCTCTCAGCAGATTTTTGGAGCTACTGGTATGCCCGAACTGGGCTGAACTGGTAGAATCCTACTCCTCAATAGTGGTCTTAAAAGAAAGGATGAAGAGCCACTACAAAGCAACATTCAGATAAATGTTGTTTGAGCCCATTCCAAGAAACTAGTTTGAATCAACATCTCAAGCAAGCCACTCCCTAATTCACATGTAAATACAATACAATACAATAGCAGAGTTGGAAGGGACCTTGGAGGTCTTCTAGTCCAACCCCCTGCCTAGGCAGGAAACCCTATACCGTTTCAGACAAATGGCTATCCAACATCTTCTTAAAGACTTCCAGTCATTAAGAAGATGGGCATTTGGGGCATTCACAACTTCTGGAGGAAAGCTGTTCCACTGATTAATTGTTCTAACTGTCAGAAAGTTTCTCCTCAGTTCTAAGTTGCTTCTCTCCTTGATTAGTTTCCACCCATTGCTTCTTGTTCTACCCTCAGGTGCCTTGGAGAATAGTTTGACTCCCTCTTCTTTGTGGCAACCCCTGAGATATTGGAACACTGCTATTATGTCTCCCCTAGTCCTTCTTTTCATTAAACTAGACATACCCAGTTCCTGCAACCGTTCTTCATATGTTTTAGTCTCCAGTCCCCTAATCATCTTTGTTGTTCTTCTCTGCACTCTCTCCAGAGTCTCCACATCTTTTCTACATCGTGGTGACCAAAACCGAATGCAGTATTCCAAGTGTGGCCTTACCAAGGCATTAAATAAAGTAAGTATGGTGGAAGTACCTTCAGACCTGCAAGATTTTGTTTCTATACGTGCTCCAAGAACAATAGTCCTTGTCCTATGTGACATTTTTTTCTTAATCTCATCTATAAAATTGACCCGCATATTGGACAGGGAGTGCCTGAAATGGTCAGGACACACGAGCCTCCGAGGGAGGCAGCAGTGAACAGCCAACTCTCCCTAGACACAGAGCAATTGCCTGCAGAAGGTAGTCTTCACTTACATCAGAAAGCTTCCATATAAGTCCAACTAGAATCCTGACTGTGCTGCAAGAATGCCGTCTCCATGGAGATCAGCTTTTCGGTGACATCATTAGGATAGTCTGGAGAATGATGAAATTCATCTGTTGGTTCATGTTCAAGTGTCTTGGGCCCTGAGTACGGAAGATTAAGTAACAGTGCTGGGAATATGGCCTAGAAACACTGTTGTAGCCGTTAGAAATGTTTTAATCCATTATAAAATTTCCACAGAATTTTTTCAGCTATCAGTTCCTGCCCTAAAATGAGAATAGGTGAAGGAACACTCATTTAATTCACACTGTGACCATGCCCATGTATACAGGAAGCTCAGGAGCAGGTAGTAGAAGCAACAACCCCACTCCTATCAATGACAGACATCTAATATTGAAGTCACATTTTCTCTTATCCATCCAATCCACTTCCTTCAGGTGTTCCTTTATACATTATCAAGGCTTATAATTCTGTTGTGGGAATTAACAGCAGTGGTGGGAGCAACTTACCTTCCCTACTGGTTTGCAAATGTGAGTGTGTGCGTATGCAGACCGCCTTCTGCACATGTGCAGTGCTCACACATTACATCGGGGCAGGTGGGCAGAGCATCCCACAGCTACTGGTTCACCCGAACCGGAGAGAACTGGCTGAATAACACCTCTGAATTGCAGTAGCTGCTTCTTGATCCAGGATCACCAGTCTGGGTCAGAAAAAGCTAGAGAGCTGAACTGCTACTTTGAATAGCTACTAACTTCTCAGAATGTCTCCCGGGTGTTTTGATATTGAAGCTTTGGACTTTAGACCAGCGGCCTCCAACCTTTTGGGCACCATTTCTATTGAAAGAGTTTTTTCTGCGGACTGGAAGAGGTGGGGTTTTGTGTGCTGCTTGCATCCTGTGGATGGGGCTTTGCTGGTTTGCACAGCCCAGTTTCTGACCAGTGCCGGTCCACAGACTGGGGTTGGGGACCCCTGCTTTAGACAATCCAAAAGAATGTGAAATGGGCTTACCACTGACTCCCAACCAATTTATTTGTTCATAAATATACCTTTTTCACAATATCATGAACTTCTTCTGATCTTTTTCAGAAGGGAATCAGACCTTGGTGTTATATTCTTAGAACCTGATACTGCACAGGCATTTGCAAAGCATGTAACTACACAGAGAGACATACAGGCACACGCGAATAAAGTCCAAATATAGATCCACTTCTCATGGAGATGAGCCAAAGTACGCAGATATTCAAGCAATGCACTAAAAGCTTTTTGTCTGGACTGGCTTTCAGTGGTCAACTTAAAAGCTAGCGCTGAAGTTTAGTCTGCTAGGAAGGAAGGTATTCCATTTTTATATTCTGGCATTTTATTTTGATAAAAACTCTGGAAAGTCAATGAACAGGAACATCCTTTTTTTTCAGCAAACCTCAAAGTTGCAGTTATATTCCTTTGTTTGTTGGTGAGGAGAAACTGCACTGGGGCAAGACCTCTCTTTCTAACATGGCGACAGTCCTTTCTTTCTGGTCTTCCCACAGTGAATTTCTTGGGAAGTGTTCTTGAAATAAGGTCTGCTTGCAGCCACTGAAGAATCAAGCAGGAGTGTTACAAAACACAAGCCCTTTATTTGTTGAAACTAGATCCCTTCTCCCACCTTGTTCTACCCTCCCTACTCTTCCCTCCAGTTTTGCCTCTCTTCCTTTCTGCTAACTCACTTCCTAGAAGCTGTTTTTCCCCGTCAATGTCACAGAGATGTCTTCCTTCCTTCCTTCCTGCCACCCAGCCCTTCCACTTAAGGCATGTGTTCTGTGACAGAAAAAGATGGCAAAGGAATAAGCGACCCCTTGCCTCCCGGGATTCTGGTGAGAGGAGCTTAGAGGCTCCTAGATCACAGCTGCTGGTACAGCTTAGGAAATGACCAGAAGCGATTTTCAGAGATGCAATTTAAAATGGGTCTTTCCTTCCCTTAGAAAATCAAAAGGTTACTTCAAAAGCTGTTTGGTAGGGTTGTCCTATTGAGCATTTTAAAAGTGAAAAACAAACATCTATTCATAAATGTATAGAGGAAAATGTGCTCTCTTGCTTGCCTCTCTGCCCTCATATTCCCTTGTATCAACAGGGAAGGTCTGGCAAGAACATGTCATTGTGTTGAGCAGAATACAGTTTCATTTATTTTATTTAGTTAGTTAGTTTGTCAAACATGTATAAGATATAAGTATAAACATGGACATGAACACAGGAAATGGGTATGAATAAGTGAGGACAATAGAACAGGGAGGGTAGGCACACTACTGCACTTATGCATGCCCCCTTAGAGACCTCTTAAGAAAGTGGTGAGGTCCATGCTAGACAGCTTAAGGTTAATGCTTTGTGTGCTGGCGAATTGTAATTGTGCAGGCTCCCAACTGCATGAAGCATAGCTCTAGAACAGTGATGGCAAACCTATGGCATGTGTGCCATAGTTGACACACGGAGCCCTCTCTGCGGGGACATGAGCTGTTGCCCCAGCTCAGCTCCACTGTGCATGTGAGCACATGCCTCCCACCAGCCAGCTGATTTTGGGGTCTCTGTCGCACATGCAGGAGAAGCGTGCACATGTATAGGGGGCAAGGGGGGCGAGGCGCCACCCCCCCATGGCCCATTTTTGGTCCCAGGAGGCTTCAGGGAGGCCTGCCAGGCCCAAAACATGTGGGGGGGAGGTCATGCACACATTCATGGTGGCAGGGGGGTTGTGCACACATGCGTAGGGGACCAGGATGCCCGTGAAGGTATAGCACATGCATTGCATTATGGGTGTGTGTGCACAAACACATGTTCTGTTGTGTGCACACACACATGTTCTGTTGTGTGCACAGACACACTTTTGGCACACAAGGACAAAAAGGTTAGCCGTCACGGCTCTAGAATCTGCATTCAGCCAAATGTGGGTTGCAAGCTCACATGAGACTTCCTTTTCAGCCTATCAAGGTGAAACGTAAGAAACCTAATGGACACGAGCTGGCAACACAAGGATGTAGGCCTTTCTAACTCTTTGGCACCTCATAGTTGAAGGCCAGATCTAGTAGCTCTGGCAGAAAGGCCATGCCCTGCTCTGCAAGTTAAATGTCACAGAGGCGTACAAGCAAACCACACCTTTCAGGGTTACAGTATGTGCAAGGGTTACAGCAGTGTTTCTAAGTCTCAGCAACTTTAAGATGCATGGACTTCAACTCCCAGAATTCTCCCAGCCAACAGTTGCTGAGGTTAAGAAAACTGCATCAGACCAAGAACTACAGATTATTTGGGTGATCTGGAATAGATCACCAAGGAGTACAACCATAATAGAATCATTTGTTTGTGTTATTTGGTTGCTACTTTTAACTCCATGTTACTTAGCCATCCAAAATTGCCTGGCAAGTGAGTGGCCAAACGAAATGAATAATAAATCAGTAATCAATCTCTATGGGTTGGGTATAAAATCTAATTGACTCTGACTAAAGGTAACCCATTTAAGATTGTACATCTCCTATTATTTTGTCTAACTATGCCTACTTCACCATTTCAGCTTCCTGCCTTTTTTTTAACCTCCTGCCTTCCAAACACTTGGTGTCTAGACTGGCGAAAAGCAATGAAGAATTCCAAAGCTGCAATTAATTTTATATTCATTTAATTGATTCCAAAAATGTATTGTCAGACTGTGGATTTTTCAGTGGAATTTTTTTTAAGGAGAAACTACTTGGTAGCTAATTACCTTGTTTATGTAATTGAGGCCAGCCTTGTTTAATATTCCTCCTCCCCACTGGTTTTCAGGAAACAGTTGAGTACCTAATGATTTAGACTGCATTCTCTTAAATGGCATTACACCACTTTTTCTTCTCTGTTTTTGTTTGATTGTTGCTATTTGGTCTTCTGTAGGACATTAACACCCACTCCTCTCCTAGAATATTTCAGAAAAATGAAATATTCTAAGAAGTATTAAAAAGCCAGGATATTATATTTCCCTAGATGAGAAATTGAGAAACAGGCAGGAAACAGACTCACTCTAGCCCCTACTATTCTCAATAGCCCACAGCAGATGTCCGCACTTAAGAGATAAAGAGATATCTAGGTCTATTCATAGGCAAATGCCCTCACTCCCGGGTGTGAGTCCCTTGGTGTGAACTGGGGCCCAGGGAGGCAGTGGGGCTTGCTGATTGTATACTTGGCTCCTCGCTATGCATCAGCAGCCCTGCCCGAGCTCCTCGAGCTAATCTCTGCGACGGCAGTTGAGACTCCCAGACTCTTGGTCATGGGGGACTTCAACTTGCCGTCAATGGGAGCGGCTTCCGAGGCGGCCCGGGAGTTCATGGCTTCCATGACGGCCATGGACCTGACCCAATTAGTGCAGGGCCCCACTCACGAAGGGGGCCACACACTGGACCTCATTTTTGTATCTGAACAGTGGACGAGTGATCTGGGAATAGGGGATTTAGTCATCACGCCCCTGTCATGGTCAGACCACTCATCCCTCCGGCTGGACTTCCCTGGCGCTATCCCCCACCGCGAGGAGGCGGAACCAGACCCTATAAACTGGTACCGCCCCAGGCACCTGATGGAATCTGATAGATTCCAGACGGAGCTTGGGCCAATTCCTGTAGCCTTGTCCCGCTCCCGCTCCGAGGACCTAGTGACCGCCTGGAATAGGGCGACGACTGGGGCCTTGGACCGGGTTGCGCCTTTGCGACCTCTCCTGCGGCATCGACCCACCCGGGCTCCTTGGTTTACTGAGGAGCTTAGGGTGATGAAGCGCCACAGGAGACGTCTAGAGAGCAGGTGGAGGTCCTCACGCTCCGAATCTGACCGAACACAGGTAAGAGCCTATTTGCGGACTTACCTTGTGGCAATAAGAGCGGCCAAACGTAGACATTGTGCTGCTCTTATTGCGTCCGCGGATAACCGCCCTGCCGCCCTGTTTAGGGTGACTCGCTCCCTTCTATCGCAGAGGGTGCGGGAGACACCCTTACAGGGTAGAGCAGAGGAGTTCGGGGAATATCTTCAGGACAAAATCGATCAGATCCGGAGCGGGTGGACCTCCGTCAGTGGACCAGACGAGCCGCCAACAGCGAGTCTTGAGAGACCACTCTGGGAGGAGTTTGACTCTGTTGCCCCCGAGGATTTGGACAGGTTGCGTGGACGGCTGCGACCCACCACTTGTTTAACGGACCCGTGCCCCTCCTGGCTGGTACTGGCAGCCTGGGAGGTGACACGAGGCTGGCTCCTGGGCCTGGTGAGCGCATCATTGGGTGAGGGTTACTTACCAACCGCCTTGAAAGAGGCGGTGGTGAGACCCTTGCTCAAGAGGCCTTCACTCGACCCAATGGAGCTAGCTAACTATCGTCCAGTCTCCAACCTTCCCTTCGTGGCGAAGGTTGTTGAGAATGTGGTGGCGCAGCAGCTCCCGCGACACCTAGACGAATCCGATTATCTAGACCCACGCCAGTCCGGCTTCCGACCCGGGCACAGCACCGAGACAGCCTTGGTCGCGTTGGTCGATGATCTCTGGAGGGCCAGAGATAGGGGTTGCTCCTCTATCCTGGTCCTATTAGACCTCTCGGCGGCTTTTGATACCATCGACCATGGTATCCTATTGCGCCGGTTGGAGGGGATGGGAGTCGGAGGCACCGTTTTGCGGTGGTTCGGCTCCTACCTCTCTGACCGGAAGCAATGTGTGTTGACAGGGGGACAGAGGTCGTCCCTGAGGCCACTCACTTGTGGGGTGCCACAGGGGTCGGTCCTCTCGCCTCTCCTGTTCAACGCATATGTGAAGCCGCTGGGTGAGATCATCCGTGGTTTTGGGGTTGAATACCACCTCTACGCTGATGATACTCAGCTGTATATTTCAACCCCAAACCACCCCAACGAGGCTGTCGAAGTGATGTCCCGGTGTTTGGAGGCCGTCGGGGTCTGGATGGGGGACAACAGACTCAAACTCAACCCCTCCAAGACCGAGTGGCTGTGGTTGCCGGCACCTCGGTTCAGCCAGCTGACTCCATCGCTGGCCATAGGGGGCGAACAGTTGTCCCCTGTGGAGCGGGCGCGCAATTTGGGTGTCCTCCTTGATGCCCGGCTGTCAATGGAGGACCATGTGACAGCCGTGGCAAGGGGGGCATTCCACCAGGTTCGCCTGGTGCGCCAATTGCGCCCCCTACTGGACCGGAGTGCCCTGCGCACGGTCACTCATGCGCTGGTGACGTCTCGCCTGGACTACTGCAATGCCCTCTACATGGGGCTTCCCTTGGGACGCATCCGGAGACTGCAGCTAGTTCAGAACGCAGCCGCGCGGGTTATTATGGGAAGTACTCGTTACTCCCACGTAACACCTCTCCTGCGCGAGCTGCACTGGCTACCTGTAGCCTTTCGGGTGCGTTTCAAGGCATTGATTACCATCTTTAAAGCGCTCCATGGCAGAGGACCTAGTTATCTGCAGGATCGCATCCTACCACACACGTCCCTGCGACCTATCCGCTCACACAGGGAGGGGCTCCTCCTGGTGCCGTCTGCTAGGCAATGCCAGCGGGCGACACCTAGGAGTAGATCCTTCTCTGTGATGGGCCCAACCCTCTGGAATGACCTCCCCCCAGACATTCGAACCACCACCGACCTCCGCTCCTTCCGGCAAAAGTTAAAGACTCACCTATTTCAATCAGCTGGCCTGGCACTGTCTTAGTTTTACCTCCCGGGATTTATTTATTTTAATTGGGTTTTAAGGGTTTTATAGGCTTTTAACGTATTATATTTATTATTCGATTACAGTCTCATAACCTCCTTCACCAGTATTAATTTAATTGTTTATGTATGTATTTTATAATGTATTTTAGTGACTGTACACCGCCCCGAGTCCTCTCCGGGAGAGGGGGCGGTCTATAAGTGTGAATAATAAATAAATAAAATAAATAAAATAAACTCAAGATCCAACATAGATAGGATTGGCCCTCTACCCATCTCACCACATAGCACCTGGGAAGATTACATCACCCAGGAAGGCTCAACCAAGCCTGGGACTCAGGACAGCCTAAGAGTAGCCCCTGCATGGCCCCATAGGATTCTGACAACCAATCAGAGTACAAACTCAAATTCAAAAGCCCAGAGATGGTATAAAACTCAGGCACTCTCAGCATCTCTTACCTTTTTTTCTTCACCCAACATCTTCTAGCCATGCGACTACCTGTCCACCATTAAAACCATCTTTCCAAGCAGCCACCATGTTTCCAGTGTCTTTCTCCCCACTTGGAAATGAACCCAGAAGGACATTTCTTCCAACACTTCATTGGGGATTTTATGATGTGACTGTTTTAACTGTACTGTGGTTTGTTATGTCTGTCTGCCTTTGAGTGAGTCCTGACTACTGGACATGCCCCAGACAAGTCCCTGCAGTTTTCTTAGCAATATTTTCTCAGGGTGAGTTCCCCTTGCCTGCTTTCTAAGGCTGAGAGAAGGAGTGGCACAAGGCGAATCAGCAGAGGCTTCATGCCTCAAGTGGGACTAGAACTTAGCATCTCCTGGTTTACAGCCTGATGCCTTAACTACTACTCTAGACTGGATCTTTCTGTGGTTATTTGGTTATTGTACACTCTGTGAACTGCTAAAAGTTGTCAGTTTGGAATTGGGTATACGTTTGATAAGCAAACAAACAAACATGTAATTTGAGAATATAGCAGGCAGGACCTCTCAACATGTTAAAGCATAATCTCACTCCTATCCAGGGGTGAGACCCAAATATAGGGGGCAATACTTGGGGGGAAAAAACATGATCAGACATCTGCAAGCAAAGGAGAAATCAGTAAAACCTCACACCTACTTTGTCTGGAAGTGCCAACCCTGGCTTTGTGCAATCAAAGTAGAAAGCACAGCCTGGGGTTCAAACTGAAAGATGGTTAAGCCAAGGTTTTAGGTCCAGCATCTCCTGAAATTGCACTGCAATTGGCAGATGGTTTCCCACTGGCTGGTGGCTTCTGGCATGGCAAATAATGGTACAGTCTTGTGCAAGTGTATTGTAATTTTTTTTAAAAAAGCCTACTATTTTAAACATTTAATCTTTAAAAATAAAAGATTGGTAGTGCTGATAAAAGAAAGCCTTTTAGCAAACCTTTTTCTTCATTACCCAAAGCTGCTTATCAAAAAGTCTTTTCAACTGCTCATTAGAAAGCCCTTATTTAAATGTATCTGCTGTTTTACTCATAAATCTGTAGTTGTATGTATAAGCTATGTGTCATTATGTATTGCCTCATATATTATAGGGGCAGAGAGAATGTTTCAGTATTGCACATCCCCACTCTGACTGAAGGAAGACAAGCATCTGTTGCCTTCAAGTAGGACTATGGCTGTTTCTTTCCTTCTCACCAATACATGTGTTTTTAGCATCAAAAACCTCAGGGTGTCCATTCCGGTAATGAAATAAGTTCTGAAATAAACAGGCACTCAGTGGTACACTTTATTCTTGTTATATCTGCTCCCTTGAGATTCCTTGTGAATACCGGTCTCCCCTTGACTGATAAAATAGGTGCCAAGCACATATGAAGATAGTTTCCCAGACGTAAGCAGAGCTCAACTTCTTAGTGTTATTTTCTAGATGATAGGACAAGAAACAAAATGGGAGGTTTTCCATGGCTGCTCCGACACTGTGAGCACAATTTTTCAAAGGTTATATGGACTGATGAGATGAAAGTGAGTCTTGATGGAACAGATGGATGGTCCCGTAGCTGGATCAGTAATGGGCACAGAGCTCCAATTTGACTCAGATGCAAACAAGGTAGAGGTGGGGTACTGGTATGGGCTGGTATTATTAAAGATGAGCTAAGTGGACCTTCTGGAGTTGAAGATGGACTCAAAATCAACCTCCAAACCTACTGCCAGTCTTTAGAAGACACTTTCTTCAAGCAGTGGTACAAGAAAAAGTCTGCATCTTTCAAGAACATGATTTTTATGCAGGACAATGCTCCATCGCATGCATCAAAGTACTCCACTCTGTGTGGCTAGTCAGTAAAAGGTCTTAAAGAGTGAAGAACAATGACATGTCCCCCTTTCTCACCTGATCTAAACCCTACTGATAACTTGTGGGCCCTTCTTAAATGGGAGTCTGCCTCTCTGAACAGTGTCTGGGAGGCTGTGGTTGCTGCTGCACAAAAGGTTGATCATCAACAGGTCAAGAAAATGACAGACTCCATGAATGAAAGGATTATGACTGTTATTGAAAAGAGGAGTGGCTATATTGGACATAGATACATATACATACACTATATTGCCAAAAGTATTCGCTCACAACTGCTTCTGATTATGTGGATGGGTGAGCGAATACTTTTGGCAATAGTGTGTGTGTGTGTGTGTGTGTGTATGTATGTATGTATGTTTTCGTAGATTTTTCACAGGTGTAGGTATGCTGGTCTTGTTGTATTCGGGTCTTTTCCGTGTAAGATTGAGATTCTTTTGGCAACGTTTTGGCAAGGTCTCACTCGCCATCCTCAGGCTTGGCCAAAAACACCAGCCTGAGGATGGCGAGTGAGATCTCGCTGAAACATTGCCAAGACAATCTCAATCTTACATGGGAAAAAATCCGAATACAACAAGACCAGCAACTATATCTATCTGTCTGTCTGTCTGTCTGTGTGTGTGTGTGTGTATGTATGTATGTAGTCAGAAATATTTATTTGTACATTTTGAGTTGTTTGTTTATTATTCTCACTTTAACAAATGCAAATAAACATCTGAGTGAGATGGGCAAATTTTCATTTTTCATTTAGTTGCATAATAATTATGTACATGAATAGTTGCCCAACAATTGTGCACACATAGATATTCTCCTAAGAAAACCAAAACCTCACTGTAGTTGTTGTATAATAAAATTAATCCTCCAAAATACAACTTGCCTAATAATTGTGCACACAGTGTATAAGATTCTGGAGCAGCAGAAGACAGAAGGGATTACAGCCAAGCAGCAGATCAACATGGCAATATCAGCCAGGGATTTGCTGCCTCCTCCACTTCCAACTGTACCCTCACTCTCACTTCTGCTAAATATCAAGTAGGCACTATCAAAATAATAGCTAATGTAATGTGTGTTCTGTTTTAATACATCTTCCCCAGGACCCCCAAGAGGATTATTAAGTGCTGGAACAAGACTAATATGGCCCCCCTCATCTACACATGGACACATAAATCAATAATGTCATAATTGTACATTGATTAATTATATTCAAACTTACTTGCAAATATATTAAAAAAAGGACAGGTATTTATGTAAAATAGAATAGAGTATAATTCTTTATTGGCCAAGTGTGATTGGACACACGAGGAATTTGTCTTTGGTGCATATACTCTCAATGTACATAAAAAGACAAGATACTGTACATTCGTCAAGAATCATAAGGTACAACACTTAATGATAGTCATAGGGTACAAATAAGCAATCAGGAAACAACCGATATAAATATCAATCGTAGGGATACAAGCAACAACATTACAGTCCTGCAGTCGTAAGTGGAAGGAGTTGAGTGACAGGAACAATGAGAAGACTAATAGTAATAGTAATGCAGCCTTAGTGAATGGTTTGACAGTAGTGAGGGAATTCTTCCCTCAAGGAGAGTCCCTACCACCATCCCTGTTATACTCTTCAAGGACAAAATAACCTGCTTTATTTCCAGGCAGTGCCTTTTGAGTAAAAACAGAACCAACATCCTTCACAGTCACATAAATTTAATGCTGGACTGGTTTGAACTCTCTCTGGATATTTAAACTGTCTGGTAGAGGGAAGTGAAGCTAATCCATTCAGTGTACCCTGCGCATAGTTGCTTGGTGAGACCACTGACTAGATTCCTCAGGATCACCACCTTCTGTCGAACTATAAATAGGTCAAACCACATTTATTTATGTGTCCCTTGTTTCCAGCCAGTTTTCAAAAGTGTCCCTTTGCCAAGAGCAAAGAGAAGAACCGAGGGATGTCAGCATATCCAGAAATAACGAATCAGTAAACTGAAGGTTGAAGAAACTAAGGCCAGCATTTTCCTCAGATGACATGATGTCCTGTGGTGGAATCTGAACGGTAACTATTGTTAAGGTTAGCAAAAAAGGGTGACCCTTAGCTACATGAGACAAGAAACAGTCAAATGTCCTAGCCCTTGTCTATTCTGTGTGTGTGTCGGTTCCTCAGATTCCATGGACACAATGTCTATGGATGATGCAAATTGGCAAGGGAAATGTTATTGACAGCCATTGACATCCATAAAATTTTCCCCACTTAATGACAGAGATCAAGTTCAGCAAGCACTGACCCTGCATGGTCTGAGAATCATCGAATTCATTTTCCATTGACACCCAGAGCTTTTGGATATTAGTTTTGCCTAACCTAGATAATTAGCCATACTCTTTGGGATCTATTGAATTGGAATCTATCACATCTGGAGGACATCCAAGTGGACAATGTCTACCTCTCAATTGTCTCAACAGATGTACAGATTAACAGAGTTGGAAACAACCTTGCAGGTCATCTAGTCCAGAAGTGGGTTCTGGCAGGCACTAGTGCTGGTTCGCTCATGTGGTGCTGCATGTGTGTGTGTGTGTGCACTCTGTGCACATGCACAGTGCAATTAAAATTGCTTTGCACAGGCACAGAACTCAAAAACCAGTTGGCGGCGCCTATGGCACCACCCGGAAAACTAGTTTGGGGGCGTGGCATGCCTGGATCGCTGCCGGTTCCAGCCACCCAGGCCAACAAACCACGATGGGTTCGGCCAAACCAATAGGAATTCACCACTGATCTAGTCCATCCCCCGCCCAAGCAGACCCTACACCATTTCTGACAGATGGCAATCCAGTCCATTCTTGAAAGCTTCCAGTGATGAAACTCCCACAATTTCTGAAGGCAACTTCTGTTCCATTGGTTGATTGCTCTCACTGTCAGAAAATTTCTCCTTATTTCCAGGTTTAATCTCCCCTTGTTCAGTTTCCATCCATTATTCCTTGACTGGCCTTCAGGTGCTTTGAAAAATAGCTTGACCCTCTCCTCTCTGTGGCAGCCCCTCAAATATTGGAACTTTGCTGTCATGTCTCCCCTGGTCCCTCTCTATCCATGGGCAGTTCCTGCAACCATTCATTATATGTTTTAGCCTCCAGTCCAAGGGTTGTATTCACTTACCTTCTCTACTGGTTTGCTAATGTGAGCGCGCATGTGCTCAGCCTCCCATCCGAACCGGTCCGAACTGGTAGAATACCACCTCTGCTGCAGTCCTCTAATCATTTTGGTTGCTCTTCTCTGCACTCTAGAAAGAGTTTTTAATTGTTTTTAATTGAACTGTTCTTATGCTTGTGGAAAGACTAACTTTATAATATAATATAAATTATAGACACAGGCTAACACTATTAAGGTTGTGAATGGAAAGAAGCATTCAGCTGTACATTCAAATGTCAGTAATGTAATGCACCCAGACAGGTCCCCCCCTACTCTCTGACTTATATGTGCTAAAACCTGTGCATCCAAACATCCATGCTATCTACTCCCACCTTGAACAAACAGTAAATCAAATGCAATTAAGGTGAGGAATTTTTTCCCCTTCCAGTAAAATTGTTCAACGAGCAGAGAAAGAACATTTGTACTGGAATTAATGGCAAAGTAATGCAACATTCCTTGATGCCGATTGTTTCACAAGTTGAAAAAAAAGTTTTACATATACATCTTAATGTTGTGAGAAAGCAAAACCATAGTTCTTCACCAGTTTTCTAGAGGCACTTTATTGTGGAGCAGAACTCTTCATGTCATTTGATATGGCCAAATCTCCACAAAGAGAACAAAAAACTTCCTTATACTGCTAGGAAGAAAAAGAAAAGGCCTTAGTGACTGGCTAATTACCAGTTATTTTATTATGGTACATTCTCCAAATTACTACACAACTGTGGCCATTTCTCAGAATTCCAGATGTTGAAGTCTATGCCTCTGGAGGGGCTTGCATTCAACCAAATACTGCTGAAATTAAAATTTACCCTTAACTCACTGGAATAATTCACTATTATAGTAATGCAAATCATCTTTGAGTGATCTTTCAATTATATGTGAACAAATCATGGGACTGTCTTCTTCCTCCTCCTCCTCCTCCTCCTCCTCCTCCTCCTCCTCTTCTACTACTTCAGGGGTCAATTGAGATACAAAGTTCTAGTTCTTGCTGTTCTCACAGCCTCAAACATTGTTAATTGATGTTGTTGTAGTGTATCTTTGATGTTGTCTCTCCATCTTCTTCTGGGTCTGCCTTGTGTTCTTCTACCTTCTCCTCTATTTGTATATGCCTTAAACAATATGGTATCCCAAGACATCCTCTCCAGATGAGCAAACTATTTGTTGTTTCTATATGTAGTTTAGGATTTGTTCTTTGCCAGTCCTTTCTCTTATGGTCTCATTTCTGATTTTATTTCTTCTGGTCACTCCAGCAGCTTTTCTCAAACATCTCATTTCTGTGGTGACTAACTTTAATTTATCCTTAATTATTATTAGCCATGTTTGACACTGGTAACGTAGGGTGGGGATAAATAACGTTTTGTATGAGATGCTTCGTTGTGCTGATTGGTACTGCCTTATGTTGTAGACGTCGACCTCGCTGTCCCAATACTTTGTTTACCTACTGCATTGTGTATTAATCTTTGTCCATTTTAACATCTTCTGTAAATGTTGTTCGTGGTTATTTGAATTTTAATACTTATTTTATGCTTGTTCCTTCTATTGCTATGTTTAAGATATACTTCTTTTCTTCTGATTGCTATTACTTCTGTTTTCTCTTTGCTGATTCTGATATTATTTGTCTTGCATTCTTGGTTCATGGCTATATTACATTGTTCTTACAATTTCTTAGCTATACTTACTATCAATGTCTGATCATCTGCAAAGAATAGTTGTTGATGTTATTTCCACTCTTGGGTTGGCTTCTTTGTTTATGCTATCAATGTAGGTGATAAACAATAGTAGTACACATCCCTGTTTTATTCTGGATGTTACTATGAAAGCTTCTGATGTTCCTTGGTTTGTTTCAACTACCTTTCTGCAAATATGCATTTTGTTATGTCTGAATATATCAAGAACCTCATTCCATTCTTTTCTCCTGAGTATACAAGTTTCCTTTGTAAACATTCTTTGAATTCTACCATATGCTTTACATCTTATAATTTCTATAGCAATATATTATCCATTGCAGCTTTACCAGAGCCCCTTTAGCCAGGTCTTCATGACTACCAAAGCAGTTCTGTGGCACAAGGCCATGCCATACTGTGGCCATTCCTAGCATTCCCTTACTTTGTCTTCTAACCACCTCTCACAATGTGGATACTGGGTTGGACTTTGAGAGGCACTTTGTAGTTAAAAGAAGGAATAGAAGCTTTTAGCCAGTCATTAACCTGGAGTTCACTAGATACTTCACAATAGCCACTCTTTCTTTTACTAGATCTTATATGAATGAACATCAATGCCTTAAGTGCCTGCTATATTGCTGAATTTTGTGCTTTGGTGCTTTTATCTCTGAATGAAACTTAGTAAAATTAACTAGATTTTAGCTACAACAATGTGTGGTATCTACTTTGTTGACACCTTCAAAGGATGCCCCTGGACAGATTCAAACAGATCAAACAAAGATGGAAGGAGTATACACAAATTCTGTATAGCAGAAATGTCAACAACCAAGATACCTAGGGAATGTTCTCTACTTACAAGAATCTCTTGCAGTAGAAGATGAAGGTAAATTAGCACTCTGGTTATTACTGAAACAGAAGCATACAAGAACTGATGGAATATCCAAGAGAAATATGGTAAGCAACAGAAGAAGAATTAGTAAAGATTTTGAACAAGGTATGCCAGGAAATCAGTAATATATTCATAGTTGGAAGACCAGAAAGACCATGTCAGGGACACATTATCATGGGGAAAATCTATCTATCTGGTGGCTAAGTCAATAGCTACTTGATTGCACATAATCAATCCATCCATCAATTATTTTGATGGCATCACAGAACCCAAAAATGTCCCAAGAAAATAATCTCACAAGAAGAAGGTACTAAAGAGGTATGTATCTGAGGGCCGGGACAGGTAAGGGGGCTACTCAGTGCTTTTCACCCATTCATCAGTGTTTCTTTAGTTCCCATTCATTTTCTGCATGGTCTGCTTTGTTTATTTCAAGCCACTGTAACCTACAGCCATCAGGAGATAAGGTCAAAAGATTTTTAGATGTTAGACTTCAACTGTAGACTAGAAATGTGTTAACAGTTCTTTAAGTTACAGTTCTTGATCTAGAAACTCCTGCAGCTAGCAGTCAGCCGAAGTAGCCTGAAGGGTTTATAAGTGGTTTCTATATTGTGCCCGAGGCCATTTCATCAAAACCTGGATTACTTTAGCAAATGTTTGTAATAGCAGTCATCAGCTGGAAAAAGTTCTATGATAACAACAGAAGCTGCATGTATATCTTCCTCCTTATGTTATTATACACATCGCTTGCTGCATGGTATCTTTTCCTAAATAATGATCTTTTCCTTTTTAAATGTATTCACTAGAATCTTGTAATACAGCTTCCATCAAGCTTAATCAACGTAACTAATAACAGGAACTGTAGTTCAGTACCTTCGGAAATGCCAGAATGGGGAAGGATGATAACAAAGACAGTCCATGACTAGATGATTGAATGGGTCATTATAATACAGAGAGACAATCCAGGTCTGATTTAGCTGTGACGTACAATTCAGTGTCATTCTAGTAAAACTTGAAAATCTTTTTTCAGCGTTTTTGAACCTGTAATTCACTTTTTGGTTTGTATTTATTTGTTTGACTTTATTCATTTGATTTCTATAGCCATCCATCTCAGCAAACGACTCTGGGCGGATCACAATTCAAAACATATGTTACAGTTAAAATCTTAAAAACATTTTAAAATAATAAAAGCAGTAGTAAAAGGCATTAAAACAGTAAAAAACATTAAAACATCTAATTCAAAGTATATATAAAGCAAGATGCCTGGCCTGCTAACAATATAACAATAACAATAAAAAGTTTCAACTCATACTGATACGTATGTATGGACGTTGTTAAATGTACATGTTTTCACATGCTCACCAGGGATTGGTTGCCCAAACCCCGGAAGTTTAAACAACTGTCATTGGCCGGCTGGTCTGCTGGAGCTCCTCTTGCAATAAAAAGTGCTGAAACTCACTCGCGCCTCTCGCCTGCTGTTTCTCGCCGATCTAACACCTATCCTCAAAATGACGCTATAGAGCACTGCACAACAGAACAACTAGACACAAGAACAGACTTTTTCTCGAACGCCATCACTCTGCTAAACAACTAATTCCCACAACACTGTCAAATTATTTACTAAGTCTACATTACTATTACTATTAATCTTCTCATCATTCCTATCACCCATCTCCTCCCACTTATGACTGTATGACTTTGCTGCTTGTACCCTTACAATTTATATTGATTGTTTCCTAATATGATTTGATTGCTTATTTGTACCCTATGACTATCATTAAGTGTTGTACTTTATGATTTGTGCTGAATGTATCTTTTCTTTTATGTACATTGGGAGCATCTGAACCAAAGACAAATTCTTTGTGTGTCCAATCACACTTGGCCAATAAAGAATTCTATTCTATTCTATTCTATTCTATTCTATTCTATTCTATTCTATTCTATAGTCAGGAGGCAAGGCCTTGGCACTGTAGCGATCCAGTCTCAGGAGCATAGCTAGGTTTAAAAAAAAACCTTTTTGATTTATTCAAATAGCATATACATACACAAACACACACACTTTGAATAAAGCATCAAACATATGTGTTTATGTGTGTATACATGTGTGTTTGTTTGTGTGTGTGTGTAGTATGGGTGTATGTATGTGTGTATATTTATTTATAAATAAATTGTGCATTTATTTATTGAATATATATATACAGCATATAAAAAATATTATGAAAAATTAGTAGCAACAAACCAAACACTACATAAATGCAAAAAGACAATGTAGTTATATAATATAAGTGCATCTGTAATCTTAAGGAGCTCAAATCTGAATATGAATTCTAAATTAAAGTGTTTTTTGAATATTTTTTGTTCCTCTCTTAATATTTCAGACAGTAATTCTTTTAACTTTTTAAAATGTAATTGAGGCAAACAGTTTAGTTCTGGAGCGTTTTGAGAAAATAAACCTTCCAGTTAATTGCAAAGATTGAATTAATTTCTTCTTCTGCCACATTTCACAAGTCTGGAAAGAGCAGGCAATAAATTCCCATTAGAAGGAATTAGGAATGTGTTTTATGCATTTTTCCAAAGTTTTAAAAATATTCATCCCAAATAAATAATTAAAAAGGCATTGCTGTCAGAAATTATATGTTCCCATTTTGAAATCTAACTACTGTATTAATAAGAACGGTGATGAGGAAAATTAATCGGGTTTATATTTTAATGCAAATGTAACTAACGTTGCACTTTTAAACCAACATGCCACCCAAAGGTTAACACGTTAAAATTCACACCTTCCCTAATGTATTGAAAGAGTACAAAGTACAAATGTGGATGCTATGGAAAAAATGCATACCAAAATTTGCATATCGCTGAAAATAATTTTTAAAATGTATTGTATTAAGCCAGATTTTTTTTTAAAAATGCCAAATCATATTCATAATGCAAATATTAAAACAGCAAAATGTTTATGCTTTTTTTGTATAAAATTTGACACATGAAATATGACTACAAAACTGAAAATAATGAAAACTGTAAGAGAGTTCTACTTATTCCACATTTATTCCAAATAGATCTCTTCCAAATGTGGCTTCCAAGAAGTATTTTTTTTAGAAAAGAATGGAACAATTATTTAAAAAAAAAGTTGTAATGCGTGGACAAGGGATTTGACTTTGAAGTGTACAAACTGGCTAATGAATCTTCTCTTTATTAGATTTTTTTAAAAAACGTAATCATCCTGCTTCCTCATAGCAATAGTAATTTCCTCATAGGCCGGCTTCTTTCAAAGCACTTCCTGGATTGGTCATGTGACCCACACCAAAATGAAATATGGCTTCTCAGCAATCCAAGAAGTGCTTCAAATGTGGAACCGCTTATCAAGAATGTGATGTCCTATTGTGATTATGCAGGGTACTACAAATATTTTGTCCCCAAAAAGACTTGAGTCCCCTTAGCCATCTTGCACACTTCATATAATATGCACTAATCCTTTCCTCTCCCAAAAGAGGAGGCCAAGTTTCTGCACATAACTAAAAAGCTTTGTTTAGCAAATCTCCAGACACAATAGTCTCTCCCACCATCATCTCTTTTTCTTTGGGAATAATGCACTGAGCATTAAGAGTCTAATTTGTAAATCGAGTTGTACGCAAAACAAATAAATAGATCAATAAACCTGGAATATCTTCCCATTAGCTCTAACTAATTTGACATAGAAGACACTCTTTTAAAAGGACTATTAGCAGAGCAACAATGAGAGATCCTGAGGCAACAACTTGTACAACACCGTTTCTACATCTACATTGTAGAATCTCCTCAGTTAATGTGTGACAGCCTCTAGGTGGTTCGAATCCCTAGTACAGGTGTCCTGCGTGAGCAGGGGGTTGAACTAGATGACCTCCAAGGTCCCTTCCAACTCTGTTACTGTTTAAATGTTTAAGCACTCTGGATTTAAATGCCCTTACTTTGATGAATCACAAAATAAAAAATACATCAAGGAACATGTACATTTTCAGTTATGAGTGAAAAGATTATGCAGAACAGGTGAAGGCTGAATCATCAAAAAGAATAGAAAAAAAGGGGGCTGTCTATTTTCTATATATTGGGAAGAACATATTGGAATAGAATGGTATAATTTCTCTTTTTAATTTGGTGGGCCGTCTTTCTCTGTGGGTATATACACTACATTCAGAAAGTATTCAGCCCTCCTTCATTTTTATCAATTTTGTAATGCTGCAGCCTGATTCTACAGTTGTTGAAATTCATTTTTTTCATTAATCTATACTCAGAACCCATAATGACAAAGTGAAAGCAGAGATTTTGAAATGTCTGTAAATTTATTAAAAAGAATACACACACACACACACACACACACTTACTTGCACAGAATGTTAAAATAAATGATGCAATAAGAGGTATAGCTAGAAATAGTGTTGTTTCATAAGCAACATGGTTTTCTTTTAAAGAGAAAATAAAGAGCTGAAATTTTCAGTTATTTCATCATTGTACATAAATGGTAAAAGGTTATTGGAGATGAGGAAATGAAAGAACAAATCTTAAGAAGGGCAAATGGTGATAGAAAGATAGTGAGCCTATGCGGTCTATTGTAAGGCCTGAATTTTTTTTAAAAAAAAGTTTTTAAAAAGCTCAGTGTACAAGTTTGCTTTTGAAATGTGAACATGTCAAGAAAAATGTAAAATGAAATTGAACGTGATGAAAAAAGTACATTCTAATGGGTTTATGTATAGAAAGAATGAATGAGGATTGATTTACAAAGCAAATATATGAAGGAAGAGTAATGGGTTAAGCAGATGAAGATTGATGAAGAACATTTTGTTACTTGGAGCTAGAGATCCTGAAAAAGAAAGATGGGAAAATTTTAAAAAAGAAAAAGTATTATTTGAAGTTATGTACAAATATGATGGCAGTAAGAATTGTTTGCAAGAATAAGATGGTGTGGAGAGAGAGAGCACATTATATTGGCGTAAACTAGCTTTTGTTATATAATTATATGTACAGGTAGTCCTCGATTTACAACAGTTCTTTTAGTAACCATTCAAAGTTACAACAGTACTGAAAAAGTGTCTTATGACTGTTTTTCACAGTTATGCCTGTTGCAGATAGATGCAGATGCCCATGGTCACATGATCAAAATTTGAAGGCTTGGCAACTGATTCATATTTATAATGGTGGCAGTCTCCCCTTTTGAGATCTTCTGACAAGCAAAGTCAATGTGGAAGCCAGATTCACTTAACAACTGTTACTAACTTAACAAATGTAATGATTCGTTTAACCACTGTGACGCAAAAAGTCGTAAAATGGAGCAAAACTCACTTTAAAAATGTCTTGCTTAACAACAGAAATTTTGGGTTCAATTGTGGTCAAGGACTACCTGTATATAGGGATCCTCTATGCTTTTACATATGATGAAATCTGAGATTTAGCACAGGTTATTCAGTGAAGATTCAAACGGTAAATCTTGCTTCCATTGAAGTTACAATAACTTTCTTAGGACTGAAACAAACTTTTGCCAAGAAATGTTTGTACGTTTATTTTGCAGATTTGTATGTCACCCATCAAAATGGTCTGAATAGCCTGTAACCATATAATTTTGCACAATGAAAAATATATACAAATGACCTAAAACTTTAAAAGGCTTGGCTGAAAATATGTGTTTGAGTCTATGCCTGAACTATAATTACAGTGGCATATTGATTCAAGGCTGGCTACAAAAAAAAGCAGAATTAATTACTGAATTAAATGTGCATTTTATAGATACTCTACTAAAATATCTGGTAGGCAATGATACCACAATAAGTAGATTCCAAGCAACTCACATAATATTAAAATAAAAAAATTATTTTAGTCACCTGTACTTATGTGTTGGATGAAATATAGATTAATTGTCGACCCTAGCTTTATGAAAAACATACTGTTAGAGGCAGCAAGGTACAGGCTCCTTTGCAGATGAATCCATATATTTTGCAATATATTTTGGAATATCAGATCACCCAGGTGAGAAATATTCAATCCTGCTGCATGCATTTAATTTTCTCATACGTTAATCAAGGACATAATAAACTCAGCATCTGCATCTATCTTCAAAACAGATGCATGAGTCATCTGTCCCTTGCTTTTGTAAATAGCCCGGAGTATTTTTTTCAAAGTTCTCATAATATTCTGAAATATATTAGCTAATATATTGGCTAGAGAAGAATTGTTCATTAGGGAACATGTAAGCTTGTTTGGACACATTTATGGTTGTTTCCAATGTGATAGAATTAATTAAAAAAATGTTTTAAACCACCTATCTAATATCAATAAAATTAAGTATTGTCGTGGAAATAAACATTGTCCATATCAATTGGCTTTTGCTTCATTGTTAGATTTATTAAGGAGTTAGAATTCATCCATTTTATTTTGATGCCAATATCTAGAAAAAACATCTGTTTTTCTTACACTTTATCATTACTAAATTAACCAAAGAGAACATAACATCCCTTATAGTGAATACTGAACATGTCTTGGCTTCATTCAGTTTAATTAGTCATACCTCATAAGAGTTGGACTTGATTTCGTTCATCTGAAACATATTGGTTAAGTAGGCCTAAAACTAGAAATAAGGAAGAATTTATATATGAAGCAGTGAATTTCCGGGGGGGGGGGGGGAATCTGGGCACGTTGCAGCAAAATCTGGCTATGATTCATACTCACTAAGTGTAATCCAGTTTCTTAGAAGGTTTCCTGAGAGTTAACTTTTTTGTTGGCTGACATTGATGGAAGAATGATTTTAATGTTATTAAATTAATTAGCACTCTTTCATAAATGTATGATTTGGGATTAGCCATTAATTGTAATCTTCACTTTTACCACTGGTCAGTGTCTTAGCTGTCTAAGTAGCTTAAGAGCTCTTTGAACTCTTAATTATAAAGCCATTATCTGTTTGTCTTTGAAACTCAGTGCTTCTGATTTTTTATCCCCATCTGATACATACTAATGGTTCTGGTAGGAGAATTATTAGTCTTTGTCTCCCACCCAGTCATATGATTACCCAGCCACACCAACCCAGTCATATGACCAACCAGCCACACCTACCCAGTCACATGACCACCCAACCACACCTACCCAGTCACATGACCAACCAGCCATGCCTACAGAACTGGTAGCAAAAAAAAAATGAATCCCACCATTGCCTTCTACCAAACATTATTTTCACCTGATGCATCAAAAGAAGGTGTTATAGCCTATCTGATAATAAATTGATGGAATAATGAAGGGTAATTTTCACCAAATGTATCCTGATATAAATGGTATTACTGAAGAGGACACCAAAGCTGAATTCTTATGTTTTCAGGGTTCAGCACATCTGATGCATTAGTGCAGGCCTACACAACATACCAATAAATTTAAAGTAACGTGAACCACAAGAAAATACTTGGCATGCCAATCAGTTGTGCAGTGGCTGTCACGGTAGGGGCAATGCTGAAACTGGTAGCATTGCCAAGTAGAGTCTCTGGTTCAACTCTCCCTGAACTTGGTGGTCAAAGCTATGAGTCCTCTCTGAGAGGACTTCAAGTTGGCCATCTATATCATTCAGTAGTGGATTTCCCACAATCCTCGGAAAGGCCTGGCCAACCCCTGTAGGCAGGAAAGCTGTCGTGCTCAGTAAAGAAAGCTGAAAGGGGCTGCTAAGAAGTCTAAAAATAGGCCATATTTCTTTACTTCAGATTTAAAAGCTAAGAAGACCACTGTTGTTTTCCAAAATGGCTTTGAATCTCCTGTAAAGATCACATAGATATTTTTTAAATTAACTGGGGGGGAAAGGAAACAAAAATTGAAGATAAAAAGTATTGCTGAAGAAGTAGCAAACTAGTATAAACTGTTTTTCTCCTAGGATCCATTCCCACTTTGAAAAATTATGGAAGATTCCAAAAGAACTTTCCTTTGTATGGGTTATGTTTATAAATATTTACCACATTTTTTAAACAAATCACAGATGTATGTATTCACTGCCATTACTGCTATTCATGATTGTTTGATGGGACTTTAATATTGTATTATTTTTCAGCAGAGGCTGAAGATTGTTGATGGCCTGTGAGAATCCTAGGATCACACTTTTAAAATACTGGTATAAATGAACTCAATGGACTGGCTACAAAACAGCACTAAGCTCTTATCTATTTTTGAGGTCTGCAAAGTAACAGCTTTAAAGACTTCATTATCAGGAAGTCAGTGCTTCAACTTTTCCAATTTTGAACTCCAAGGATTTAAGAATGCTGTATTATTTTAACCATTACAGTCTGCAAACAAAAATAAAACAAGGCTGAAATGTACTGAACTTAAAAAGTGTGCAAAATAGTCACTAACTCAGCCCATTGTTCAGGTGCAGTCCTCTTCCTCCCCCTTCTTTACAGTTGTCAATGTATAATATCTTCCCCATCCCCATTTTTTTAATCAAGCTACAAAAAAAGCAACAACAATGTTTTATAGCAAGATGAACATTCCCAGGCTATAAAATAAGATACTTGGCAATCAATGTGGGACTTTCATCCAATCTGGGCCATCAATCACACTTAAGATCCTAAACTGCTGAGATATAACCTAAAGTAAATTTCTGATTATTTGAATATGTACAAATAACTGTAAGAACAGATGTGACAAAAAACACCTCACTATATATTTTTCCCATGATTGTAAACAGTGATCATCTGGATATAAACATATCATTCCAGTCATTAATGTTCACTGTTTATATTTTTAAGGCTAATTCTATTTTTATTGCATTCAACTTTTGGTGATCATTAAACATTGGGTTACTGAATCCCTGTTTTTTCTGGACAGGATGAATAAGATTCCAATATGAATGGAAGAGTTTTATTGTTAAATTAATCATAATTTTTTTTGTAAGTATTTATGGATGCCCAAACAGATGTTTCAGGAAGAATAACAACAAATATTCATCATGAATTCTGTATACAAACAAATTTCAATGGTTTCTGATCTCAAAGAAAACTTTTATAAAATAATGTCCAGAAGGTATAAGGGCATTTCAGATGTATGTTGGGAATGTGAATGACGTAAAGGGGCATTTTATCATGCTTGGTGGACTTGTAAAAAATAAAAAGCATCTGGGTTCAATTATTATACAAAGCCAGCATTTCTGACATGTTCCTCTACATAATCATTCAAAGATTTTGCGGCAGGTAAATCAGGCAGCTATCATATCATACTTGATATAGCAGGTTGCATTAATGAACCCTAAAATGAAACAGCAGATAAAATATTTTATAATCTTAATTCTGAAGGAATTTCAAAGTTCTTACCAGAAATATGGGACTATAAATATCCCTCAAGAACAGCCATACATATAGGCGTATTCCTTATTGGTGTTACCCTAGCAAAAGCTGAAAAAGTAGGATTTGTAACAGCAGTCTGTGGCAATTTGTGCCATAGGTCTCAAGTTCTGCTCAAATAGAATTTACATGAGCTTTCTGCAGAGCTCAGATTTCCTGGCTCTTCACAAACCCTAAGCATATCCTAAATGAAATTTGCTTTCCAGGGTAGATTCCTTCCGTTCCTGCCATCAACACACCCAGGAGATTACGCATCCATATTATGCTATGGTATAGTCACTGAAATGTAAACTCCTCAAAAATCCCTATTTGTCCTCTCCCATTTCAAGAGTTTTAGATACCAGGTTCTTACTACCACATGTGGTGGACTTGCATTGAAGCTAAAAGATACTGGACTAAGATTCACATGTGGTTGGAGAAAATGATACACAAACACATAAACCTTAAACCAGAGATTTTTTTATTGGAAATTATACCAGTAATTTACAATAAAGACTTGAAATATTTGATTATAAATGTTTTAACAGCAGCTAGAATCATATTTGCAAAAAAATTGGATACCAATTTGTATTGGATATAATACCAAAACAGGAGGAAGTTATTCAAATGATAATGGAGTGTGCTGAAATGAGTAAATTGACATTTGAAATCAGAGAACAAGAAGATGAGCAATTTTATAAGATATGGGACTTATTTTATCAGTGGTTGGGTAAAAAAAACCTGGAAATGAAAAATGGTTTATGTATGTTTTAATTGAAAGAGATAAGTGATAATACAATTATTAAATAGATTAATAGCGATACAATGAAAGACTGACATACATATGAATTGAAGAATTTAGAATACTTTGTTTTAAAATGAAGGATAAGGATAATAATGAATCTGTGTACATTTAATATACGATTGGTAATATTATGCATAACCCTAAGTAGTGATGCATATTATAAAGATATCTTGTTGTTGATAAATAGTTTAATAAGGAAGTAATGAAAGATTGGTGCATGTATGAAGTGAGCGTTTAGAATACTTTGTTTAAAAATGAAGGAACAAGATTTTTGTTTGAATGTATGAGGTACAAGGACAATAATGAATATAAACATACTTGATGGATGATTAGTGGGACTATGCATAATTGAAAGTAGTGATGTATAAACATAAATAGTTGGTAAATTCTTTTATACTGTAAAAATAATCAGAATGAGATAAGTGATTACATAAAGGTATATTGTTATTAAATAGATAATTAAGAATGCAGGGGAATTAGGTTTGCTGAAAGGAAAGAAATATTAACTGTAATTGAATGTACGATGTAAAATGAAAGTGAGGTACCAAGTCATATTAGATGGAAAATTTGTGACTGTGTATGTAATTGAAATTATGGATGCACAAAAGCTTGAAACCAAATGACATGCTGTATGTAATGGATGAGAATTTTTTATGTTTATGTCTTTTATGTTTTAAAAAATAAAAATAAATAAATAAAGAGTTTTAGAATCAACCCTTTGCTTAATATAGGTCTCCACCAGAGATGGGTTTCAGGCGGTCCGGTCCGGTATCCAGAAATCTGGCATGCATTTGCGTACCGGGTCCTCCAGAGGCCCCTTACCAGAACACTCCCTCCCCTGGCTTGCCTCCCCCTGCTGGCTCCCCACACGTGGGCTTCTTCCAACAGTCGAAGAAAGAACAGGAGGGGAGGATTCGACTGTTAGGAAAAGCCCACCTGGCGTGCGCTCCCTTCTCGTTGACAGCCGCCTGGTTTCCAATGGGGGGGGGAGAAGAAATCCATGTGGTTTTCCTCCTCCCCAAGTCAAGCTAAAGCAGCTGGAAAAAGTCAACCAGTTTCCATGGTATGATCCTAAGCATATCTACTTACCATTTGCGAGGGGAATTGTGATTGTGCGGCTGGCTGCCACACGGTGACGACCTCGTCTGCTTTTGGGACCCTCGCGAGGGTGCACCTGAGCTAGGCTTGTGGACCCCCGAAGGGGTGAAAACCCTCGTTAGGGTGAGCCTAAGCTAGGTGGGTCTGGCTCTGCTAAGGAAGCACGAACACCAAGGTGTGTAAAAACGCACCAACCAGCTCAGCAGGATGCCAAAAGAACCCCCACTGGCTGATTGAGACGGTATTTATTAAGGCATACAAGAAGGGTTTTCGTAATACAACACACGATTACATGATTGGTTAAAAACCTGTTGCCGGGCAAACTTAAGCAGGCTAAAAGCTTTCCATAGGATGTGGTTTTCTCTCATGCCCGGAGTTCTCTGGACAGGCTTTGTGGTTTAGCGTTTCTGCGTAAATAGCAGGTGCTTTAGCTCGACAAAGGATGTGGTATTTATGTCGTTAGGCATGTTAGCTACACCTCCTCTGTTTTTACTTTATTAAAGCTGAAAACATGGAGCTTTTACGTCCATGGAGGTGAGTGCTATCTCAAGTCGCGAGGTGCCCTCCAACCCCAAGCTTCCTGTGTCAGCACCTACCATACTTTCAGCATCATCTTCCAAATCATTATCCGAGGACAAATGTAGCAAGGGTTGCTTACTTTCATCTGTTGGCACCAACATATATGTATTATTCTCAAGCATCATATTGATTTGTGCAGCAGCTTTTGCTTCAGCAATTGCATTCAAACTACGCTTTATCATAGATATAAAAATAGGTAATAAGCAGGGTAATAATATACATCCCATAGCAATCATTGCAACTAATATGAAGATAGCTTTCAAACCTGGGAATTTGGGTAAAATACCATCAAACATACCTCCAAAATCAATTCCAGTCCATGCCTGTACAGGAACATGGGCAATTTTCATCATTCTGTCAGTGATTTCCTTGATTACATGACCACTATCATCAATTTCAATACAACAATTACTTAGATTAAATTTTCCACAAACACCTCCTTCTTTAGCCAGTAAATAGTCTAAAGCTAATCGATTTTGCATTATATATGTCGTACTTTTTACACTTTCAACAGCCAATTTATTTAAGGCTTTTGCAGTATCGTTAGTGATGATTTCTACCACCGCTTGAAGTCGTATAATGCGATTTAACAAATAACTGGGATCTCTGCCAAAGGATCCAGTGGTCCCATCATTTGCCCAATTTGCAGGGCCATAATAATTAATAATGCGTTCAGGAGGCCATTCATCATCTTTCCAATCTCCTATTTTTACACCAGTTCCTAGGGATATACTTCGTCTGCTACGGTGAATATTATCTAAGGTATCATAAACAGGCATTCCCAATTGAGTACGTACGGTCAATGGTAAAAGAAAAAAGCTAGGACGAATAGAAGCTAAAAAACAAGAGCCATACCACTGAGGAGGTAACCTATTATAGGCATAAGTTCCACATGCCCAATATAAGCCTGCAGGGGCTTGCCATTCTTTGGTATCTTCAGGTGTTTTTAAATAAGCCAATGCAGGAATGTTTGACAAAACAGGAAATTTGAGCATGGATCCATTAACGCTCCACCAGGAGCCGTTATTCCATTGGCCCAAACAAGGAGTGTCTCCTACATGGATTGTATGATCTGCAGTATTGTTACGACAAAAACATTCTTGCCCAATCAGAGAATTATCAATTCTCCATACTTCAGTACCATTTTGGGTAAAAGTATAATTAGATTGATGAATTACCAAATCAGTATAATTAACTTGATGTGCAACCCAAGGCCATTGGTCCCCCATGTTAGTTCCGCCACATACAAAACAATTTTTTACAGTAAGTTCTTTAGCTATGGTTTCAGCGAGGCTAATAAACATATTATGAGCTTTTGGAGGCATTACCAAAGAGGATAATTGAGAAATAATTTCTTCAAAGTTTTGAAAAACAGAGATGGTTTTACGAACCACTTTAGTTGTTGTTAATTGAATAATAATGTAGCCATACGGATCTGCCCCACCTCCATCAATTCCAAGACCTAGAAAACGGTACTGAGTGCTAGGAGTGGTGGATGTGTATAAATATATACAAACTTGGTTGCATTTGTTAAAATCACAGTCTGATGAAGCAGGTTCACGAGTAAGGTTAATGCCTTGAGGACCCCTATAATCAGGTTGAGTAGAAATATCTTTAGTATACCAATAATTGTAAGTGGTAGTAGCTCCTACATTGGATCCAGATATTTTTTGGAAAAGATATTTCCTGTCCTGTAAATATGCTCGTTGCCACCCAAGATTGCCACAAAGACGTCCTGCATTACCATAAGAAGATCCTTGACCTTTACTAATAGCCTCACATATGTCAAAACATGCTGATATTTTAGATTGTCCTCTGGATACATTATGCGTAATATATCCAGAACTTGATTGGGCTTTTGAAAAAATAAAAGGCAAATTTTCGCTAGGTCCTCCTTTATATCCATATACATAAAGGGAGGCAGTCTCTGGGCCTAAGGACTTTGGATCATAGCAATGAATCTTCCCAGATGATTCCTTACAACGATGGTACAAGGTAGCATTGTGCGTGCAGGATGATAAGTCAGATGTACATTCAGGTTTGATGTTGGAATATAGCAGGGTTTTGGTAATGCGAGTACCTGTCCGTGTGATGGTAATGCAGTCAATACAACTTTGAGTGTCAGACGTAAGTGATGCAGCACGCCGAATTCGTGGGGAATGAGAGGACTGTTTCTGAAACAACAATAAGGTCAATCTGGTGGAAGTGGCAAATCCTTTAACCATCTTGGTAATTTCACATTGATATAGTCCCAAATCTGCTGCCTTGGGGTTTTTTACAGTTAATTGAGTAGAACGAAAATGAAATGTTTGTAAATAATGTTCTGAATCCTCAGGAAGCCATGTGTTGCTAAAGAACCATCACCAAAAAGTACCTTTTTTCTTGATAGGAGATCGTTGTCGACAAGACATGGTGGGAGCATATGGCACTCCTTGTACGAAGGTGTAGCGTACCTGGTGTGTTCGTATGAGGGAATTATATTTTGGAAAGTCAGGTGCGTTTCGGCGAATCCTTGCTTCTGGGAGAGACTCGCTTACTCCTGGTGCATAGTCTGGAATTTCCTTGGCTTTCCACAAACAAGCATTCACATCGCATGGCTCTGGAAAACAGCAGGAAAAATGGCGAAGCAAAGTTCTTGAAGAGGGGTGAGGAGAGGTGCGGACAAGAGTCATCCAGGAAAGAAAAATTGAAGGTAATGGAGGATAAGCCACAGAGGGTGTTGAGTGGAGATAAACAGTTTGGTTAAAATAGGTGTTATTGGACAAGAATCCAATGCACGAGTAGGAGCCAATAGTTTGAGGAGTTACTTGTAAGGAAAGACGAACTTGACAAGAGTCATGATACAAGTATTGAATTAATATCAAAGGTTTTAAAGAAGGGAAAAGAAATTGGCCCTGATGCTGCAAGGCATAGGGACAAGCAGTGAGAAGAGTGTCTTTGAACACAAAAGTCACATGAGTGTCAAGAGGTGCAAAAATCACCTGAGGGTGAACAATAAATCAAGCAGAGGCATAAGACAACAATGAGAGAAAGAGTTTAAAGAAAAAGGAGTGATATGTCAGGGGGAGAAGAAAAGGCGGGGTCATCTTGATCTTCTTCTGGTATGCGGTGATACGGACGAACACAACGAGCAGGAACCCAGAGAGTCTTGTCATCAATTTGTACCGCTGCGTAGCCTTTTCCCCAAGTGATCAATTGTGCCGGACCTTTCCACTGTGGATCCGGCAATTGCCTGTAGTAGACAAGAGGTCGGGAGGCAGGGAGAGGAGGTTTAGAAAAGTGACGAGAAGCTGCAGAAGAAGCTGGTGTGCCAGTAAGGTTAAGAAAGTTGATAGTATAAAGACAAGTATTTAGAATGTTTTGCAACATCGGGAGATTGGGGGGGTGTAACCCTTTTGACCCCATATGCCGATCAAGAGCTATTTTCAAGGTTTTATTTGCTCTTTCTACTATTGCTTGTCCTTTTGAATTAAAAGGAATTCCAAATTTGTGAATAATGGACCACCTATAACAAAATTGAGCAAAGGCAGAGGAGGTATAGGCGGGACCATTATCAGTTTTTAAAATTTTTGGACACCCCAATGTTGCGAAAGATCGAATGCAATGATTAATTGTTTGCTTGGTATTCTCACCCCTTTGCAGGGTTACCATAATAAAACCCGAAAAAGTGTCCACAGAAACGTGAAGATATTTCCATGGGGCAAAGGGGGGATATTGAGTAACATCCATTTGCCAAGTTTCACAAGCCTCAGTACCCCTTGGATTTACCCCTTGCGGGATGCTATTGGCTTGGAGACTACACGTGGGGCATTGTTGAATGATGGCAGTAGCTTCTGCCATTGAAATGCCAAATTGCTTCATCAAGGCTTTTTTGTTTTGATGAAAAAAGGTGTGACTTTCACCTGCTGTCAATGGGGCAGGCTGAGGTGAAACAATAGTTACAGGCATCATTTTGCAGGCCTCATCTGCCATGTGATTTCCTTCCGATAGGAACCCAGGCAGATGTTGATGACTACGAATGTGTGCTACAAACAAAGGTTTAGTCCTTGCGTGTAGTACTGTTTGCAGTTGTATAAACAATGTCAAAAGGGAAGGTGTTAAAGAGGGTGAGATATAGGCATCAAAAATGTGTAAAGTTAATTGAGCAACATACAGACTGTCTGTGATGATATTTAGAGGTTCGGAAGAAAATAATTCCAAAGCCAAAATGAAGGCTGCCAACTCAGCCTGTTGTGCAGATGTTTGTGTAGCTGTCAATTTCTTATGCCATATCTGTTGTGTATTCCATGTACATGCACCATGATTTTTGGACCCATCTGTGAATACGGTTAACGCATCTTTAATGGGTTGGGATGTTATTGGTGTGGAGAATTGTATCGGAATGGTCTTAATAACTTGTAGCCTTGGGTCAGCTGGCAGATGACATGAAATTTGACCAGGCCATTCCGTGAGTGCATCTTGGAGAAGGGTAGAATTTTGAAAAAGAGGCTCCCATTGAGATAGCTTGAAAGGGAGATAAAGTGTAACAAAATCCATTCCCATTAAGGCACGGGTTCTTTTTCGTGCCTTTTCAATGAGCAAAGCCATTTGGGCTGCTCTGGGTGTGAGTGAATTGCGAGGTGTATGTGCTTGATGTAACCATTCTAAAATGTAAAGTTTAGGTTTTGGGATCATCACTACTTGTATGATGATTCCTGTCAAAAGTTGAGGAGTTGCAAGAAGGGCCAATGAAAGGGGAGTGTGTGGAATTGCTCTATCCACCCATGTAGTTTGTAATGTAAGGTTGATCTTTTCCAAAGAATCAAGTTGCTGCTGATTCAAATGTATGGTATCAGAAGGATGTTTAAGGCCTACCAAGCCTTGAAACAAGGGGGAAAGGTCATTTGTAGAAAGGGATAAATAGGGTCTAGCCCAATTAAGAGTTCCCAAGTACTGTTGTAGCTGAACCAATGTGGGATCAGGGGGAAGTGTTAAACGTGGTAATTCAGGTGCCGCAGCAGATGCGATTACTTTGTGACCCAAATATTGCATTGGGTATTGGTGCTGAATTTTTTCTGGAGCTATGTGAAGGCCTGCTGTATGTAACAAGGATTGTAAATGAGGTAACGTTTTTGATACTGTACCTTTAGGTCCTTCTGCTGCCAGCAATATGTCATCCATATAATGGTAGATCAAAAATGTAGGATACTTACGGCGAAAAGGTTGCAAAATTTTGTCAACATAGTATTGACACATTGTGGGAGAATTCATCATACCTTGGGGTAAAGATTTCCATTGGTATCGAGCAGTTGGTTTAGAATTATTATATTCAGGTATGGTGAAGGCAAAAAGAAGTCTATCCTCAGGATATAATGGGATAGAGAAAAAGCAGTCTTTTAAGTCAATAACAACAAGATCAAAGTCTTGTGGGATTAAATTTGGATTTGGGAGCCCACATTGAAGCGCTCCCATGGGTTGTAAAATTAGATTGATGGTCCTCAAGTCTTGTAAGAGACGAAAGTTCCCATTTTTCTTTTTAATAACAAATACAGGTGTGTTATAAGGGCTGGTGGATGGTTCAATATGGCCTAATTGCAATTGTTCATCCACCAGTGCATGAAGGGCCTGTAGTTTCTCAATGGGAAGAGGCCATTGATCAACCCAGATGGGGGTGTTAGTTTTTAGCGAAAGCTTAAGAGAAAATAATGACATGATTTTAAGGAATATTCAAGGTAGCATTAAGTTGAGAAAGCAAGTCACGTCCCCAAAGATTAATAAACAAAGGTAAGACGTAAGGTTTAATGTAAGCAGTAAGAGAGGAATGAGAAGTAGATGCAAAAAGCCACTTGGTGCTAACCTTGGCCGATTGGGCTCCGCCCACACCTTGCACTGAAGGAGAATCAGTCAAAGGCCAGGAGGAGGGCCATTCGGATTGTTGGATGACAGAGACGTCAGCTCCAGTATCCACCAGTCCTGTAAAAGGACGTCCATTAAGAGAGACAGTAAGCAAAGGCTTATTAGGCTGGACAGGTTGATGTAAAGCATAAACTGAAGAAGTATCAGAAGAAGGCAGAATTAAAAGAGTTGCAACTATAGTATCAGCCGCTAGGTGGAAGCATCGGTCTCCGATGCCAGCGAGAGAAATATTTTTTAAGGAGGAGGAGTCATAAAGAAAAGGAGCAGCAACCACACCTTCGAGGATGAGGGTGGAGTTAGGCATGAGCAAAAGGGGTTGAGAAGGCGGAAGTGGAGTCAATAAAGTAACTGACAGTGGGAGGGTAAAAACTGAGCCAGGATCATCATAAGTAAAAGCTTCTGAAAGTGCCACCGGATAGGCGGTGGGTAAAGAAAGCATGTCAGGGGACGGAGCATGCACCAAAGAGTGCCGAGAGGCAATAGACAAAATAGGAGGATCAGCCTTTGGAGTGGGGTTGGCTGAGAACCCCGAAATTAGTTTCCCGAGGGAGGGGTCTCAGGAGGGGGATTAGTACGGCATTGCGAAGCCCAATGAAAACCTTTGCGACAGCGAGGGCAGATGGTTTTAGGCTTCACCGTAGGGGTGGGGGGGACCCCGAGAGCCCCTTGGTTGGCCTCCACCGCCTGGGAAACGGCACTGACTTTTAAAATGACCAGGCTTTCCGCAATTATGACAGTTGCCTGGGCGGGAGAGAGCAAGTGTGTCAGATACCATAGCAGCGGGCGGGGAGGGATAGCAGCAGAAATGGAGGAGGAAATAGCAGCTGCAAGAGCCCCCATTTTATGAGACGTTGTTCCTATGACACGACAAAGTTGCAAGAACTCAGCGATAGTGACTCCAGGTTTATTAGCAACAGTTTGTAAAACTTTCTGACAATCCTCATTTGCATTAGAATAAGCCAATTTAACCAAAAGTTCTTTCCTTGCAGCCTCATTGTCAATTTGTCTTTCTAAGGCAGTCTGCAAGCGATTGATAAAGGAAGAGTATGATTCATTAGATTCTTGCATAATTTTCAAAAAAGCCTGAGTGGCTTCAGTGGACGAGTCATCTACTCGTTTTAGAGCATTCATAGCAAGTAAATGAATCAAGGCAAAGGCACACCGAGGGCAATTTTGTTGCTGAACAAGAGTAGAAAATGCGCCTGTGCCTTTAAGATGGTCAGCAGTAACTTGAGGCGGAAGACCTTTGAGGACTTCAGCGTCAGCTAGTTTTTCATATTCAGACAGCCAAACAACATATTGAGCAGGATTCATCAGCATAGAGAACAGAGTTTTCCAGTCATACAAAAGCATTACAGAAGTTGCAGAAACGAGAGAATCCAACAAACCTTGAGTATAACGGGATTGTAAGCCATAAGCGGAAACTGCTTCTTTTAGATTTTTTAAAACACGCAGTTCTATGTTGGAATGAACAGGAGGACCGGGAGCACCCGGGACAAACGTGAGGGGATAGGCAGCAGGGAATTCAGAAGAGTCAAGGGAAAAGGAGGGGGAGCGAAGAAGGGAGGAGATGTGACCGCCCTGGGAAGGAGAAGGGGGGAGGAAGAGGGGGGAACAGGCAGGAGAAAGAGAAGGGGGGAAAGGGGGCAATCAGGAGCCGTATGAGGAAGATAGGGAGGGGGAGGATCAGCAGTTACAGGAGGTGACAAAGAAACTGTGTCAGAAGAGAAAGTGGAGGGGGGGGATGTAGCAGGAGGGAGGGAATCTTTGGGATATACAATCTCAAGGGCAGACATAACAGCGCGCCAGGAAGAGATAACGCCAAAGGGGGCGCGCGGAGAAGAATGGAGATAAGTGCCAAGGCGTTCCCATGTGGAACGTTTAAGAGTTCCAGATTCAGGGTAAGCCGGGCAATGGCGATAGACATAAAAAAGGAGTTGATCGATATCAGATTTAGAAAGAGGGTAGATAGTGGTGTCGTTAAGTTTCTGCAGACTATTAGCTTGCTTGATTAAAAGGGAAAGCTCTAGCCTGTGAGAGGCGTGAGACTTTGAGGGTGAGGTACCCATAACTTACGATGCGCTTGCCCGCCAGGTGCGTAAGATGAGAATCAAGGCGTCGAACACGTAGCCACGGGACTCGGCGTGGGACAGCCGAAGGCAATTCGAACCGTCGGGGTCACCAGTTGTGATTGTGCGGCTGGCTGCCACACGGTGACGACCTCGTCTGCTTTTGGGACCCTCGCGAGGGTGCACCTGAGCTAGGCTTGTGGACCCCCGAAGGGGTGAAAACCCTCGTTAGGGTGAGCCTAAGCTAGGTGGGTCTGGCTCTGCTAAGGAAGCACGAACACCAAGGTGTGTAAAAACGCACCAACCAGCTCAGCAGGATGCCAAAAGAACCCCCACTGGCTGATTGAGACGGTATTTATTAAGGCATACAAGAAGGGTTTTCGTAATACAACACACGATTACATGATTGGTTAAAAACCTGTTGCCGGGCAAACTTAAGCAGGCTAAAAGCTTTCCATAGGATGTGGTTTTCTCTCATGCCCGGAGTTCTCCGGACAGGCTTTGTGGTTTAGCGTTTCTGCGTAAATAGCAGGTGCTTTAGCTCGACAAAGGATGTGGTATTTATGTCGTTAGGCATGTTAGCTACAGGGAATATCATGAATCATTTAGATGTCCTGAATGTCCTTGAAGGGGAACTAGATGTATTGTGTTATAAAATCAAAGAAATAGTTAAGTATTAATGTTAAAAAAGATTGCAAAAGTTGAAAGCGAATGGAGGAAAGAAAACTGGTTGTCAGAACTAACAGTGGAAATTGCCAAGAAAAGAAGAGAAACCAATGCCCAAGAAAGATCAAAGTCTCAGGACAACACTTAACAAAAAATTTCAGAGAGCTATTAGAAAAGATGGCAGTACAGTATTAGAAAAGAGAAGCAGTACTCCATCCATAAAGACACGGATAATGTAAATAGACCCAGAAAAAACAAAGACTTCCAAGAGATTTAAAATTCAGGAAGTTCCAACCTTGAATTAATATGCTAAATAATTCCAATAAACAGATTGTAATTTATGCAATTAAGATCAAAGAGAAGTAAAAAGATATATTGAAATTTAGTAAAGAGAGATATCACTATCCATCCTATCTTAGGAAGTATTCTCCAGCCTGTATTATTAGACCTGAAATTATATCACCATCCTGATCATTACTAAGTCAGAAGGCTAGAGGAATTGATGGAATATCTACAGAAAAATGGCAAGCAACAAAAAAAAATCAGTAAAAGTTCTAACAAAACTGTGAGTAAACTTGGAGAATGACACAGTAGAGAATGAAATCAGAAAACATCAGGCTGCGTATCAATGTAAAAAAAAGGAGTCGTAACAGATTTGGAAAACTATCATACAATATCCTTAATTTTAGCCGGTAACAAAACAGAGGTGGGTTGCTCCCGGTTTGGCGTGGATAGGGCAAACCGGTAGTGGCAGGGATGGGAGGCTCCACCCACCCACCTAGACGCATCTGCACATGTGCAGAAGCGTCACACACATGCAGAAACACACAAGTGCACAAGCAAACCGGTAGTAAAAAAAATGGAAACCCACCACTGTAACAAAGTAATGCTAAGGATTACCCAACAGACATAGAATTATACACAGAAAGTGTGATGCCAGATGTTCAATCTGGCTTTAGAGAAAGCTGAGAAACAAGTAACATTGCTGATGCATGCTGGATAATTGAGAAAGCCAAAGGGTACCAAAAATAAGTCAGTACGTGATTCATTTTTTTTAGCAAGTTCTTTGATTGGGTTGATCATAACAAGCTTTGGAATGTCCTGAAGGGAAACCAGACATTTTATGTTATTTATTTATTAATCATATTTATACACCTGCCCATCTCACAAAATGTTTCTCCGTAATTGATTGCGCTTTTCACTTGCTGTTTTTAAACATATGTCAATGCTATTAATTGGGAGTAAAATTCCCAAGGCAGCCAATTTAAAGCAAGCATATAATCACAAGAATTGTTGATAACTTTATTACAGATAGGGAAAAATGTCAATGTAGCTTATAGAGCAAAAAGCATGTAGACTACATCAGGATTTTACAGGTAATTTATAGTGCAATACTAAACATATATAGAGAGACTATACTATACTATACTATACTATACTATACTATGCATATATAGAGCGACGCATTAGCTCAGTGGCTAAAATACTGAGCTTGTCAATCAGAAAGGTCAGCAGTTCGGCAGTTTGAATCCTAGTGAGTTCCCATTGCTTATTCCCAGCTTCTGCCAACCTAGCAGTTCGAAAGCATGTAAAAATGCAAGTAGAAAAATAAGAACCACCTTTGGTGGGAAGGTAAAAGCGTTCCATGTGCTTTCGGCATTTAGTCATGCCAGTCACATAACCATGGAGACGTCTTTGGACAGTGCTGGCTCTTTGGCTTTGAAACGGAGATGAGCACTGCCCCCTAGAGTCGGGATCAACTAACACATATATACGAGGGGAATCTTTACCTCTATCTTACTATACATATGTGTTCTGACCCCCCTTCCTCCTTCGCCCACACAGAACACGCTCTGGAACAATACAAATGAACAAGGTTTATTTCACAGACAGACAGAACATTCCGTGGCAGTAAACCACCACGACAAAGCTCACAATGGCAAGACACGAAAGCAGGTATCCAGCTGGCTATGTTTCAAGACCAAAACTTCTTGCAGGAGTCCTTTGTTGACTGCTGCAAAGGGCGTATCCACAGTCAACCCTTTTATAGCCTGAAAAGGAGTCTCCTGATCAACATCTGAGAGCCCTTACCGCCGATAATTACGCCCACGCTCCTTGCGTCTATGGGCGCGGCGATAACGAGCGTCCAGGAACTCCCTGTTATCTCTGACTCACTGTCTCGTGACTCCTCCCCACTGCTTCAAGGCATGACATCAGGAGCCCCCCTCCTCTGGCTCTCACCGCTGCTCCATGCCTCAGGTGCCTCCTGGTGGCCGACCAGACTCTCCGATCCCTGCTCAGAGTCGGAACCCTGTCCAGGGTCCTCCACATCCTCCTGAGCCGACTCATAGGGACCCTCACTCTCGGAGTCTGGTGGCAGCGGCAACGGCGCCTCCTGGGCCACAACACATATGTATCACAAAGTAGATCCCCTTGGATTCATTGAGATTTCCTCAAGGAAAATGAGGAATGTTAAATCAGGCTACATGTTAGTAATGTTTGAATTCCTTGTTGGAGACTTCCCATGCTTCTTTTACAAACCAAATAGAGATTTGGTTGCTTCTTTAATCTGAACCACGAAAGAATGGTTCAACTGATCCCTTCTCCACTGAAGTTACTATTTGCTCTCAGAATTATCACTTGATTCAAATAGAATTTTGGATGTAAAGCATCTGCTGGGCAAAGGCAATTTTTGGCAGACAATAAATGTCCCAGGTGCAAAGAATGGATTTTGAATTTACCATTAATAGAATGGTCCACTTAGATAATATTTCCCAGTCCTCTCCCAGCTCAATTTGTGGCCTTAATGCATAAAGCAAGAAATGGCAGCTGGCTCTTTCCAAGCCACTAAAATGCTTTGCATCTACATTCTGTGTGAGATCATGTCATATGCAATATATAACATTTTATAAAACCTAAAACAAAATGCTCATGAACTATCTCAAACAACTATAAGAATAATAAAATAAACACACACAAAGCAACAGTTAAAAATACAAATGAACAAGCATTTGTTAAAATTCCCATTGTTGCATATCTATTACTATATCTAACTTCTTCATCTATTTAATCATTCAGACTTTAATTTGTTTCATTTCTAAGTCATACTTTATCAGCAATTTCTGAATAAGGCCCAGCAAATGTTCCAAATTATATGATATAAGATTTTTAAATTGAGTCAAGTCTATAGATGTTCCCATTTGTTTCTTCAATTTATTTTAATATTATGCTGCTTATTGGAAGATATTGCAATCGGTGAGCTAGATCACCGTGGAATCTCAAAATAATTTACCTTCAATTCATTTTTAAAAAAATCAGACCTTACAATCCAAATAAGTTGTTCTCTCTCCACTGAGTGAATATCTTTGTATTTTCATCTTCATAAAAGTGAATGTTTAATAATGAAGAAAGAGGAGGAAAATTCAGGCTTATGCTTTTCTGTATTTATCCCAGTTATTTGATACATTACTTATTATTGCACAATTTGTTATGAATTGATTGTTTATTTTTCGTTGTATCAGACCATCTGGAAATTGTGTCCTTTCCACATATCCTTTAACTGATACGGTAGAGCAATATGAAATTTAAATGTCCAGTCTGCTTTGTTTTTTTCACTTTAAAATACTTCATAAAATTAAAAACAATGTTATGTTTGAGAGTCCTACATTTCATTATTTAATACATTTGAGAATCTTCATTATTTCACAATTGAGTTATTACTAGGTACTGTACTTGAAGATGAATTGCAGACACAAAATGCTGCAAAGGGGGCATGCATAAGTGCACCAACGTGCCTACCAGTCCTGTCCTAATGTTTCTTTTTATTCGTATCCATTTGATGTATCCAAAATCATGTTTATACTTATATGTGTTATCTAATATATGCTTGGCAAAATAAATAAAATAAAATAAAAATGCAGAAGCCCATATGTTGTGGAGGGATGAGGTGGGACATTTTTAACAGTTGCAGTTGCTTTGTTTTGGATACCTGTTTCTTTCCAGATAAAGTTCAAAATAATAAAGTCTGCATGGAATAAATCCAGGTTACCTATAAGAACACCTCCTGCCGAAGGGATATATCTATTCTATTTAATCAGTCCAAAGCAGTGTTTTTCAACTTTGGCAACTTTAAGTTGTGTGGATTTCAACTCCCAGAATTATCCAGCCATTTCCTAGAATTCAGAATCAGAGAATAACTGAGTTGGAAGGGAACCCTTTGAAGGGATCGAAAAAGATATGAGGATTTTAACTGCTGGCTCATATTCACAATTCTGAGAGTTAAAGTCCTCATATCTTAAATGACTAGTTTGAAAAACATTAGCCTAATGGGAGATGCTCTGGCTTCCTTTTCTTCAACAAATTAAAAGGCCGGGCCTGGAGGCATCTTTCCAATACTCTGCACTTTCCTACGAAAGAGTTTTCCTTCCAATCTAGATGGCATCCATATCCCTATCTTTTTGGCAGACACTGAAGAGTTGGCTTGCTTACTTGAAAGGAAGCAGACTTATTCAGTTCCCAAATACTCCAATATGAGTTTTCCCTGGAAAACTGTTTAAGGAAGAGCCTCTGTGAAACCAAATTCTGTTTTCAGAATTTATAGCAATGGCTGTGAGAAAGTAAATAAATAATAAATATAATTAAAGTGATTCCAAAAGCTTTCATCTAAGACTTGTGTTTAGAGCAAAGGATCACTGAAATCAGTGGTGGGTTTCAACTTCTTTTACTACCGGTTCACTCCTGTGCATGCTCACACTCACGTGACACTTCTGCACATGTGCAGAAGCATCTGGGTGGGTGGGTGGAGCCTCCCCCCACCGCCACTTCTAGTTTGCTCGATCCGGGGCAAACCAGCAGAAACCCACCTCTGACTGAAATGAATTAACGAAAGTCCTAAAAAGTGACAAAATATACAGATTTTGCACATAAAGATAGCCCTACCTTAAAGCAGTGTCAGTCCTTGCAAATATTTTCTGCTTCATAAGTCGGAGCAAGGTGGGTAGGGTGCATGTTGACTAAGTCAACCTCATGCAGGATTGCAAGAAGGAGCTGCATTTCTTAGACTGCCTACTGGATATTAGTTATGTAGTTCTTGCACAAGAATGATGAATGCAACCAGGAGGGACTTCTCTGCACTCACTCACTGTGGCTTCAAGGTGCAGACACCACAACCTCCTTACAGAATGACAGCAATCTGAAGAACATTTGCCATTCACATGCTCAGAAAATGCCACCCCGTATATCGAAGCCAAGAAGGTAGTTTGCACGGACAGAACAACTTTTCATTATCAGAGGAAACACAGGGCCCTGAATCAAGGCTGCCTTCTTAAGAATCTCCTCTGAACACAATGAGAGTGTTGTGTTTCTCTTACTACATATGTATTTTGTCAGGACTGCTTGACCCAGAAATCTGGAGATTCCTGTCTGGGATGTCAGCTTGATGAATGGAATGCTATGATTTGTCTGATCTGAACCAAGCTGAAGTTTGGGCTGTGACTGCAGGGCTGGAGACTGACAGCATAACCCATGACCTTGATAACACTTCCTATAAACTCCAATACACATTTGGTATTTCTGAACTTTTATTATACCTATTAGAGATAAATCACAGTCTTCTAGTTTACAGCCTTTTTCAAATGTTCGCTGTCATGGGTGGCAGAATCTTTTTCCTCCCTGGATGTAAAAAAAAGTCTCACTTTTCCACAAGCACAACTGCTCCTTTCTATGTCAGCACCATTCTGGGGAAGTATTTCTGTCTTCCCTCTCCCGTTTGTAAATTAAATGAAAAGTTGAGAAGGGGGCATTAAATATGAATCTGACACGAAAACAAGGATGACAGCTGCTTTCCAGAGAAAGATCTCACCGAGCTAGGCCTCTGGGTGTAACTGAGTGAAGCTAGAGTTTTCTGCTCTTGTTAAGTAAACAGAGGTCAAGTACAAACAATACCTTCTCAATCCTTCTCATTGTTTACCCAATGGTGGAGGGGTTGATGACGATATTACCGCAGAAAGTCTCAGTCAGTGTCTTAAATCTTACAAGCTTCAGACTGGCAAGACACCAGATTCACTCTTGGAACACGGTTTCCCAAAAGCACACATTCATCAGAATGGTAATTCATTGGAGCCCTTTCTTTGTCCTTGGGTACAATAACCTAAGGACAACCTAAGGATAACACCCATCCACTCACATATTTCAGTCAACACATACATTATATGCATACATATGCCTACTTAAATACAGTTATTTGTTTTTAGATTTAGATTACTACTAGAGTATCCCTGATCCATTAGGTCATTGTTCCAGAAATATTTCCTTATCTAAACCAGAAGCAGAATGACCACAGGTGGGCAAAAAAGCAACGGGAGTGGGAGTGACCTCCAACTTCCTTCAGATTTTCCCACTGAGTTTCCTTGTGGGAATCTGTCAGTAAGCATCAGAATCCTTCTTTCCCGCACTTCCGGTAGGCCCGTTTTTTGCCCTTCCTGAGCCTCTGTGTGCGCCCTGCATTTACCTGCAGGGTAAGCCACTTGGGGACTCCTGGGAGGGGCAGGGTGGGTGGGGCCAGCCAGGAGTGGGATTTGGGGGTTCTCCAAACTGCACAAAATCTTAGCTAGAGGTTCTTCTGAACCCCTGAGAACCCCCAGTAGGCCACCCCTGCTACTACCCTTCCTTCCTCTGCTTGCTGAATGGAACTGAAGTCCATCTCTAGAAAATGAGGGGGAAACAGTTTTTAAAGAGACTATGATCGAGGTAAATGAGAAACAAAGAAAGGCAACTTGCTCCCAAGTGAAATTCCACCTGATGCTTTCTGTAATTTTTGAAGCCTAGGTTTACATTCCCAAATGTTTACTTTTTTCCCCCGAGGATGAATTATACTGAAATTATCTGAGTAGACATAGTTACACTTGCATTGTTGGCAGCAATCCTGCCCCATCTGAAATTAACTCCGCTGGACTCAAGTAGTCATGTACAAAGTTGGGCAATCGTGTGTGCAGCACCTACCATCTACGAATGAATATTCTGTAATGTTCAACCTTTAATTTCAATCATTGTTTCTTGCAGTTGTGGGCAATTGTGTATGTTGGAAAATGTGAGGACCACCCATGTATACAACCACCCTTTTCCTATGTTTTTGTCGTTAAGGTCACAAGAGTTCATGTTTTTCTGCAAATGAAATGGTGATTATGATTGTGTTTACGTATACTTTTCCATCCCATCCTTTTAGGGTCATTTGAAAATTAAACTTTGCATTGTTCCCCCACCCACATTCAATATTTACCGATTGAATTATGTACTTATATCATCATAACAGTAATAAGTTTAGTAATAAAACTTGCTGATCCAGAATGTACTTCATCAGAGCTTGAGGCAAATGGATCTCCAGCTCAATGAAAAGAGAGAGGGAGGGAGGGAGGGAGGGAGGGAGAGAGAGAGAGAGAGAGAGAGAGAAAGAGGTGTGTTACTCATCTGGCCAATTTGTTCTTTTCTTTTCAGCCTGTTTATGTGAGATAACAGTTCAACTTAGATAACACATGAGTCCTTATTATCTATAACTGCATTCAAGACTTGCTATCAATTTGCCAGTTTTCTGAATTTTAGTTATCTGCAACTCAGGGGTGGGTTCCGGCAGCCGCTACTGTCACTTCACTCAGGGATGTGGCGCGCATGCACACTTGATGCATGCTGCACGCGCATACACAGTACCACTAAAATTGCTCTGTGCATGCACAGAAGCAAAAAACAAGTTGGCGGGGCCTATGGCGCCACTCGGAGAACTGGTTCGGGGGCGTGACAGGCCTAGGTCGCTGCTGGTTCCAGCAACCCAGGCTGCCAAGTTACTACCAGTTCAGCCAAACTGTTCCAAACCGGTATGAACCCACCTCTGCTGCTACTTGTATTATCACTTGTACTCTCTAATAAAGCAGTTGTCACCCACTGGTCTGTTTTTATAAAATGGACTAGTGGTAGCTGCAGGGAGATGGGAACTGAGACATTGGGAAGCTTGTGGTGTTTCCAATTGAATGGCAATGAATTCAGAAATCTTTATCCACAGAGGGTAAACTTCCTCTGTGGACTACACAGAGTATAATCTTTTATAAGGGCTAGTCATAATAATAACAGATGTCTGACTGCATCTCCTGCCCCTTCTTATAATTGGGTAATTAGGGAAGAATCTAAGTGACTTTTGAGTGTTATCTTGCTACTCTGGACTTCAGTTACTTTTCCATAGGTCCTTGCATATTTCTGTCCAGGTCATCTTCCTTACTCTCTATGTTCAGGTCCTTTCAGTTCCGATGGACATCACTATGCCTGTAGTGTCTATTGGTAGTTTGAAGTCTTGTCCACTGAAGTATCTGTGATCAGTAATATCCAGTATCTTTAAAAACACCTAGCAACCTTGTCAGGGGGCGCGTGATGGCTCAGTGGTTAAAGATGCTGAGCTTGTCAGCTGTAAAACTGACAATTTAGCTTCAAGACCAGAGTGACATAGGATGGGCTGATCATCCATTATTTGCTTCTACCCCCACCCCCTAGCAGTTCGAAAGCATGCAAATGTGAGTAGATAAAGAAGTACCACTTAGATGGGAAAGTAACAGCATTCCATGCACCTCGGTGCATAATCATGCTGGCCACATGACCACGGAAGTCTCTTCCGACAACACTATCTCTTTCAACTAAGAAACAGAGATGAGCACTGACCCCTAGAGTCAGACACGATAAACCTAATTTATCTTTTGTACCTTTAGCACCACTAGTGACCCCATTTTATACAATAAAAAGGATTATAAAGTTGACTTTAAGATATCTATATGGAGATAAATGAAATGGGTCAAACTAAACTACACTATAAATACAAAGAGTAGAAAACTAAATGAAATTAAATAATTAGAACTAATTCATTAGCATATTCAATAACTTTGTGAATAAAATGCTAACATACTAAATTATCAAAACTATTATGTAAATAATGTTGTTGAGATCATTGACCAATTTACCTGTGACAGAAAGATATAGAGTCATGCAGTAAATTCTATAAAAAGTGTAAGAAAATTATGTGCGTGTTCAGCAACACACATATTTATACAACACAAACACAGGCACACAATCCCAAAACTAATTTGGCATTTTCCTGTGTAAAGCAAAGCAACTGAGAGAATTTTATAACTTTTCTGGAGATGTTAGTTTGGGCCTGGCTGCAAAAAAACAAATGAAATCATCCTCAGAATGGGTGGAACTTTTATTAGTGAATAGAGTTGTGTGAGTGGGGACAAACTGCTGTTGGAAGAACAATGAGGAACAGCATGGGTTAGAGTTTCAGGTTCTTCTAGGTCACAATCATGACTGCAGAAATGTCACAGTGGCCTTGAAACCACGAGGAGCATCAATCCCTGTAGTCAGGAATGACTAACGGAGTAAAATCCGCAAGGGCTACTCTCTCTTTTTAGGTCATAGTAGTTCAGTCTGCCAGAGGGGTATAGTTATACATTCTCTTCAACATGGTAGAGGAGGACAGATTAAATAGGTCAAAGAAAGAGCTGTGGAATGTGTTAGGCAAGTAATTTGATGGCATGAAGGATTATATTCTGCCAACATTGGTTCACTAGATTTCCCTGCCCTACTTAAAGAGCTACCTATGATCAGAGGTGGGTTGCTCCCGGTTCGCTCCGGATTGGCCGAACCAGTAGTAGCGGTGACAGTGTGCTCCGCCTACCTGCCCAGATGCTTCTGTGCATGTGCAGAAGCTTCTTCACATGCACAGAAGTGTTGCATGCGGGAGCACACCGAACCAGTAGTAAAAAAATTGGCAACCCACCACTGCCCGTGACTATATTTCAGCTCATCAGTAGTATCTCACCATCTTCTTTTCTGCTTATCTGCTACAATTGCCTTCAACACTTCTAGCAGGGGTGGGAGTCAGCCGGTTAGGAGCGGTTCGGGCAAACCGGTAGTTCTGGTGAGAAGTTCTATAATATATGTGCTCAATGTAAAGAAAATGTATTGGTAGCAAAACAGTTAAGTTGGTTTTTAAAAATGTTTCCAATACAATTCGCCTATCAGTCACGATGATATGGCCTTTGTAAAATCACTGATTCATAGTTTATCACAGCACTTGAATGTGTATGCTTTCTTGCTCTCTTCCATTATTGTCATTATTAAATATAATGCTCCAAGACATTGGAGTCTGCAGTCTAAGATAGCATAATCCTGATATACAGCTCCCAGGATATAAGCTATTTGTAAGAAGCAGCTCTTATGTTAGATTCAACAATGAACGTACATTTATCTTGATGTCTTCCTGTGTCCCATTACTGTCCCGGAGGCCTACTTATTATGGTATCAGAAAGGGATGCAAGTCTCTTTCGGATATTAGCTATTTCAGGGACTCTGCGATAGAAATCTGTCTTAGCCCCAAACAGTATAAAACAAAAATACAATCCCTGCATATATCAATCTCATTTGCCATGGAGTAGATGACTCTAGAATCCTTTCATTCAGTTCATATAGGCAGTGTTCCCTCTCCTTGCAAGCTATATGAGCTCCCTTTTATATTAGAAGTAGCTCCATTAGATTTATGAGGTTTACCCCTAAATCTACTGCTTCTGATCTCTAGGATTTGAACTGTGGATGAGCATCCCTTTGGTTGCAACAGAGCATAAAGTTACCAATACCCTCCAAAAAAGGCATGGCACCTGTTTTCCCTCCCCCCCCCCCCCACCTGACTCTTCTGCTTTTCACAACTGGGTGACAAGTAAAAATCCAACAGCTGCAACTCCTCCCTCCCTCTCCCCCCCTTTCACTCTCTTTCTCTCACACACACACTCGCAAAGACATGAGAAGTGAGAGGAAGTCCTCAATGAATTGTTATGTACTCATTTTATGTATTCATGGCCATGTTATACTTACTTATATCCATCTATTTGTACCAATCTCATGTGATAATGTCCATATTTATACTAATACCTGTTACCTTGTACGTGTTGACAAAATAAAATTAAATAAATAAATAATGTTTTTACTTCTCTTGCAGCTGCTACAAGCTCAGGAACTATAGTCAGGAAAATAAGGAGCAAACTAGGGCTGCCCAAGGAAGGAAAATATTAATAGTAGAACAGCTAAATGCCTCCCCCTAGTGACTCTGTACTTGGGCAGCTTTCCAATGAGACCTTCAACAATTAGGGGAAACCCAATTTTTAACAATGCTCTTAGTCCACAACAGTGGTGCCTTCCAGAACTCTTGGCTACAATTCAAATAAACTTCAACCATTGTAGCCTCTATCAGAATAATAAGGTCATCTTGGAAAAACTTCAAGACATCAGTTTGAGGAAGGCTGATCCATAGAAAAAGGTTAAGTAAGCACACATCTACAGCTTCTGGGATTTTCTGTTTGTTTTGTTAGAACACCTCTATGCTCAAGATGCTTTGGTTTAGCATTAGATCATAAATAAATATGATTTATTTAAATCTATTTCCAAGGTAATTTTCAAGCCGCAAATCTAAACTAGAAAGAGAACAAGTTACTGACAGGCAGGCAAACAACCCTCTAGGAAAAAATTAGGATGTTAAATGAGGGCATTTCTTTGTTCTGGTTAGAAATAGATTCAAAGTTGACATTCACAATCTTTTTATTCTCACTCTCTGTAAGAAATTATTATGCAAATGTTGTGTGGATATTCTTTTGCACAATTCTTCCCACCTTTCTAAGATTTAATCATGCTGGATTAATTAGGATTAGAAGCCTAAATGAAGTGATTGGAGCTCCCAAGTAACATGAATTTTAGGAGAGAAGCAATGTTATGATTGTTTTTGATTGAATCAGTGTGTGTGTGTGTGTGTGTGTGTGTGTATTATAACAAGCCGGCAATTTAACACCAGAACCCAAGGGTTGAGCACTATACAATGATAATGATTAAATGCAATAAACCTGGTCTTGATGTTATATTTCATTATATTACTTTCACAGTAAAAAAATGATACTAGATACCCTTAAGTTTTTAATATCCTGTTGTTGTAGTTACAATCCCAATGGATAGAGCTGAAAGTTCAAATACTCCAGTGTAATATAATAAAGTTTTAATATGATTTCTTCAGTAATGGTCATATAATAACTAAAAATAACTCTGGCTAGTCTTTTTCACTTCTGGAGTTAAAGAATCTTGGGGGTTTCAAATTGAGAGTCATACATATTATTTCCTGTCTCAGTTTCCTTTAAGTAAAAGTGTTGAGGACAAAAACAATTAACTTTGGCTTTCCTGGTTTATATAATGTACTTAACTGTATTGTTTAACAACAGGGCTGGGTTTAATTTAATAACCCAAAATGACATCTACTGTATAAATAATGTATGCAACCATAAATAAAGTTAACAAAAATCAAGGGACTGTGCTAAATAACTTTGTGTGATCAAGCTATAAAATGCAATAAAAGCATCTGAAGTGAAATTTAAGCAGGGCCAAATTATAACACTAATGGATTGACATTACAAATATATCAATTGAAAATAAAAATTGATCCAGGTGCTTTTTTATTAAGTTAGGCCTCTATGATCAGTTTATATTCCTCAACAAATTACTGATAGTTATGAGATTTTTTTTTAAATGTTGACTTTCATGGTACTATTTTTCCCCATTAGCCTTTTTCTCCAAATCACATTATGAAAGCAGTAGATGAAAATCAAAGATGGAGGAGAAAGCACAAGTCTTGTGTGTTTTGTAGTATTAATTTTTAAGCAGCGACAGCAGGCTTTCCAAACAAATGAAGGAATATTTGTCATCAGGGACAAAGGATTCTTTCCAATATAGCTGAAAGGTGAACTTTTATCTGCTTGATCTCTGTTCTTAAATGGCAATTATAGAAGTTGTAATGAAAAGACATCTATATCAGAGGTGATATTCAGCAGGTTCTGACCAGTTCTGGAGAACCGGTAGCAGAAATTTTGAGTAATTCGGAGAGGCAGTAAATACCACCTCTGACTGCCCCTGCCCCCATCTATTCTCTGCCTCCCAAGTCCCAACTGATCAGGAGGGAATGGGGATTTTGCAATAACCTTCCCCTGGAGTGCGGAGGGAATGGAGATTTTACAGTTTCCTTCTCCTGCCACACCCACCAAGCAACACCTACCAAGCAATGTCATGCCCACCAAGCCACGCCTACAGAACCGGTAAAAATTTTTGAATCCCACCACTGATCTATATGGATGTCTTGCAAAGCCAACGCTGGGTAAGGTTTCTCTGTTCTGCTCTAATATAGTTCTTTCTCTTTTTCAAAGCAGAATTGGGGTTAAGTCACACAACATACACACCACATCATAGCACTGCCATGTTAGTCTCCTAAAAATCTGTTTCTGGGAAGGAATTTTTACAGTGGAAAAGCAGAGGAGGGGAAGAAAAAAAATTACATTTTATCTACCCAATATCACCTCACAATAAATTGACTTTCCATACAGCTTTCTTCACCTGTAGGGCTTCCACAGAGAATGTTTTTCATCAAGAGATCTCTGGGAGCAAGAGATGAGTTTCCCAAGCTTATCTGTTTGTTTATTCAGTGTTGGTACAGCCCAACTCCAGATCAAGTATGGGTAGCTCCCCACATACAGTAAGAAACAAAATAACAAATGCAAAGTCAAGATGGAAAATATTAAACAAGGTGGTGAAATCAATCAAAACATATATCTTACAACCAGTAAGGTGCTCCAACTTTATTAACACTAGCCAATCTGAGAACTTTTCCTCAACACGTGCTTACTTTTGGATAAATAATTCAATCCCCTGTGAAGTGGAGTTAAGAATGCTAATAATTTAAGGTAATTTTTATCTAGAACAAAGGTAGGCAATGTGGTGATCACAGTTTTCTCAGTGGTAACCAGACTCCCTCTCCTATCTGACCTTTGAAGAAATGCTTTTTACCGAAGGAACAAAATAAAGATCAACTTGGTATGTTGCAAAGCAAACGTCTGGCCTTTAGCATCATTATTATTTACACAATTGCTAGGGAGTACTATAAAGATCCCAAAGAGAACCTGGAAATCTAATTCACATATACATTTTATCTGTTATAGGAGCCATTTTGTGAAGAAAGAGGTATCTCTGAATCCCATACCGTAATATATTCAAACAAACAATTGGTTCATAACCCAAAGTTCCATATTCCAAATATGTTTCCAGTCCACATTGCTCACCATGATTAAATCCCTCCTTTCTTTCTTTCTTTCTTCTTTCTTTCTTTCTTTCTTTCTTTCTTTCTTTCTTTCTTTCCCTTCCATCCATCCATCCATCCATCCATCCATCCATCCATCTATCTATCTATCTATCTATCTACCTATCTATCATCATTTGGCTAGGTTTATTTTATATGATAGAAATACAGTTGTTATCATAAGCGAAGTGTTAAATCGGGTAGTGAAAAGGCAGACACTGGCTTAATGCAACAACAGCTCTTTATTGTAATGCAACAAGTCTGTACAATCCAGCAGCTTCATGGTCTGACAGCAGCCCTTTTATAGGGAGCTGTCAGACCTCTTAACCAACAGGATTCAATCTCTGTTCCCGCCTGAACAGAGGACCTGTTTGTAAATTATAGCAGACAGAGTTAATATCTAACACAAAGTATTTGTGATTCTATACATCTGCAAAGATTTTTTCAACCAAAGCTAACAAAGCTCTGTTATAAAACAAAGTCCAGCACTTCATAGAAATACATAAACAATCCTTTTTTGCTGATATGGTTCATATAAATAAGCAGAGCTGTGTAAATCATGTTCCATATGAGAGACGTTACCCAGTTTAGCTCTTCAACAAAACATTTGGATCTGGTGTTTAAAAAAAGAGCCTATCTTGGATTTTATTTGAAGATTTAAGTACATACACCAAAATATTCATATGACTTATCTCTATATAGCAGAATCAATTCATCTGTTTCCACTAGATCTTTCAACATTGTCATAGATAGCCAAAAATATGGCTAATGACAGAGAATCAATTAAAGGGTCATGTCCTACAGAAAACTATGACATTTTTGGGACAAAAGTAGATCTCAAAATGATGGTATATGTACTTTTTTTCACCAGCCCCCTATCCTTAAAATCATTTTGAATGAAAAATGAATTTGGGATTCAAGTCATGAACTATTCACAAGTCTTATTTAATATCATCGTTCTGATTAATTTTAGAAAACCAATTCAAAGTGGAATATGTTGTCATATTTTCTCAGGGTTTCACTCACTATTGGTAGGGCTTTTTCTTTTTTTTTCTTTTTTTGGAAGGTCATGTTTTTGTATGTGAACAGAAAAAAATATGAACTGTTCACCAGTGCTGGAGAACCACTGTACACCTTGTGGATACCTCTGTGAATACTTCTTTGTAGACCTCTTCATACGTCTTGATCATTTGGGGGAAAATGTTGCCCACTCTACATAGTTTTAGCTCAATGCTAGAAATATGAAAAAACATTGCAAATTTGAGGTTTTTCAGATTTAAAACAATCAATTTCAGGCACAAGATATCTTGTTTCAAGCACTAAGTAGGTTGTTTGGATCATTTTGTACAGCAAGTGATAAAACAGTTTTATTCAGGTTCATATTTTGCTTTGAGGTCAATGTGCTTCTAAAACTATTGAAACAACCTTTTTTTTTGAAATTCACAATGGAGATGCTTCAAACACATCATTTTGTGTATAACATCAATGCCATTTTACAGAAACCTCTGACCATAAAGGCTGACATTTGAAAATCACACCATTTTAATGCCTCACAATCCATTATGTGGCCTTAGATGATAAATTAATGGATATCACTAGACAACTCGTGACTTCTTGGGTCAGCACTTCAGAGATATTTCCTTACCAGATCTCTCAATGCCTTCAACAATGGCAGAGCTTCTAATGTAACTTGAAAAGTTCTTAATAACCCAGGGAGAAATTTGGAGATGTATCTGCCTTGAAAGCACCCCATGTTGAATTGTATAGCATGGTCAAATATCAGACGCTATCTACAGGAAACTTTTTCTGATGTTTCATATATGTCATAAACTGCTCTAGGATAGTGTTTATATCATAAAATGTTTTATTGAATTTCCCAAACTTCAGTTCCACGGGAGTAATGAATCTTGTTTTTTATATGCACTCAAATGAATTAGCTCATTTAAACTACCTTGTTTGAAAAATGTTTTGCCCTATCTGATAGGGCCTATCATGTACCATTTTACCCAATTAAAGGTTAAAGATGCACGAGTTTAGTAGTATATAGATTAATTACCAATTTGCGAAGTGGAAGTTGGGTTGCTACTGAATTTCTCTTAATCCAGGGGTGTCCAAACTTGGCAACTTTAAGACTTGTGGACTTCAACTCCCAGAATTCCCCAGCCAGCAGACACCCCTGTCTTAATCACTACCATAGTTATGAGGTGGTTCATACATCAAAACGTTAGCAGATATTGTCCTTCTGTTTCTTCCTCAAGACAATGGTGAAGGGGGAGGGAAGGAATCCCTCCATCATAACAAAGCTTTGTTTCTACAGGATAAACCCATGCATTTCAAAGGAGATGTTTTCTGTTGTGTTTTGATTTTGTTTTCTGAACACTCCTTGGGATTTTTAAGGTAGCATGTCATTCCGTGATGAGACTCTTTGAAATACAAGAAGGTGAAAAAGTAGAAGAAATCCTCTTACAGCAATATCAGGATGCTGTTGTAACCTTATCGTTTGTGCCAAACATTTTTTGTTTGTTTACCGATCCTGTTACTTCCCCCCCCCCCCCTTCACCTCAAAGACACAGTTTATACTCTGCGAGCAATGGAGATGCTGCTGAAAAAGCAAACTTCACCCATGCTTTTCTGGATGAGAAGTTGGTATTCTGATTTAACCTGTTGATTTCACACATACCAATAACCTATTCCCTCCCCCCTCCCAGTCTCTGCCTCTCCCCTCCTCCCCATCTATGTCACACTAAAATACTACCTTTCCTTCTACATAAACCTAGCTTCTCTTGAGAAAGATTACCGCCAAATGTTATGTTTTCCCTATTAGTACAGAGTAAATACAGCTGTGCCAGTGACCTTTCTCACTACTGAGAGATATTATCCCAGACTTCTGCTGAGCTCTGCAAAATATATGAAACATCAGCTACCTTCAATGTCCCAGCATAAAATATCCGGGAAGTTCATCTACTCACCCATCTTCTCTTCTTTCTCTTAACCATCACTGCTGCTGTCCAGAAATACAGTTAACAATTATGCCCCTTAGCCTTGCTTCCCCCCCCCAGCCTCACAAAACACTTCTTCCTGTAAAAACATTTATAATGATTTTTTTGAACAAAATATGTTTTGACATGATCATGACCACTCTGGCCCACCCAGCTGTTCTGCTCACAGAGTGGTTTGTGCCAAGGGAGCTAGTATAACTCACCACAGCCTACCTGCAGCGGCCAACTCAACATGGTCAATTCTTCATGGGCGACTCACTTTGGGACAAGTCGCCATTGCATTTTTGAAGGAATGGTGGAATAGAATCATTAAAGAAAGGGTACAAAGGGAGGGACAAAATGAAATATGAATGATAAAAATTAAAAGAAGTTTTTATTTTAAATTATAAAATATTTTTAAATAATTAAATGGAATTGTTGAATTCTTCTGTGGCGAGTTGTCCCCATGATGAGTTGGCCAATTGCCCTGTGATGAGTTGGCCTAGCAGCAAGTTGTCCACCACTACATCTGGTGACAGTATGTTGTGCATCCCTCCCATCATGCTTCCTACCAAGTATCACTGCTTCAGTTTGGGAATTGAGACTGACTCAGGCAAAAGGAAACAGAATTCTGTAATCAGAGACTGATTAGAAACTGAGGCGGGTGAACCCAATGTCCTTAAAATCTCCACTATGTTTAAGAGTTTAATGGCCTCGTTCATCCACCAGTGCTGAGACCTATGAGACATCCACTGTCCTGTAGTCTCCTCATGAGAAGCAGATACCCAGTGCACAAATGGGGAAGCTGTCATCCTACCCTTTTCTGGAGAGGTTCCATTGGACTGAACTTATCATCAATCCATTAGCCCACTCTTTGAAGATGTCTAGTTCACCATTTTCATCACCCAGAAGTCCTAGAAATCTCTGGCTCATAAAATCCTATGAGGCTTTGGAAGTTATCCCTATATCACATGCAATACTCAAAGCAGCAAAAGAAAATTCCTCATTATAGTTATTTTTCATTTACTTCATTTTAGTCAAGCATATATGGGAAAAATCACCCTACAACCCTTAAACTGCTGTTCAATTGTCCTCATTTCAGAAAGATCAAAAGTAGCAAATAATACCCCAGATGCATCTTCTGAATACTCCAGAAGAGCCGATGACCAGCTATTTCCCCATCCCATTAACATGATTATTGATTAGAAAATGATGGAAGCTAGGTTATGATGCTGGAACAGGTTGCATTCTGAAAGGCAGAATGCATGTCAGTTTTTTCTCTCCTTCCTGCTGGTAGCTTTTTCAGGATATTCTGATTTTCTTAAAAGACCGGATTGCTTTTCAGAGGAACCTCTTTCCCGGGTTTCATTACAATCTAATCCCCTTACCCTAATACCTTGGCTCCTCGCTTCCTTTTAAGCGTCTTCCATTCACGGAGGTTTTTTTTTAAACCTGCGATCCTGCGCGGTTAGAACGAGTAGTTTCCAGGACCGCGAATTTATTTATTTGTGGAACACTTCCTTTTGCAATGACAGCGCGTATAGCCTTGCCCGCCGCTTCTCGAATTAGCTGCAGCTGCTTCTCTCAGCGCAATTTCTTGAACGGAAATCTCATTCATGGGAAGTAACTTTTCTTTTCTTTTCTTTTCATTGCAAAAGGAAGTGTTCCACAAATAAATAAATTCGTGGTCCTGGAAACTACTTGTTCTAACCGCGCAGGATCGCAGGTTTAAAAAAAAGAACTCCGCAAATAGAAGACGCTTAAAAGGAAGCGAGGAGCCGAGGTATTAGGGTAAGGGGATTAGGGTAAGGGTGTCAAGAGGATAAGGGTATTTTCGGACATACACCAAGCGACTATGTGAATGTCGACATTCACCGGTGAAGGTCCGAATGTAAAACAATGTAATGAAATATTCGGTCTTTCACCGGTGAATGTTGACATTCACCAGATTTCGGTCTTTCACCGTAACATATATATATATGTGTGTGTGTGTGTGTGTGTGTGTTGTAATTGTACTGATAAATAAATAAAGGGAGACTAGGATAGATCTATTTCGAGCTAATTATATATATGTATTTGTGTTACAACCCCTGGTATGCCCAAATATGGGAGGAAGCTCACTACTCCCTCTTTCTGTCCTTCGGCTCATTACAGAAAACCATCCAGGCAGAAAACCATATTTTTATTTTTAATGTTGCCTTTTTATATTTGTGCTGTATTTGTGCTGATAAATAAATAAAGGGAGACTAGTATAGATCTATTTCAAGCTATTTAGCTCTCATCAGCTAGCCATACCCTTACTGGGATTTGAACCTGGGCTGTATTATTTGGGCATACCAGGGGTTGTAACACAAATACATACCTATTTTCCTGGCTCAGCTGATAAGGAGGAGAACCTGTGGCTTAGTGGCTAAGACTCCTGCCTAATATGTAATACAGCCCAGGTTCAAATCCCAGTAAGGGTATGGCTAGCTGATGAGAGCTAAATAGCTTGAAATAGATCTATACTAGTCTCCCTTTATTTATTTATCAGCACAAATACAATATATATATATAGCATTTTGTGCTGATAAATAAAGGGAGACTAGTATAGATCTATTTCAAGCTATTTAGCTCTCGTCAGCTGCAATACCGTTACTGGGATTTGAACCTGGGCTGTTTTTACATATTAGGCAGTTGTAACAACACACACACACACACACACACACAATTGGCTGTTACGTAGTTCCTATCGTAAGAATGATACAGAACCCCATATTGTTGAACTGCACATTTTGTTGAACTGCACATTTTGAGTGCACATTTTGACAAGTTCTAATAGTGAAATATGTATTTTGGTTCTCAAACAGAAAGAAAGCGAAAAGGGACTAATATTTTAAGAAAAAAGTTTTTGACTAGACTAAGCAAATCGTTCTTCCCTCTTTCTCATCCATCCATGAAGTTTTAAGTGCTCTATCTGTAGTCTGATACGAATCACAAGTCAACAAATATTGTACAATGTCATTTTTATTGGCTCATCTTACTGAGCTTCTAATGCTCCCATAGCAGGGAAGGTGATGGAATTCTTTGCCTGATTCCCATGCTGGAATCAGACTGTGCAAAATGGAAACAAAACTCTTGGTATAATGTTACCCCTTTCCAATTTGTCTGTGTCTGTTAAGAGGTTAAACTTGCCAAAGGCTCAGCCACTGTTCAGCTTGGCAAAACTATGAGACATCCTATACATTTAATTACAAAGCCATGGTTGCCAATATAACTTTAATGTTTTTATATCTGCTCATGTACTTATGCTTGTTTATATATTTAAGAAACCCCCAAAGGCATAGAGTCTTGAAGAAAACCTACTCAAAATGATACATGCACTACAATTTTTTTAAATAAATCTATTTTCTCAGAGTCATAGCCAAACCACTGCAAATCTTCCAGAAAGAAAGAAAGCTATCAAACAAAGAAAGAATAATCACCTCCTTTGGCCAGTGGAAGCATATATGCGGGAGGGGTTCCAACTTGAAAACTAGAAAGCCATGGTAACTAGCCTTTGCAATGTAGGAAGAAAAGATAGCAATAGCATTTGCATTAGCAATAGCATTTAGGGTTACATGCTGCCCTGTAGTACTTTACAGCATTCTATGAGTGGTTTACAATGTAGAAGCATTATTTGCACATTGCCCCATCAGCCTGGGTTCTCAATTTATTGACCTTGGAAGGATGGAAAGCTGAGCCAACCTTGAGCCCTGTCAGGAACAAACTCCTGGCTGTGGGCAGAGTTTGCCTGCAATATTGCATTCTAACCTCTGCACCACCAGAGCTTTGGTTGTTGCACCATAAAAATTAAGCAGAGAAAGAAAGGAAGGAAGGGAGGGAGGGAGGGAGGGAGGGAGGAAGGAAGGAAGGAAGGAAGGAAGGAAGGAAGGAAGGAAGGAAGGAAGGAAGGAAGGAAGGAAGGAAGGAAGATTGGTTCAAATTATCTTGAATGGAAGCATGAGAAGCATACTTGGTTATGTAATGTCTACCTTGATGTCTTAATATACTTCTGAGTTTCCTTATCTAGCATGGACAGATTTGTCAGTTTTGGGACTAGAAACTTTCTGAAGATAAATATACAGTATAAAGAATTCTAAACTATTAATGTCATAAGTTTTTTTCCCAGAAAAATAATGATGGACACCAATTCAATTCAATTCAATTTATTTTATTTCTAGACCGCCCCCTCTCCCCAAAGGGACTCAGGGCGGTGTACAGGCACCATATTAAAAAACCATACAAATAAGAATAAATACCATTAAAATCTAATTAAACCTTAACCCCTGTACAAATTTATAAAAATTAAAACTCGGCCTAAAACCAACCTGTAAAATTTAAAAATATAGACTGAGGTGGGAGAGCTGGGATTAGGCCAGGCCGGCTAAATTGAACAGGTGGGTTTTAAGCTTCTTACGGAAGGAGCGGAGGTCCGTGGTTATTCTAATATCAGAGGGAAGGTCATTCCAGAGGGTCGGACCCATCACCGAGAAGGCCCTTCCCCTGGGCGTCGCCCGCTGGCACAGCCTAGTGGACGGCACCCGGAGGAGTCCCTCTCTGTGTGAGCGGATCGGCCGAAGGAAGGAAGGAAGTCTGTACACTATTTACTATTTCATACTAAACTTAGACCTAGTCCCAAAATATTAGCATTCTACTGATTGTTCAGTGATACTAAGAAAGTTATGAACTTCTTGACAGAACATTCACAGCTACTTGTTTGCCATTTTGACTACATTTGTCAATATTTTGACTGGACTCCCAGGAACATATACATCCATATTCAATTACTGTAACTTAAAATTCATTTTCACTCCCAATGATGTCTCTTTTCTTGGCTTAGGGTAGCCATATTAATAACCTAATAATAAATCTATTATACAAACCTACAGTATATGATATCTAAAATCTGTACTGTAATTATAGCAGAGTGTGATAGAACTAGTTGGATCAGTAATATTCCAGTTGCTAATGCAAATATTCTTCCTGAGATATTAATAATTTCTAACATAAGCCTTGTAAACATTAGCAAATGAACAAGAAAGGCAAACAGCAAAATTACAAGTATGGAACAGGAGAGTGTAAAAAAGATGACAACTGTGGCCAAAGTCCCATCCACTATATACACATTTCACCATCTCATGTCCCTTCAAAGGGGTGAGGCTTTGATCATGAGGTCATAACTGCCATCTTGATTCTTTTTCACGCATCAACAGTCCCAGCTGCGAGACAGCATCTGTCCAGGATGTTTTAATTTATTAGTTATAATTTATAAAGCCATGGGCCTGGTTATTTGAGCAACCATTCATCTCTAATATGCCTCTGCATAAGTCAGCTAGGTCCATGTTCCAGGTCCCATATACTAAGCAGTGTTATCTTATAGTGAGGAACAATAGGACCTAGGAAGTAGGCCTTCTTGGCGATGGTTCCTATTTTGAAAAATTGTATCCTCTGGAAAAATTTCACTGCTCCCACCCTTCTGACCTTTTGCAACTGGCGAAACCTAATTGTTCTCCCAGGCTCTGAGCTATAAGGAGGATTCGGCCTCTATGGTTACTTACTGGCTGCTGTCTTCTTTTATTCTGTTTTCTTTACCCTTTAACTGTAAGACAGCCAATGTTGCTATGGAATCAGGGACATCAAAATTCATTCAATCAATCCATTTAGATTCCTATGCCTAAATAGCACCTCCCAGCTCTGTTCTATGATTTTGGGAAATATATTCATCCTTTTTCAACCCTATAAAGTAGAGCAGGTTAAAACACTAATTCCCTAGAGATGTAAAACTAATTGTATTCAAGCTGCATTGCTCTCTCACCATAGCAGCTCTTGTTCTTGTCCTTCAAGGCAATTCCTTCTGCCTTCTACACCTCTACAGACTTCTGAGAGCACCTAAAATCTCTTCAGAGGAACTTCCTGAATAGATGAGAGGGATCTTGAATCCTAGTAGACAACTATTTAAATATGAACCAGCAGTGTGCAGCAGCTGTCAAAAAAGCCAACACAGTTCTAGGCTGCATCAACAGAGGGATAGAATCAAGATCATGTGAAGTGTTAATACCACTTTATAATGCCTTGGTAAGGCCACACTTGGAATACTGCATTCAGTTTTGGTCACCATGATGTAAAAAAAAATGTTGAGACTCTATAAAGAGTGCAGAGAAGAGCAACAAAGATGATTAGGGAGGTTAAAACATATGAAGAATGGTTGTAGGAACTGAGTATGTCTAGTTTAAGGAAAAGTAGAATTAGGGGAGACATGATAGCAGTGTTCCAATATCTCAGGGGTTGCCACAAAGAAGAGGGAGTCAAACTATTCTCCAAAGCACCTGATGGTAGAACAAGAAGCAATGGGTGGAAACTAATCAAGAAGAGAAGCAACTTAGAACTGAGGAGAAATTTCCTGACAGTTAGAACAATTAATCAGTGGAATAGCTTCCCTCCAGAAGTTGTGAATGCCCCAGCACTGGAAGTCTTTAAGAAGAGATTAGATAACCATTTGTCTGAAATGTGTAGGGTTTCCTTCCTAGGCAGGGGGTTGGACAAAAGACCTCCAAGATCTCTTCCAACACTGCTTCTATATTCTAGAGTAGATTTGGGAGGAAAAAGAGGAGGAGCAGGAGAAAACTATATTGAACAAATGAAAGTTCAACATGTGCAGTGGTAAACTTTATTCATTATATTTATGTTGCACAGTTTTTAATCTACTTTTTTATATTCTCCACGTCAAATTGTCAAAGATTACAGACCTGTCATATGGACAAGCTGGATATAGAGTGCAGACTTTCTTATCTATGGTTATTGATATTAAGGCAAGTGCTGTCAAGGAAAATATTTATTCACCCTGTCCATATAACTATCTAGCATTGTGCATCTTTGATTTGTTATATCTTCTCCTATTTTTAAAGATATGCTGTTTCCTTTGCCATGAAGGGAATAATAGGCTCATGTTAAAGTCAAAATAAAAAAAATCAATCTTAGATGTTATGCTACACGAAATAACCCATTTAAATGCAATAAATATCTTGCGTAAGATAAATGAAAGTGATATTTTTCAGTGTAGGTACTGCATCTGCTGGGTAAATAACTTGGTAAATAACTGCAAAAGATTAATTGCTTTGCTCTCCACCCAGGTAGTCTCGGAAACCATTTGTCACTCTGACATCTGTAGACAAACATCAAAATCTATATTGAGGTGGCTCTTGAAACCTAAGATCATTCACCCCTTGAGATTTGCTTTGAGTAAAATTGGACATAACAGGTGTTGTAGTAGAGCCTAGTCTCTCTGCCAAATCATCCTAACACATAGCACATTCTGATCCGCATATAAAAATCCAGGAAGGAAACCTGCCCTTGTGCATTCTCTCATCCTGCTGAGCTTGGTTTAAGCTAAACAAATGCAAAACTTGATCTTTTCAAAAGCCTCTTTAAAAAGATAACTGCATTTTTAAACATTCAAAGTACTACATTATTTCATGCTGCCTAATTGTTTACTCTATAAATGCCTTAGACTATGGCTCAAGCGTTATCTAAAGTAATTATATCATAAAATATTATGATGAATAATAAAACAACATAGCTGATTATATAAATTAGCTAGGCGTAAGTAATAAATTATTTCCAGAATTCATGCCTATGCTCACACTCACACAGACGGTCTTAAAACTTGCTAAAATTCAAAACAGGGAAATGTGCTGCATTCAAAACAGGGAAATGTGCTGCATTTCTCCAAGATAGCTGAATAAAAGTTTAACCCTTCAATCTCCTCCCTCTTTGGAGGAGTAAGAAGTATTCTATAATACAATATTGGAGGTGAGCAATCTATCATAGGGAACATTCAATTTTTAAGCACAAATTGGCTAGACAATTTTCATAGTCATTTAGCCATCACTTACCTTTCACCCAGTATTACCTGGTGACTACTTTAACATTAAAATGACCACTGTCATAATTAGCAAATATTTACAAGTTATTGCTTTTTTTTTTTTTGCTGTTGCCAAATCTTAAGACACTAAAGGGTCAATCATAATCATTTTCACCTATTGATACAGATTTCACCATCAGGATGATTTTAATATTTACAATGAGCTATCAATATTTTCTCCTACGCTACTCTTAATTTATTTATTCGACTTGTATGTCCACCCATCTCAAACAAGAGACTTGGAATATGCCTGGGAATCATTGCCTGCAGATTGAGTCATTTTCATTTTTGGGCACATCATGAAGCAATTAAAGAGGCACAGTCTGGATTTTTCTATATAGAGTCCAAAGCAAATGAACGGTACAAAGTTCATGCTGAAGAACTTCATTTGTAGAGAAGCAAAGAAAAAGTGAGAAATACTTCCATGCAATATGGAATGCTTAATAACATTGAAGCCTTGGGGAAGAGCCCATAGTCAATTTGATTAACTGTATGTAATATGAGAACATCGTCTTACAATTTCTCTCAAGCAGTGCAATACCTTGGATACCTGAAGATGCTAAAAGGGGGGAGAGACCCAGAAGCCTCTGCGGTTCCCATTGATTGTTCAAAAGCTAAAGGAAAGAATAAACAGATCAAGAAACTCTTGTTATATAGCTATTCCATATTGCTATTCTTTTAACAGAATAATAAAGTTGGAAGGAACATTGAAGGTCTTCTAGTCCAACCCCTTACACAAGCAGGAGACCCTATACCATTTCAGACAAATGGCTGACCAGTATCTTCTTAAAAGCCTCCATGATGGAGCAGCCACAACTTTTGAAGGCAAGCAGTTCCATTGATCAATTGTCCTCAGTGTCAAGAAATGTATCCTTAGTCAGTTTGGGTCTGTCCTTGATTAGTTTCCATCCTTTGCTTCTTATTCTACCTTCAAGTGCTTTGGGGAATAGGTTGATCCCAGTCTTCTTTGTGGCAGCCCCTCAAATATTGGAAAACTGCTGTCAGGTTCCCCCGAGTCCTTCTTTTCATTAAAACTAGATGCAGCTAATCCATTTAATCATTATTTGTATGTTTTAGCCTCCAGTGCCCTAATAATCTTTGTTGCTCTTCTCTGCACTTTTTCTAGAATGTCAATATCTTTTTTATATCATGGCCACCAAAACTGGATGCAATATTCCAAGTCTGGTCTTTTGGCATAACAATTGTTGGAAGAGTCTAAAAGATGGTATAAATAACTAGCTAGTGTGGCTGAAACCAAAGTCCAAGGCCGGCAGTGACATGCGGTGAGGTTTACGACTGGTGAGGCTGGTGACGTCATCAGGAAGGTGGGGAATGGAACCACGTGTGCTGGAGGCTGAGGCTGCCTCAGTCTCCAGCACACGTGATCCCATTCCCCGCCTTCCTGAGCGCGCTCCGCCGGCTTGCGCTACCCAACAGCAGCTGCTTTTTAGTGCTTTTCTGTGCATCTGGCGTTTAGGACATCCGGCTATCTACCTAAACGCCAGACGCACAGAAAAGCAGCTGCTGTTGGGGATCGCAGAGCGCGAGCCGGCGGAGCGTGCTCAGGAAGGCGGGGAATGGATCAGCACACGTGATCCCATTCCCTGCCTTCCTGAGCGCGCTCTGCCGGCTCAAGCTCCCCAACAGCAGCTGCTTTTTAGTGCTTTTCTGTGCGTCTGGCGTTTAGGACATCTGGCTATCTACCTAAACGCCAGACGCACAGAAAAGCACTGAAAAGCACTTCGCCTCCAAGCCACTTCGTCTTGATGACGTCGCCGATGTTGCTGCTGGGCGCGGCCGGACGGAGGTAACCGGAGTGGCGCCGAGGGGTATGGGCGGACGAAAGAGCAAGTGAGCGAGCGAGCGAGCGATGGAGGATCAGGCAGCCTGATCCTTGGTCGCTCGTCCGCCGGACTACCTTGGCGCTACTCTGGCTACCTCCGTCCATCCGCGCATGGCAGCTGCGGCGACGTCATCAAGCCCCTGCCACTTCTGGATGTCGATTGCAGTCGTGAGGAGCGCGCAAAGTACAGCGAAGGCAGGAAGGTTATTGGCGCTTCCAAGAACCCTCCTGCCTCCGCAGGTTGCCCAGCTGGCACCACCCCGCACACTCTCCTCCTCCTCCCTCCTCTTCCTCTTATATATATGAAACTCCCTCATGGATATTATTATTTTATACATTATTATTTCATGATGAGAGGTGAGGCTCTGCCTCCCCTGCCTCCAATGACCGCACGTCCCTGAAGGCCGGATATAAAAGGAAACTATAGCATGTAATGAGAAAGCTTAAAGAATAAGGATATGAGAGAACAATATTGCAGGGGCAAAAACTGATTGGAGGAAAGGGGTGAGGGATGATTTGCACAAATTCAATTGGCCAAGAGGCTCCAGCAGATCCCATTTGCTAAGAATCACCTGAGCGTGCCATTTGTGGAATGGACAGTTCAAGACAGAAGATTTTATATACTTTACAAGTGCCTCAGGATGCTGTTTGCTTAATGGGGTGATGGTAAAACTATTTAAACAGAATACCTCTAAGGATGATTTAAGATTGTTTCATGCTTAGATTGTGGGAAAAATTAAGGCAGTGTCAAAATATATTTCACGGGTATACGGATGCCAGAATTAGATACAGCTAAGGAAAATCCCTCTGGAAAAAAAAGAGAAAAATGAAAGAAATGTGAAAGACATCTGCCTCAGAGCAGTGACATGCGGTGAGGGTTATGGCTGGTGAGGCTGGTGATGTCATCAGGAAGGCGGGGAATGGGACCACGTGTGCAGGAGGCTGAGGCAACATTAAGGGGACCACGGAGTGCACTGATCCGCGTAGCATTGCTTCCTCCACCGGCGCAAGTCCCTCCCCCCCCCCTCCTTCAAGGTCTCCCACCAACCCAAAGCCCGATCCCCAGCTCCCTCGGGCAAGGCTTGAGCGGGGTGAATGGGAAAGCAATGAAAGGGGCTGGGCTTTCACCCCGCTCAAGCCTTGCCGCCTACAGCCACCGCCCGCCCTCGCTGCCCCTTTCGTTGCTTTCCCATTCAGGCGCCTTCGTCATCCGGCAGCGCTGACAACATTTCTGCCTCCCGGGCGCAGCCGGACAGATGTATATAATAGTATATAATATTATATATATATATATATATATATATATATATATATATATATATATATATATATATATATATATATATATATATATATATATATATATATATATATATATATATATAGTATATAATATTATATACTATTATTTCATGAAGAGAGCCTCCCCTGCCTCCCCTGACCGCACGTCCCTGCCTCAGAGGTGGGTTGCCCCCAGTTAGTCCCGGTAGTGGTGAGTTGGCCTGGGTTGCAGAATCAGCAGCAACCCAGGCTGGCCACGCTACCCGAATCGGTTCCCTGGTCTCTTCTGCCCTTAGTGGCATGTTTCTGAGCATACACAGAACAATTTACAGGCTACTGCACATGCGTGAGCAACATGCGGCAGGCACGCATGTGAAGCAAACCCGTGCCAACCGGTACAGGAACGTACTCCTGATCTGCATGGAAACAGATAAAGTGGGGGAAGTGGAAAGCTTTAAGTAATTGGTTAAATCCCATTTGTTAAGTTCCATCCACATACGCACAGTTTGAAATATAAATTTCAAGATACGTTGAGGACTGTGGGCTTGAACAAAAACGTGCTCTTTTTGCATTCCAATGGTCCATGTGCACTGTCCAAATAATGATAAATATGCTGTTAAATTTTCTGCCTCCATATGAATCTCTTGTTGATACTGGCTGTTCCTATTTAGAGACTATTTAAAGGGACAATTTGTAAAGTCATACCCAGGTCACATATTTAATTGTACATGGCTGGCTTACAGTTGCTAACAATCCTAATGTTCAGTAATGAGAGCTGAGGAATACATATATAGGTGAATGGAAATATGGTTTTGCTTTTGGTAAACAAAACAGAAAATAGCAATAGTGCTTAGACTCATATACTGCTTCATTGTGCCTTACAGCAGTGACAGACTAGTTAACGATGTCAGCATATTGCCTCCCACAATCTGGGTTCTCATTTTACTGACCTTGAAAGGATGGAAGGCTGAGTCAACCTTGAGCCAGTCAGGATCGAATTCTTGGCAGTGGGCAGAGTCAGCCTGCAATACTGCATTCTAACCACTGCGCCACCAGGACTCTTTAAATAATATTAATAACAATAACAACAACAGTATGGCTGTAAAAGGAGACAAACCAGTTTCAGGTTATATGAAAGCTATTGCACTTCTCTGTATGAAAAAATATAAAAGCCCCATAAATGAGGCAAATTATTATGCATTTCTATGTATGTCTGCAGAGAAATCAATCCAATTGAGTTTAATGGCTCTTATATCAGGTATGTAATCGTAATTCTGCATCCTAGGAATCCTGCTTAAAGGTCCTGTTGTGGCCAATGTGGCTTGTTCCCCAAAAAGGAATACATATCTGTTCAAAGCCCAGAGCAGTTTAGGTCTATCCAATTTGCAGAGATCATGCTCTTGTTCTTAAAATATACACCATCAAATTGCATGAACTGTAAACACTAGAAATGGGCTGACATTTCTCATAAAAGTATTATAATTGATTGCATATGCGCTACAGAGACAAGTGATGAAGGGGAAGCTCCTCCAGAATTTTTAAAAGCTCAGAATAGTTTCACTCTTTAATAACATAGCCTCATTACTGGGATTTTTTTCTTACTACATTGTTTTAACCATTTCTTCCATCTCATTTCCATTAGCATTAGGATTTTTTAAAAAATCATTAAAATGCTGTTCTTTGGAAGTGTAGGGAACCCTCCCTTTAAAGCAGACATCCACACATCTTAAAATTGCCAAGGTTGAGAAACGCTGCTCTAGCGAGGGGAAGGCACATTCATCCTCTTTGAGCACAATGTAACATTATGGTATGTCCCAGTATTGCTAAATCAGAGAAGCATTTTAAAAATAGCTCAGTCCTTTTGGTTGTTAACAGTTTACATTTCCAATTTAAACCAAACTAAAAGAAAATGTTCTCAAGAGGGATGGAAGAGGCGTGTTCTGATATCAAACAACACATAAGGCAAAATAAATAATGAAGTAATACAATAAGGTGGTGCTATCAATTATGTTTAGCTTCGGTGGTTTTGAATACGGCTGGATGACTTTCAGCCGATGAATGATTTGCACTGCAAGCAACTGAAAATGTTGAACAGACTTGTTAACAGACTTGTTAAATACTTCATAATTTAGCTTTTTAAACGATCCCCATTAAGAAACAGTTCCTCGACCATTTTCTGGCTGTTTTGAGATAAGAATTGCAAATATTGTAAATTCTGGGGAGGGAGGGAGGGATTTAACAATTGGAGGAAGTCCTGCCACCAGCTTTTTAGCATTCCCTTGAGACTTATGAGTGTAATGAAGGACTTCATATTTCAGTGCATGTAAGATTCCAGGGACTTTTGCCTGTGTCTTATAGCTTCCCTTGAAAATGTCATTTTCCCCCTGTATTCGGAGTTCTAAATATATTTGTTTGAAACACAGCACAATCTATCTTAAGGGAACTTACTTGAAATGCCTCAGATCATCTGACAATGGGATTTTATTGATATGGCTCAACTGTCCTATGTCCTGATGCAGCTTCAGTGGTTAGTACACACTTTATTTTTGTCCATTTGTGACAATGCCTATTATTTTGACCTACTACAATATGTCAGGCATGTAGCATCATATTGTGGTAACTGATGCCTTGACAGCCTTCAAATTAATATGGTGATGTACCACTCCAATCCCTCTATTACCTTATTTAGTCTATTTATATCCTCAACTTTCTTCCATTATGTATAGAACTCAGAACAATGTAGATCCAAGTGATTACCAGTAGGAGACATGGTTAGTTTTGGAATCATGATTCAATTCTTACCCTGAAAATACACACTAAACGGATAACTGACATTCAGTGGTACACTCTTAATATATTCTTACTACATAATCAGTGTACACATTCCAACTTATAACATGAAGATAAACTTGCCATGAAAGAACTAAAATAACTGAAATGTGGTTTTCTATATTGCAAGATTAGGTAATGTAAGGAAGAAAAAAACAGTCCAATTGCCTTTTGGGAAAGTACCTTTGAGACAATTACAGCCTGGATGACTGAGAATTTCCACAGACATTAGGTAATATACATTTGCTTAGCACATTTTCTTGCCCCTGGGACACTAGTTGATGATACCAGATGACATCATATTTGATGGTCCGGAAGGATCCTGAGAGATCAAATAAAATTAGTATAGTTATGTTCCACATCTCATTTAAGTCCTATCATAGTTCATCAAAAAGAGTGACTTTCACAATTTACATTCCATATTTAGGTCTGATAGATCAGTCAGCTTCCTTTAAAAAAGGAAAGGTTAAGATTGGGTAATAGTTACTTTATACAGCAAGGCAGGGGTAGGCTTCAAAATTTTTAGCAAGGGTGGGCGTGGCCATGGTGGGTGTGGCCTAGTCGGTCTCCTGCACCAGGGGGGGGAGGGGAATTTTGGCCTCCCTGGGCTCCGGAGGCTTTCTTTGAGCCTCTGGGAGGGTGAAAATAGCCTCTCCAGGCTCCAGAGGCCCTCTGGAGGCCCTTCCTGAACTTCTGGTAGGCTCATTTTTCGCCCTACCCAAGCCTCTGTGCGTGTCCTGCATTTATCTGGATCCAAAATGGGCCGCATGGGGACTCCTGGGAAGGGTGGGGCGTGGTGGGCGGGACCAGCCAGGAGTGGGATTTGGGGGTTCTCCGAACTGCACAGAATCTTAGCTAGAGATTCTCCTGAACCCCTGCGAACCCCCAGTAGCCCACCCCTGCAGCAAGGCCCAGAGTTTGCCCATTAAAGTGGGAATGCACCAATACCATCTTTATCAGCACTTTCCCTCCTGCAATGAAACATTTACCACAACTTTCTGGCTCCTTTCTGGAATCATGTACAGGCCAGTTGATGCCCAAATACAGTCCACAGGAGTCAGAGCTCATTTCACCAAGGATTCAGTCCAATTCCTCAGGAACCATAGATCTAAACCCTTTCCAGACAACTAGCCTCAACTCTTGGATCATCTCAAGCTATGTTCAGACAGTTTCTAACTCCAAGCCGATATCAGTGATATCACTTAAATTTGCTGTCATACCTCAGTCAAGTAAAATTCACTCATCATCCCCCATACTGTGCCATTTCATTTTTCAGAAAATCAAGAGGACCTGCCATTAATGTGAAGGAGTGGCCATTCAGGAGTGATTCTAACAAGCCTTCTTGTTGCTTTTATATTTCAAAGCTCAACTAGGCTCCTACCAGAATCATACTCCAAGTTTGAAATCCCTCTATCCTGTCTTCTAGAGAGAGCATGCATCTAATCATCTTTTACCCCTAAAGAAATGGGAATTATTGGTCAACCACGTAGATGGAAGAGTGTTAATGGGATCGTGTTTTATTTTTCTTGAGCTATGCAATAGGATTACATATTAATGCTTTAGGACTTTTATACTTTATTCATCTGAGTGTACAAGAAATATTCTAGTATATCAGATAATTTTTAGAGCTTAACCATCACAGTAACCAGAGGTGACTGGCTTGGCACCTGGGGTTTACAGCCTTCACAGTTCCACCCCTTCCTGCAAAAGAGAAAAACATTTTAAAACTACAAGACATAACCCAAAGAGGGCTAACAATATTAAAAACAAAGTGGTCCTCCCCCAAATGGAAAAGTAAACCCCAAAGAAATATTGGCTTTAGTGACATATGTAAAATAGCAACACTGACCTTTGTTGCCTCCTGGAAAATGCTAACTACACCAATTCTTCTACCAGTGACATTCAGGGCCTTCTTTGCATCATTCACCCCTCACTGAAATGATACAAAGCCTGTCCTCACTACTATTTCTTTGGCAAAATGGTGGTTGGTTCACTATAGAAAGCACTGTAAATTCTAATGGGGAAATTACCTAAGGCCTCCTACCAGGTGTGAAATTCAGCAGGTTCTGACAGGTTCTGGAGAACCGGTAGCGGAAATTTTGAGTAGTTCGGACAAGCAGCAAATATCACCTCTGGCTGGCCCTAGAGTGGGGTGGCAATGGAGATTTTGCAATATCCTTCACCCAGAAGCGGGGTAGGAATGGAGGTTTTGCAGTATCCTTCCCCTGTCACGCCCATCACGCCTACAGAACCGGTAGTAAAAGAATTTGAATTTCACCACTGCCTCCTACCTTCTAAAATAATTGCCCACTGCAGTCATAAAAAGAGTAGAAATAAAATGTCTCTTAAAAATTAAGCCACATGAGTGAATGCTAAGTACAGTAGTTCTAATTTTAGCATCTTTGGAATTAGTTACCTTTTAGATACCAAATATAGAGCAACTGAGTACTTTTGAACATAACATGATATGGGCTGCAATTTATATTAACTCAAGAAGAAATAATTCTTCTTTTACTGCCACAGACAAAAACTTAATAGCATCATAAAGTTTAGTACAACCAACTTCTAAATCACTGCATTGTGGCCTTTTAAATATATAACCCTGGGAGTGAGGTGGGGAGGTAAATCTGAAATTATGTCTGGAGGATAAAATTACATCATTGATTTTTTTTAAATGTTTGACATATAAAACAGAATAAAATATATTGATCTAAGTACAAATGGACCATTAAAAGTAACCCTTCTTGAAGTTGAGTTTGGCTTCTTGGTGATTTCATGAAGACATTCAGTACATATAATTTTCTTGGCAATAATATGGATATGGTTTGCCATTGCTTTCTTTCCTATCTGGTCCAAGGCTCTGACATTTTCTGGGAGTTGCTCATCCAAGAAGGAACCAGCGCTGACCAGCTTAGCTTTTCAGATCAGCCAGAAATTGAGTATAGTGGTATATCATGTAATTGGAACTATGGAACAAAGAAGTAAACAAAAAGGTTTGTCTTCCTATCTACTAACAATTCTCTTACCCTTTCCTGTAAAAGTGCATTAATAAAATATGATTAAATAAGATGTACATTAAGTTCATCTGAAGAATCAGGCATAATAATGTGGTGGCGCAGTATTTAGAATGCAGGATGCATTATGCCAGATCAGCTCAAAATTGACTTAGTCTTCCATCCTTCTGAAGTCAGTAAAATGAGGACTCAGATTGTTGGGGGCAAAATGCTGACTCTGTAAACCACTTAGAGAGGGCTGCAAAGCACTATGAAGTAGTATAGAAGTCTGAATGCTATTGCTGTAATATCTTGGATGTTTTGCTGGCAGGTGGCATATACAATACATCTTTGAAATAGATATATTAAAAAGGGAAATTGAATTCATGAGTGACTCTTTAAGATATGGAGCCACAGCCAAATGTTGTGAATGTGAATTATTGTTCTAACTAACCAGCACAGCCATTTCCACCCCATGTTGTAATATTGATCCAACATTCTGAGACACTTAGTAATAATAATAGCAATAGAAGGCATGATTAGCCTTGGGGGGGGGGGGCTTGCAGAGTGCTCCTGGGTCGGTGAGGCAAAAAAATGCTGTATTCAATGTATAAGACGCACCCACATTTTCAGCCTCTTTTTTTTGAGGAAAAAGGGTGTGTCTTATACTCTGAAAAATAGGGTAGCTGCTCCTATGCAAACTGGCAGAAAAGAAAAGGGAGATTTCTGTTGTCTAAATTTTTTTTCTTCTATCCATGTCAGGTAATAAGGATTTAATAGCTGCCAGCTGATGTAAGGTTGTAAACTGTAAGCTAATGCAATGTAATGTAAGGCTGATGCAATGAGGTGTCTCTATATATAGGTGGCCATTAAGGGGTGTTTCTCTCTCTCATCATGTATCTCATTTCTCTCCTTGTGTTCGTAGCTGAGTGGTAAGGTAATGTTTATGCCTGCATATAATTGTATATATAAATCACTACTAATTGTCTAATGGCTCTGTGTGCTGTGTTTTACTCCTGGATTTATCTCATAATAATAGTCACACTGCCAAAACTCTAACAATCCAGTTGTGTCCAATTCTATGTTCATTAGAGTTACTTGAGAGGACACACTGCAGAAAGCTGCTTTATACTTGTTAGATTGGGTAATGGATAGGCACACACAGGCTAATGGTAACCACAGCTCTTTATGCAATACAACAAGTGAGAACAATCCAGCGAAGGTTGAGTCTGACAGCAGCCCTTTTATAGGGAGCTGTCAGACCCTTCAACCAATAGGATTAAACCTCTGTTTCCGCCGGAACAGAGGACCTTGGTGGAAACCACTGTAGTTAGAACAAGTATCTAGCAATACTTGTAAATGTGTTCTCTTTAGGAGCCACTGTATGAAATGAACAATTTAGTGTTGATTATGCTTCAGTGCAGGCAACACTTTTCCAATTTCATCTTAATCATTATCTGTCCACCCCCTCCCCCAATCCCTTCTCATTCTTTTCTCTCTGTAGTTTAGCTGAAACCATGTGACAAATGATTGCCAAATTTTCTCATAAGAAAGAAAAAAACACCCACTTCGGGGTGGTTTTTTTTGTCCCCCTCAATTTCTGATTCAGCATTATCATGTTATCATTCTCGATTAGAGTCATCACAAGCAAATGTACTGTAATAACAAAAATAAGAGTCATATTATATAACAATGAATTATTAGCAGTAGTGAGCTGAATATAAGTCTTATGATTCTACATTATAATGAATTCCAGGTGATCATTTTTGCACAATCAATGTGTGCTGATATGTTATTCCAAATAAAGAGGCACAACACATTTCCTTACAATGAAATAAAATAAAAATAAAGTAAAAATAAAAATAGAATTATGGCATCAGATAACCTTTATTGTTATGTTTATGTGTACACTATGGCACATATTAAAATGAAATCCCAATGCCCACTTTTGAAAGAAGAAAAACCCCACCCATCAACCATGTCACCATCCCAAGGATAACAATAATAATATAATAACAGTGGCAGTATCCAAAAGTCCCAAGTTATACAAAATGGATAATATCCAGCCAAGAATCATCAGACAAGGAGCTAATTTTATGACATTCCCACATATTCTTCCTTTAAAACAATTCATTGTGGCTTATAAAATTATCAAGCATTATTTTTTGGCAGGACAGAATGTTAACATCCTTAATGAGTTTGGCCCTGATGTAGAAAAGTTTGACTTTACTTCATCCAACTCTTATTCTAAAATTAACAATAGTCTACATTATAGCTATAATCACATGTAATTCTAAGCATCAGATCCCAAAATTAAAATGTTATTATTCTCAGTTTTATAGGTGTTTATAAGTCCTTCCACCTTGTGCATTTAGGAGCTATCATGCCCCCATCGGAGCCTGAATCTGCGGGGGAAGTTCAGCTGGAATTGGAGCTGATAGAGATCAAGTGGGTAGCTTCATTGGCTTCGGAGGAAAATGGACAGGAGCAGGCCCAGTCAGGATTGGGATGGCTTGTAGGCAGGGAGGAAAGGGACAGAATGACCAAGAGAGGCTAAGCAGTGAACACAGGAGACAGAGCTCAGGTGATGAGCAGGGACCGCCTGATCTCCTGATCCTCGAGCACAGAGAGAGAAGACAAGGCGAGAACAGTGCAGAATGGCTCGGGTAGTTGGGCAGAGAGCACACCACCCCTCTTCATAACGCACACCTGGGGACTGAGATTGTGGGGAGGGGCATTTGTCGGGAACCAGTGACGTGCAGTCAGGTGAGGCAAGTGAGGCACAGCCTCACCACTCTCATCATGAAAAAAAAAAGTAAAAGGAAAAAGCTGAGCTAGTTGCTGCCTCACCGTGGATGACTCTGCTTAACATCACTGGTGCTCTCCCTCCCCAAGTGTAGTGACTTCCTCCCCAGGCCCCCATTCATTTCTCTCTCTCACACACACAGCTGGATAAAACTATATAAAAATCTAGCCCAGCTTCACTGATTACAAATTTGAAAAGGCAATGTGGCTCCACCTGCAATCAAACTACACTTGGGGAGGGAGAGCACAAGCGAGCACTGAGGAGACCACAGGAGGAGGCAGGAAGCCAGGCAAAGAGCCATGCTGTAGTACACACACTTCCCCCCAGCCTCTTTCTTTTGGAAGGCTCCGCTCGGCTCCCCTCCGGCTTCTCTGCCTCTCCTCTCACCCCAGCCTGCCAGCAGGAGGTGGTGGGTGGGCTTTATTGTGTTCCAGGCATTTCCCACCCAGACAGCAGGCTGCATTTGCGATGGTGGAGGTGTTTGGGGAAGGCAGCAGGGGAATGTGGGGGATGGCAGAGGAGCTGCTTTCAAGCCACTGGAAAAGATATCCAATACAACTTTTGTGTGTGGGGGGGTTTGTTTGAGAGTGAGTGAGAGAGGGATGGGGTAGGAGAGATAGTCCAATCCAACGTGTGTGTGTGTGTGTGTGTGTGTGTGTGTGTTTGAGAGAGGGGGAGGAAGGGAGAGAGGGAGGAAGGAGGGGAAGGAGAAGAAAAAGAAAAAGAAAGAAGGAGCAAAGGAGAAAAACAAATGCTGTCGCTTTAAATTGGAACTGAGCATGCCTGGCTGTGGAATTCTGGGAGTTGAAGTCCACAAGTCTAAAAATATTTGAAACCCAGCACTGTGTCAGTGCCTCACCAGTCATAAACCTCACCGCACGTCACTGTCGGGAATAAACGCTGACTTCTTGGAGTGTTAAGTGCCAACATTTGAACTTTCCCGGATTCCTTGCATTCTTTCTGAATCTGGATACTTACCTTGCTCCTTTGCTTCCTGAACTCCTCGACTTGCCCTGCTGAATTTCTTGCTTTGCAGCCGTTGTACTCACAGCATTGGGCTAAACTATTTGCATCCATACGCTGCTTGAGGTGTGTGTCCATGCGGGTTATCATTTACCAGAAACATGGGAGCGTTTGGGCAAATTTGGAGCAATAAAGGGGAGGTTTGAACTGCCAGCTGCCTATGTTGCCTCTGTGCCATGCCCCAGGTCATCACAGGACTCTTGCCATTTTTATCATATATAAAAACAAAGTTCTATGAGATCTCTCAATCTATTGTCAATTAACCCAAAACAAAACCTCTGGTTGCAATTATAAATTTACTTTAAAAATCATCTCATTCAAAATACATATTGATCCCGATATTTTCTTGCATATCCACCAAAGATGAAAAATGTACCATCAGAATGATTACATGTAAACAAATATTTGAAATTCCATTATACATTTTTAACAATTTATTGGGTGTCAAATACCAGCAATAACATCATTTTATAAACATGTTCTTTAAAGTTAGAATTCAATGTGAATTTCAGTCCTTTCTTCTACATATTCCTCATTGGTCCAACAGCATATTATATCCAAGGTTTTTTATCCATCTTATCATATAGTTTTTAACTTCTTCATCCTGTTTCCATTAGCAATAAACATTTATATATCTAAGCAATAACATAATCATCATTTTTCCACAATTCCATCTCAAGTTCAACCTTACAACTTTTAAAATAATGGTTCTTTTTAACAAATTTAATTTTTCCCATCAGTTGTGCATAGGAAAGCTATAAGTGACATATGATGATGATTGAACATCTATTCAGTTGTGTCCAATTCTTGGAGATTCAATGGGCCAAGTCTTTTCCCTCATTCAATCTTGAACAATGTTGATTTTTTTCTGTGCTCTGACATGTCAGCTTTGGTAGTGTCCAATGACATATATAACCTTCCAATTCCAGATCTTGTTTTAACAAGGTCTTAAAAGAAAGGCAGTATTTCAGCATAAGTTAACCAAGTTTGTTTAACTGTCATTTCTAAAGTGCTTAGTTTCTAAACTTTAGAAACTGATAATGCTTAGGAACATACTGCCTATGAGTTTCAAGCCACTAAAACAGAACAAAAAATGCATACTAGTCAATGATAATGTTCCCCTGTTACTGAAGAAATCTATCAGTATGTTTTTCTAAATGTCTCTTAGCATAAGTTTCTCACACTGAACCCCCTTTTGTCCTACAACTGATTATTAGCATTAGTATTTTTTTTAACCTTGGCAGCTTTAGGATGTGTTGTCTTCACCTCTCAAAATTCTCCAACCAGCATGTTGGTTGAGGAATTTGGAGAGTTGAAGTCCACATATTTAAACTTGCTAAAGTTGAGATACACTCATGTAAATAATGAGAAGTGTTGCCTATGACACTTGCTATGCTTTAATTTAGATGTAAACTTCTCATGGCAATAATTGTGATTTAGATTTAAACACCTCACAGAAAGAATTGTGAAATTTACATAGTCTAAGTAGTGCTTTTCTCAGCAAAATTGATGGAAAAAAATAACCCAAAATAAATTGGGCAAGGAAGTTTTGCTCTAATCTAAAGAAGAAAATGCTGCTAGTACTGAATAGTTATGTAAATTTTGTTGTGTAAATATTTACATATCTCAGAACGGGAATATAAATAGTGTGCTTCAAGCCCCTGAGTGTAAACACATACACAACTTACATTTAAATAAATAAACAAGAAAATACTACAAGGCAAAGGTGACATAGTCACACTTAAGCTTCATTTTGCCTCTAAAAAAAGAAACAAAACACAGAAATAAAGACATTGTTCAGTAGATTCCAAAGATAGGCTCCTTCAAAAGTCTGTGGAGAAGATAGATATTTATTTCCCACATTTGAAAAAGGGAGTTCCCACTGGCAAACTTAATGCACAGCCGAGTAAAGGACAAAAATAGCTTCACAAAAAGCTTTTCTCACAGACTTTCTATGGTAGGAAGGAAGATAAAGTTTAAGCAAGAACTGCATATCCAACATGTGAACTTTAAAATCCCATCACAATAATTGCAAAGAACAATATGCAGAGTGGGTCTTTCCCCCTCCCTTTCTTCAGATAAAATCTGTTAGCTGCCTGTCACTTACATATCCTGACAATCAAATTCTGAAAATACAGCTGATGGACACCACTCTGTAGAACAGCCCTTTTAATGGAAGAGGTCATGACAGGCAAACAACTTCAAGAAACTGCTGGCATTTATTTCTAGATAATAAGAGTTCCCCATGGAACCTTTGCCCGGTATAAACAGACTCACAATTGTGCCACACCCATGTTTGCTGTATATGTGTGGTGGTCAAAGCTGGGGAAAGAAAGGTCCTGGGAAAGACCTTTGTCTTGCAAAACCAGAAGAGAGCATTGCCAAAGATGAATCAGTAATTCAGCTAAGTTTATGGCACTGTTTATAGAAGAGAATAATCCATATCCTGGCAGAACTCAAAGGGAACTGGGAGAAATGTATGTCGAAACTAGGAAGAATGATGTCAGCATTGTGAGTAGTCCATGTAGGAAGCACAACCAGAAGGGCTAAGTCTACAGAATTGTAAGTTACATTAGCAGATTCTTGTAAATCTGAAAGTGCATTTCTCCCCCATGGCCTTTACAGTCCAAGAAGGGTTTCTTCTGAGATATTTGCCATGGCCCTTTTCCTTTTGCCCTATTCAGTTGCTGCTCGCCCGACCATTCCTCCAACTGGGGCTCCTCCTTATAAGGTAATTCCCATATACCATTAAGCAAAAATAGCTGGGTGATCTTGGATCAGTCATTCTCCCTCAGCCCTAGGAAAAAAGGCAATGACAAATCACTTTAGAAATCTTGCCAAGAAAACTGCAGGGATTGGTCCAGGCAGTTACCAAGAGATAACACTGATTTCAAGGGGAAGGAAGGAAGGAAGGAAGGAAGGAAGGAAGGAAGGAAGGAAGGAAGGAAAGAAGGAAGCCTTTTGTTGCTGACTATCAATGATGGAGTGGTTTATTGACCATTACGTTGGTCAATGGTGGTAAAGTAATAATTTACAAGCTAATTGGGAAGTTCTCATTCAAAGAAAACTGCCTAGAATATGTTATTCTCATCATATTTTTATTCTTCTTGCCTGCCTGCCTGCCTGCCTGCCTGCCTGCCTGCCTGCCTGATTTCTATAATAAGCAATCACAAAGATAGTTATTCAAACTGGGTCATGGCAGCATGCTGTGTGTCAGAAAGTTTGGTACATGTTGTTAATTGTTAGAGTCAGAGAGAGGTAATGTGGTTCTCAGAAACTGGGAATCAGAAGCAAAAGATGTGGACACAAATGAGTTGTGCACAGGCCAGTGATCAGTTATGTTGGAGATGGGGGGGAGGGAGTCTGCTAGAGACTGAGAACATCAATGCTTCTGAGGTCAGTTAGCCATCTTTAGGTTCTTGGTCAAGTGACAGTACTTAGTGCTTTGAGTGAGTAGTAAAAGATCCTCTGTCTGATTGAAACCTCTAAACCAGGGATGTCAAACTCGATTTCATTGAGGGCCACATCAGGGTTGTGTTTGACCTCAGGTGGCTTGGTAGATGTGACCAGGGTGAGCTTGGCCAGCTCAACGTCACTCATGTCAGGGCCTGTAGTGGCGTTAGCGCTGTGCCAGCAAAAACGGAGCTCAGAAGGGCTGTGCCCGGCCCTCTGGGCTCCATTTTTGCTGGCAGAAGGTTGCAGGAGGCCATCTCAACTAAAACGGAGCTCGTGTGTGTGTGTGGTCCTACTGAGCTCCATTTTTGCTGGCAAAGGCACCGTGGGCCAGTCCTTTGCTGTTTCCATGGCGGCCCCACAGCCCAGATCTAAGCACCCTGCGGGTCAGATTCGGCCCATAGGCCTTGAGTTTGACATCCCTGCTCTAAACTGAAACTGTACTACAAGGGAACAGGTAATGGACACTATCTGCTGGGATCGTGATCTAATATCTCCTTTGAACCTTAGAGCATCAAAGGATGCTTAATACAAAATCAGGACTGAATAAAGAATGAGGGTATGGCTTATTTGGCTTTCTCGTAGGATGTTGTGTGAACACAACTGCCTCTGCTTATAAAATCAGGCTATATATATATATTTAATGCAATAAATAAATTCAGCCAACTTGGAATCAAACCATAATTAATAAAAGTGTGACACAGCTCAACATGTGAATTAGAGATTAAAATGGTATTTTGAGCCACTTGATCTCAGCTTTTGATATCTGATAGCTATATTTGCCTTATCAATTATCTTGCTTTCAGAAGACATTTTTGAAAGGCACAAGTTCACATTGCTGGAAGAGAATAATTCCTAGGTTTTATCTGCACAGTGGCCCCTTCCGGTTAAACGAATCAACAATTATGTCGGTATATTATGGGTATGAAGGTATGAAATAGCTTTCTTTCTTTAAGACAATCATACAAACTGTGATCCCTTGTAAAAAAAAATGTTGGAAATGAAGCTTTGTCAGTTTTCTATATTGCACTTGTTTCTTTAGGCTCTCAAAGAACTGTCTCAGCAGGAGGACTATAAGAAAAACTGCATTATTTGAACAGCTGAAGATCTGTCCAGAGACTTTACGATGGGAATATTCTGACCTCTTGACACTCTCTATATTAGCAGCTGTGCCCAACAGCTACACAAATGCAAGGGGCACTGAATTCTTCTGTTAATTCAGTGAAAAATACAAAGACATTCTTAACCAAAAAAATAGAATGTTATTTCATCATAATGTGCATCTTCATAATGTTTATCATATATGTGTGTGTGTGTGTGTGTGTGTGTGTGTGTTACAACCCCTGGTATGCCCAAATATGGGAGGGAGCTCACTACTCCCCCTTTTTGTTCTTTGGCTCATTACAGAAGACCATCCAGGCAGAAAACCATATTTTTATTTTTAATGTTGCCATATTTTATTTTAATGTTATTTTAACTATTTATCAGCACAAATACAACACAAACATAAAAAAGGCAACATTAAAAATAAAAATATGGTTTTCTGCCTGGATGGTCTTCTGTAATGAGCCGAAGGACAGAAAGGGGGAGTAGTGAGCTCACTCCCGTATTTGGGCATACCAGGGGTTGTAACACACACACACACACACACACACATATATACATACATACATACATACATACATACATACATACATACATACATACATATATATATATATATTGTGTGTGTGTGTGTGTGTGTGTGTGTGTTCCAGCATAACTCTTCCGCCTTGAGCAATTTCAACCAAAATTGGTACACATATGACTTACTCTCTGGAAACAAATACTGTGGGGGTAAGACACCCCTAACATCCTTCTAGGTGTGTGTTCTGTTACAATACAGCCTGTTGTGCCTTCAAATGCCTCTACTGTACTGCCGTAAAATCGCTTCTACTGTACAGTGCGGTGGAGTTGTCATGGTAACAGCTTCACAGTACTCCACAAGGGGGCTCCCTCTGGTAAGGAGGAAAATCCAACATTAGAAATTATGTTTGGTCCGGACATTTTCCCCCTATAAATAAATACTCGGACAATGCTGGGTTATCAGCTAGTTTTAATATATTTCTATAGATACCAAGAAATGTTCTTATTTATAGTTATAACCGTCCATCATTTTAATAATAATTTTCTTCTCTGTATTCATTCCAGTCCTGAATTATGACACTTTATGGCCTAAGACAGAACAGCAAACAGCACTCCCAACCTCTAGGTAAGGTAAATATTCCACAAGTCTGGTTTAACTATTTGACTGAAACTGGGGGGTGGGGGGTGGAGGCTCCTCCAAAAATCTTCTCCATGTCTTTTATTGAAAAATTGCAGTAAAATATATTAGCTAACCAATGATGTTTTTCTTGACAGCAAAATCAATTGCAAAGAAGAAATTGCAAAGAAAATTTACTCCAACCTTAGTGCCCTTTGATGCATGGAAGCCTAGGAGAAGTCTAGAGAGTGCACAGACTGACAGGCAAGGTTTTAGCAAACTGCATGTTCAACAGTGGATTTGGGACACAAAATCTACAAACCGAGAAGCTCATGGCAAAAGTTGCTCCAGGCAATGAAGGTTAAACCTGTTTTCTCAAACTTTTTTTTAAGGATGAGCTTGACAATCATTGTGGCAGAAAGAACTAAGCTAAAAACCATAGTGGCATAGTTAGAATGTAGTAGTGCAGGCTGCCCATAGCCAGGAGTTAGATCCTGACTTACTCAAGGTTCACTCAGCCTTCCATCCTTCCAAGACTGGTAAAATGAGTACTCAGATTGTTGGGGGCAATATGCTCACTGTACAAAATGCTTAGAGAGGGCTGTGAAGCTATATGGTATGTGAGTGGTATGTAAGTCTAAGAGCTGTTGTTATGGCTATTCTAATCTTGAGACTTCCGGATTTGATATTATGGTATATATTTCTGCTGTTTGTGTGGATGCATATTTAAAACTCACCAGGCTCTTAAAGACATCATCAGTTGCATGAAAGAGCTTGAAGGTCTTCCTACCCCAACACTTCAGAACCTACATAGTCTATCCCTTCCCCTCACTTTTCAATGTAGAACTCTTGCATCAGGGAACCAGCAATGGCAATTGGAAGGCACATCTACACAGAGTTTCTCAAAACTCCTTCCTTCACAACCTAGCATGCCCTTCCCCCCCCCATGCATGACACAAGCTGAACAAACTTCCCAATAGTTTCAAACTGACCTTTAATTGTATATACTATAATGACGCTGACACAAAGAGAACGCCATAAGCCTAGTATTGTTCCTCTTCTTTCCCACCAGCTGGCCAATAGGAAAGTGCAAAGAACGTCACACAGTGGTTGGTTGATGAGCCACCACCAGGCATGAAGTACAAAAAATAAACCTTACCTCTCCCCCCAAAGGAAGTATAATAACGTACTATTGTCCCATCTCCCTATCCATATTTCTGTCTGTCTACCTGCCTACCTGCCTGCCTGCCTATCTACCTATCCATCTGTCTAGTTTTATTATTCTTCACCTAATGGTACGAAGCAAAAAAAAAAAAAAGCAGAGTAGTATCCAAAGGAATGTTCTTCCTATTAGAAAAAAGAATCAGGCATATGTTACAGTGTTTCAAAGGAATATGCCAATGTAGCTCATATGCCCAATAATACAATACAATACAATAGCAGAGTTGGAAGGGACCTTGGGGGCCTTCTAGTACAACCCCCTGCCTAGGCAGGAAACTCTATACCATTTCAGACAAACATCTGAATCTATCCAACATCTTCTTAAAGACTTCCAGTGTTGGGGTAATCACAACTTCTGGAGGCAAGCTGTTCTACTGATTAACTGCTTTAATTGTCAAGAAATTTCTCCTCAGTTCTAAGTTGCTTCTCTCCTTGATTAGTTTCCACACATTGCTTCTTGTTCTACTCTCAGGTGCCTTGGAAAATAGTTTGACTCCCTTTTCTTTGTGGCAACCCCTGAGATATTGGAACACTGTTATTATGTCTCCCCTAGTCCTTCTTTTCATTAAACTAGACATACCCAGTTCCTGCAACCGTTCTCCAGTCCCCTAATCATCTTTGTTGCTCTTCTCTGCACTCTTTCCAGAGTCTCCACATCTTTTCTACAATGTGGTAACCAAAACTGAATGCAGTATTCCAAGTGTGGCCTTACCAAGGCATTATAAAGTGGTATTAACACTTCACGTGATCTTGATTCTATCCCTCTGTTGATGCAGCCTAGAACTGTGTTGACTTTTTTGGCAGCTGCTGCACACTGCTGGCTCATATTTAAATGGTTGTCCACTAGAACTCCAAGATCCCTCTCACAGTTACTACTATTGAGCACGGTACCACCTATACTGTACCTGTGCATTTTGTTTTTCTTGCCTAAATGTAGAACCTTACTCTTTTCATTTTATTTCATTTTATTAGATAGTGCCCAATGTTCAAGTTTGTCAAGATCCTTCTGTATCTTAAGCCTATCTTCTGGAGTGTTGGCTATTCCTGCCAGCTTGGTGTCATCTGCAAATTTGATGAATTCCCCATTTATTCCGTCATCCAAATCATTGATGAAGATGTTGAAGAGTACTGGGCCTAAAACAGAGCCTTGGGGTACTCCACTGCATACTTCCCTCCATGTAGATGCAGTTCCATTGAGGACTACACGTTGAGTGCGGTTGGTCAGCCAGTTACGAATCCATCTGGTGGTGATGCTGTCTAACCCACATTCTTCTACTTTATCTAGTAGTAGGTTATGGTCTACCTTATCAAATGCCTTACTGAAGTCCAAGTAAACTATATCGACGGCATTCCTCTGGTCCACTAATTTTGTCACATTATCAAAGAATGCAATAAGATTAGTCTGGTATGATCTTTTTTGACAAACCCATGTTGGCTTTTGGCTATTACTTTGTTTACTTCTAGGTGTTCGCTAATTCGTTGCTTGATTATCTTTTCCAAATCTTTCCAGGTGTTGAGGTCAGGCTGATAGGTCTATAGTTTCCTGGATCTATTTCTTTTTCTTTTTTGAAGATGGGAACCACATTAGCTCTTTTCCAGTCCTCTGGCAGTTCCCCGGTCTTCTAGGATCTCTGAAAGATATAGTTCAGTGGTTCTGAGATCTCGTTCCTTCAGAACCCTGGGGTGTAATCCATCCGGTCCTGGTGATTTGAGCTCGTCTAAGGTAGACAGGTGCTCACTTACCATTTTCTTCCCTATTTCAACTTGTGTTCCTAATCTGATTTTTGTAGTGCTGTTTTTGATAGGTTGGACTGTTTTATCCCTTTGTGTAAAGACAGATGCAAAACATGAGTTAAATAGTTCTGCTTTCTCCCTGTTGCTTGTCACCTTCTTGCCACTTTCTCCCAGCAATGAACCAATTGTTTCCTTAACTTTTTTCTTGTTTTTAACACGTCGGAAGAATCTTTTTTGTTATTTTTTATTTTTGTGGCAAGCCTTTCTTCATTGTCAGCCTTAGCTTTCCTCAGTTCATCTTTACAGGCTCGGGCTATTTGCTGATATTCTGCCTTAGTTATGTCCCCTTCTTTCCACTTTTTATACTTATCTTTTTTGTCTTTCAATTTGTCAGAGAGTTCTTTATGCAGCCATGCTGGTTTCTTTTGGGAGCTGTTATTTTTCTTCTTCATTGGTATGGTGCTAGATTGGGCTTTTGTAATCTCATTTTTCAAAATTTTCAAGCTTCTTGAGTTGTTTTCCCCTTGAGGATTCTCATTCATGGAATTCTTCCCAAGCTCTCTCTATTGAAATTAGCTCTCTTAAGTCCAAGACTCTAGTTTGACTTTGTTCTACTACTTGTGTTTGCAGAATGTTTAATTCCAATATTGCATGGTCACTTGCCCCCAGGGTTCCTATGGCTTCAACACCATAGGAACCCTTTGGTGGTCTCTGTATTTAAAGACTTAGTGGTTGACTTTGTTCTAAACTTTTTTTAAGATGGCCTCTAGAGTAGAGTAGTAGTTGTTAACTAAAGTATTAGTGGTAAGAATTTTAGTGCATGTTTTTAATTTAGAGTTAATAACCCATTACCGGGTTCTTGTGGCTTCAACACCTTCTATCATTTTCTCTCCGTTAGTGAGGATTAAGTCCAATATGGCTGATCCCCTTGTTCCCTTCTCTACTTTTTGGGAAACAAAGTTGTCTGCTAGGTTCGTTAGGAACCTGTTGGATCTTCCACTTGGTGCAGAGTTTGTTTCCCAGTTGATGTCAGGGTAATTAAAATCCCCCATTACTATTGTGGTGTGCTTCCTACATACCTTAGTTAGCTGACTAGCAAAAGGTTCATCTACTTCCTCTGCTTGGTTGGGTGGCCTGTAGTATAAACCTATGGCAATGTCATTTCCCCCAACCTTTAAAATTGACCCAAATGCATTCAATATAGTTCTCATCGTTGTTGTGTTCTATTTCTGTAGAGATGTAGTTATTTCTTATATATAGTGCAACTCCACCTCCTCTTTTATTTGGTCTATTTCTTTTAAATAATTTAAATCCTTCTAGCTGTATGTTCCATTTGTGGGTTTCATCCCACTAAGTTTCTATAATGGCAACAATATCGTATCGTATAAATCAGAGAGAAATTTAGAAAAATGATTGTTTTGTCTATGGCACAAAGTCAAGTCTATCCCTCACTGAAGGCAAGAGAGTCCAGTCTGAAAGAGAAAAGGCTATAGTGACACTTAGTGTGGGGGGGAAAAGGAGTGTGGGAAAATCCTAACAGAACATGGAGATGGCATAGCTAAGGGTGACCTTTGTCAGGCATTCCCACAAATTCAAAGTCTACTGCAACTTATAAAATCTGGGTGTCTTTTCTAAGTTACTGGACTTGATTTGGGAATATGACTGCCCTCCTAAAAATAATATTAGCAAGAAGAAAGATTGGGAATCCTTCCCATTGCAGGAGAACTGCCATAAATCTTAGGGATATATGAGCTTTAAATGGCTATGTTATGCCCATGGGATTACTGTATGTATTTTGTCCTTCAGAAGTCGTCCCACTGTAAGGCCAACTATGAAGCCTCAGAAACAATGAGTAAGGCTCATCAAGAGGGTTCCTTTCCCTCATTACTCTATTTGCTATGATTCTCAACCTTGGCAATTTGAAGTCGTATGGACTTTAACTTCCAGAATTCTCAGCCAGCATTCCCAAGTCTTCAAGTTGCCAAGATTGAAGTGGAAACCCCCTGCTCTATTGCTACTCTTAATGTACAGGGTCTTTTTGCTAACTTCTAATGTGTGGATTTCAATCCCCCAAATCCCCAAACTATCCATCCGTCCATCCATCCATCCATCCATCCATCCATCCATCCATCCATCCATCCATTTATATCATATGACATACAATGTCGGGGAAATCTACACATGCTAAACACAATGCAGTCCTGACAGCCTAGATTTTCCAAACAGTATAACCATGGCTGAGAATTTGGGAACTCAGGTTCATACATTTAGAATGAACCTAATGTATGGAAGGTTAATTGACACTATTGGTGATGGTTGTTCAAAACCTGAGACAGAGGCCCTTCCCATTACCTGGCTCTTTAAACCAGGCATATCCAACCTGCAGCCTGCAGACTTCATGAAGCCCACAATGTGGCCCTACAACATTGTAAATTTTTAACATTATTTATGTATGCATGTATGCGTACACACACATACATACACACATCAACTACATTAACTGTATATTATTTATTTTATATGTGGCCAAGAACTTCCTCTTCCCTGCATGTGGCCAAATGGTTGGTCATGCCTCCTTAAAACTCAAGGGTGGGCAGCTCTTGGTCCATCAGCAACTGTACTTGTGGTCCTAATATAGTTTTGCAGCCCCCAGGCACTTAGAGCTAAATATTTAGCATATTTGGGGGGAAGGGATGAGTTGAGATATTTAGGAAGAGAAGTGAGTGCCTTAAGTCTTTGCTAAATTACACATTTAACCCTTTAAAATGTTCAGAACCCTACTTTTTCCATTGATTGCTTTGCTGCAAAGCTCTGGAAATACCAGAGAATTCAGTGCCTCTAAAAATTTTATGTAGACTGTGTATTCTATAGCTCTTCCCCGAGATGGAGTTGTTATATTTGCAGTATTTAAAAAAGTGTCTCTAAAGAAAATGTGGTCTGAATGATAGGACATTGCTGAAATGAAGTGCTATAAGTTGTTCTGAAGATTTATATCAATTGGATTAGAGCCATCAAGACATGGATTTTGAATTGGTCCCAAGTGCTCAGTTCAAGTTGAGAGAAGCCCTGTTGCAAAGCAAGCCACAGAAAGAAGTATAAAACATTTTGAAAACACCATAAACACATGAGTGAGCAAACGCTTATGGAAAGTTCCTAAAATGATGATTAAAGGCTTAAGAAAGAATACTTAGGGAGATATAAATAAATGTTTTCTAAAACAAAAGAGAGCCAGTGGTGTAGTAGTTAATGTACCAAACTAGAAATGGGGAGTCTGAATTCTAGTCTTGCATGAGGCACAAAGTCAGCCAAGTGATCTTGGACCAATCACTTATTCTTGGCCCTAGCAAACAGACAAGGGCAAACCACTTCTGAAATCTTGCCAAAACACTGTGCAGGGATTAATCCAGGCAGTCATCAGGAGTCAACACTGTCTGGAAAGGAAAGGAAAGGAAAGGAAAGGAAAGGAAAGGAAAGGAAAGGAAAGGAAAGGAAAGGAAAGGAAAGGAAAGGAAAGGAAAGGAAAGGAAAGGAGAGGAGAAGAGAGGAGGTTCAGTCAGTTTTACATTTCCCTATATTGACTTTTATACACCTGTTTTGTTGCTAAAATTATCAATTATAGCAAGAAAACAGATGTACGGAGGTCAATATAGGGAATGCTACTCTTTCTTATTCTCCCTCTCTTTAGTCTGCCTGTTCACTCTCTGATAAATTACTATTCTTGTGCTGTTGTGTATGTAAGCTTTTATTGTACTTGAAGGAAATAGACCATTCCTGTGTTTTCCAGCCAAAAGCATCAAGAAGTATTTACACATTGGCTTTTTGGATTCTACTGCCTAGTTTTTAAATACTTTTCTTGTGCCTCCTTTTTCCTGGCATAAGCTAGATCTGAGCTGGGTTATTTTCAACAAGGCCTATATAGTAATCCAGAAATTGTGCTGGTACCTGGAACAATACTGTAAGCCACCTAGAGTTGTTCTGTAGTCAGAGGGTGGCCAATAAATTCTTTAGACTAGACAGCTTTATGGACTGGAATCCATTTGTGGACTTTCTACGTGTTTAAATACAATAACAGATGGTTAGCAGAGGGATTTCAAGACTAATGTAATATTTGCGCTAACCTGTTGACTGGTGTATCTATATACAAAGTAATAAATAAAATTCCTAGCCTTTCGACATCAGTGCCAAAACTCATTAAGGATATTACATTGTGTCCTGCCAAAAAATAATGCTTGATAATTCCATAAGCCACAATGAATTGTTTTAAAGGAGGAATATCTATGTTTTAAAGGAAGAATATGTGGGAACATCAGAAAAGTATTGCATTCTTTGACAAAGTGACAAAACTAGTGGACCAGAGGAATGTTGTCGATATAATTTACTTGGACCTCAGTAAGGCATTTGACAAAATAGACCATAACCTACTACTTGATAAAATAGAAAAATGTGGGTTAGACAGCATCACTACCAGATGGATTCGTAATTGACTGACCAACTGCACTCAATGTGCAGTCCTCAATGGAACTACATCTACATGGAGAGAAGTATGGGGTGGGGTACCCCAGGGCTCTGTTTTAGGCCCAGTACTCTTCAACATCTTCATCAATGATTTAAACAGGGGGATAAATGGGGAACTCATCAAATTTGCAGATGACACCAAGCTGGCAGAAATAGCCAACATCCAGAAGGCAGGCTTAAGATACAGAAGGATCTTGACAAACTTGAACATTGGGCGCTATCTAACAAAATGAAATTCAATAGTGAAAAAAGTAAGGTTCTACATTTAGGCAAGAAAGTTTATATATTTTTCTTGTTAAATAAGGATGGGAAACTTTATAAATATTTACAGCCTCATTATGTAAGGGAAAGAGAATTTATCAGGTTTTTCTAATTTTTCTTTTCAGCATCCATCCCTGGTAGATTTTTCATATGTTTCATCTTGGATGTATTCCCTCCCCCTCTCCCCCCCCCCCTTTTTATGTACATTTTTTTTTCTTTTTTGCTGTTGTTGGATGTATTTTTTCTGTTTTGTTTACTATTTTGTATTTTATTCCTACTGATAAAACATAATAAATATATTCATGAACAAAGGGGGTGGTCAAAAAATTTAATAAAAAAATAAAATTAAAAACTCTGAAATACCCACAATGGAGGAACAGTTGGTGAAGATGACAGAATTTGCAGATGGCAAAACTGACTTGCCTGATTGGGGAAAGACAACTACATTTGCCAGTGACTGGAAATCCTTTATTGATTTTTTTTTTGTTGCTGAAAATAGTAAAAATGATCTTACAATTCATGGATTTGACAGTTAGAAAAAGTAGAATATTCATAAGTCAACTCACCATGTGACGGAAGTTGATCTTATGATCATTTTTTTACAATGATAATTAAGCAAATTATGTGATTGTAAGTCTGAAATCAGTTTATGCAATGGGCGTTGTTAGCCAAAAAATGGCAACAAAAACCCATTGCAAAACATGATCTTGTGAATGTGGTTCACTGCAATAGGTTGTAAATAAGGGCCAGTTACCAAGTATCTGAAATGCAGTAATGCGACCATGGTGGTGGCACAGCAGTCGTAACTTTGAAGAAGTTTAATAAGTAACTGTTTTTTAATCGGCCGGACGAAAGAGCGAGTGAGGCAGCCTGATCCTCGGTCGCTCGCCCGCCGGACTGCCTCGGCGCCATTCTGGCTACCTCCATCCGGGCGCGCCCAGGAGCTGCGGAGGACGGAGGCAGAAATGTTGTCGGCTCCCGATGATGGCTCCCGATGACGAAGGCACGAAAGGCCCTGCCTCCCCTGCCTCCCCTGACCGCACGTCCCTGGGTGGGGTAGTACTCCATACTGGAGTGCTACAAACCAATCAAATTTCAGAAAATTTGGCCAAGGGATTTATTTTAAAACATGATTTTTTTTAAGAAAATGAAAATAAATCTCTATCAAAAACGATGGAATCATACCTCCCCTCTCAAAAAATCTGTTTAGATTAGAATCTATTGCAAGCAGTCTCTTTCTCCTCTACCTTCTCCACTTCTCAAGAAGAGAAAGTAGACAGAGGTTGTTTTAATTTGTTTAAATATAACATCTCACTCCTGAGCCTTCTCCTTATTTGAGAAAGAACACTAACCACTTTAATAAACAGGTTAAAGGTTAAATAGCACAGCTTGAAAATAAAAAAAGCCAGTCTTAAACATAAATAAGCAAACCAAAGTAGTACAGATTGCATTTCTTCATTCTTATGTGATTTTCTTAACTTTATAAATAAATGAAATGCAGTCGGTTGTCCATAGGTACAACTGCCCAGCAATTTGATCTGTTTTTTTTTTCTTTTCTTTTTGTATGTATCTGCCAGGGGTAAAGCAAGGAACAAGCAACTGTGGCATATTTGCTGACACTTCTGATTACACATACTGGCTGCTGGCTGTAGAAAAATAAAAAGAAGATTGCTGATGCATCCGAACTGCATGAAATATTAACACTGCACAAAATACACCTGCAGATCAATGTCCGACTTGCCCACAGAATAAAAGCCAGCACAATGCATATGCAGCATGTCTCCCATTTACTCACCAGTAGGCAATCCCTTAGCAAAAATTAGCAAAAGAAAAGCCAATAGAGCTGGCAGGCTGGCAAAAATTCATCTGCAGTCTTTATCTGCCCTCTGACCAGAAAACTGCTTTCTTCCTCTGAGGGCTCCAGGCTCATCCAGACCACATTGGTCTAGACCCAACAGGCCCCTACTACTGCAATAAAGACTATAGGTTGGGAGAAGTTTGAGAAGAGAGCAGCACGAAGAGCTCAAAAGAACCAGCACACCTGAATGATGTCTACTTAGAGCATCCACTTTCAAAGAATCTCTGAAAGCACATTTCCCCCCTCGTGCTTGCAACACTCAGAGCAACTGCTTTGAATCTGAAATGTTTTGCACATTTTATAACCTAAGGTTTCATGATCAAATGTGAACCGTGAGTGTAAAGGGTTACTTTAAGTTTTAAAAGCTAAATCTACACTTACTAACCCGTCTCGATTAGGGTGGTTCATGAATTCCACAAAATGTTGCCTTTTTTTTAAATCCACGCTATTTGAAGTGATATTTCTATGGAAAATATGGTAATTGGTTCCAGCTTGATAGTAATAAACAATGACATTTTTCAAAGATACGTTTTTATGTTTCTGATATTATGCTTATAATTTAAATGTATGCTTAACAAAGTCACAATATGATCATAGAAAGCAAAATAAAAATAAAAATATTTACTGCAGACTCAGAGAATTCAACATCTTGTCCTACTTTAGCATTGCTATAATCACATTCATGTCTGTCAAACACATCTGATTTTTTGCTCTAATGCAATAAACCTCTTTTTTAAATTTTCTACTGCTTTCCTGTGATGTAATCTTCCTTTACTCCATTTGGCACATAGAAAAAATAGCAGCAACTACAAACCCAATTGCAACTGCATTGCACACGCTAGCCTCTGGTTAATTGATTTGAACCACCTTAAATAGATATCAATCTACAATTCACACTAAACTGAATAGTGCATTACTTGAATTTGCACTAATCACAAGCTACCTGTACATACTGATATTATTTCTAGGTATCCCTATCTACCCTATGGTTTGCAATGTGGAGAATAAATAAACAAACAAATAAACAAACAATCAAAATTAAATAAACAGTGAATATACAGATAATGCACTACATTAAGAGACATGTGTGGTTGCAACTGTTTTAGTTAGTCTAACTCATACATTCATAAATAAAGAGAGAAAACTATTACAACTCTGATTAAAGTCATGATTCCAAAAACTACAAATATGGATTTCTGCTGCCCTCTTGTGACTATCTAACCTCACATATTATCTACCTGTGAACGTACAATTATATACTTCAGATCCACTACTCTTTCTATCCTACTTTTTCAAAGCTTACTTTTCACTTTCATAGAATGAAAAGGGAAAGACTTTGGCAGCACAATTATGTTAGTAGATACATTATAAACATTATAATAAAGCAGAATAGTACAGACATGTCCCATATTTGATTCCATATTCCATATCTTAATATACAGTTATGGTTGTTGTAGCATAATTTGATGCAATGCAATAGTGCAGCATTATATAATGCAACACATGACTTCATATTTTTCTATTAATTGATAACAAATCAATTTCTGTTATCAAGAAATACTGTACAACTCTTCTGTCTAAATCTCCTATAGAACAACCATGCAAAAAAGTGTGTTTCAAAAAATTATTAACAAGAGGTAGAGTTAATAAAATCACGATGTCATTATCAAAGTAATACATTTTTTAAAGGTTTTCTACATATAATTTCTCTTTCAATTAGATCACTAGGAGTTTATTTTCATTGCCTTCTAGAAAGTATTTTAATAGTATACTAAGACATGGCACCAATTTTTTTTAGGGACTGGACATGTAGTATAATATGTAATTACTTACATACCAGCACATATTATCTACCTGTGAACGTACAATTATATACTTCAGATCTATTAGAGAGATATAATTTAAGAATAGTATAGAAGAATATTCACATCTTAACCAAGAACTATTATATAAAACATGAATGCTAATTTGGGGGGGGGGGGGAGAACTCCTGCTAAAATTAATAGAAATAGGGTCCTTCCCTCTTTCATCTTGCCTGATTATTTCTTATATTTTCTTTTCCCTTTTGTTTCCAGTGACATGTAAATGAGCAGGGGGAGAACAATTTCTATTTCAAACTTTTGTATTTGCATTCTGTGTTCATTGTGTATCTATTAAAACAGATGCACTCTTGGGCCATTCACGTTGTCTTAGCCCAAGCGAGCTCACAGGGTTATTGTGGTAAAAATAAAGGGCTGAAGTATTAGATATGTTCACCTTCTGGAGTTAGGTCATACGTATTGTATTGTATTATATTGTATTGTGTTGTGTTGTATTGTATTGTATTGTATTATATTATATTATATTACACTATAGTATTATTTGTCATCATTATCATCTCAGGGTACTTGATATCAAAAAAGCAAGATGACAAAGTAGCCATCTTATGGCAGATCTCATATGATTACACCAACTATATTTCCTTTTTTGATCCCATTCTCACCTCACAGCAGCCTGAAAAAAAGTGCTGCTCAAATTCATTAAAATAAAACAGTATTTTGTTCATGTCTACATGAAGAAATGAAAGACAGGTGCTGTGGTCTTGCCCAGTTACACATGACTCCTCAAATGTTCTCAGGCACTTGCAGAATATCTAGAAAGCAGAGCAGAAATAGATTCATGCTTTTTACTTCCCTACTTTTCCCTGTTCTCCTTCACTTTTTCTGGTGGAGCAGAAAGTGCCCACCTATGGCTGAATTGATCTGCCGGGCTTCCAATCCCAAGGCACCACTATGTGTACAGCCATTCACTGTACTTATGCCTTTTCAGGTCCTCAAAAGTTGGAGGATGGGGAGATGGCCATTTAAGGAGTCCTGCCTCCCACCACTGCTTGCTAATGATCCACATCCAATGTGGACAACTATGCTTTCTCTACCACGTACCGGCAGCTGCAGTACATTACTTGGCGCCTTTCTGGACAAATCTTATCACACGTACATGACTGTGTCATGAGCTGAATGAATCTCAACAAACCAGCCTTCGATTTCAAACCAACCTGACACTTTTCCTGCATTTGTATTCCGCCAAGCACAAGGCCATGCTGGGTTTCCTGTATGGCAACACTAGTGCATGTCTGGCTTTATTACTGGCTGGTGAAATAAAGTAGAAGACAATGCCCTCTGACCCAGGGAAACTGCAGAATCTTATCAGATCCTTTCCAGATATTTCTTAAGGAAATAGACAATGAGGGTTCGCCCTATTTAGGAAATGTTACTTTTCTTATGTCGGCAATAATCATTTTTTAAATTGTCATTAGATAAGCACTTCTGTACATTTGAATCTATTCTTTCCAAGACTATGCACTTTGCATAATGGGGATATAGCAAGGCAAACACCTTATTCGGCACATTATGTGTATTCTTTCAATTCACGCTGTGATGGCTTGTGTAATTTCAAAATGAAATATATCAGTAATGGCTAACCTTTTTGTTGTTGGCTGCCAAAAATGCAGGTGCATGTGTGCAATAGCGCGTGTGTGTGCCGGCACCCATAATGCAAAGCAGGCACTCACAACGGGCCTACTGGAAGTTCACAAACAATCTGTTTAAGGCTTCTGGAGCCTGGGGAGGGTGAAAAACTTCCAGTAGGCCCATTGGCCCCGTTTTTCTCTCTCCCCAGGCTCCGGAGGCTTTCCTGAAGCCTGGGGAGGGCGAAAATGGCCTTCCCTGGCCTCCGGAAGGCCAAAAATCAGTTGGTTGGCACGCACATGCGCACTGGACCTGACGGCTGGTGTGCGGCAGATATGGCTCTCTGTGCCACCTTGGCACGCATGCCATAGGTTCGCCATCACGGAAATATATTAATTTCAACTATATGAAGTACATTGTTCTGAAGAGTTATTTTTCTATTTTTCTTTTTTACCGACTAAGAAATTCTTTGGGATTCTTAAATATGTAAAGGATTACTCTATAATTTTATGAAAAAGAACGAAGGAGGGAAGGGAGAGAGCGAGGAAAGGAAAGACGAAAGGAAAGGAAAGGAGGAAGGAAGTAAGTTTTGGAAGAAATATCCTTCTGGGTTCAGTTCCAAGTGGGGAAAAAGGCTGCTTGGAAAGATGATTTTAATGGTGGACAGGACCACATGGCTTGAGTCCTGAACAGAAAAGGGGGATCACATGCTTCAAGATGTTGGGTGAAGAAGAAAAAGGGCAGACATGCTGAGAGTCCCTGGGTTTTATGCCCTCTCTGGGCTTTGAACTTGAGCTTGTATTCTGATTGGTTGTCAGACTCCCATGGGGCCCTGCAGAGGGAACTCTGTAGGCTGTGTTTTGAGTCCAGGTTTGGTTGAACATTGTTTCTTCCTAGGTGCCATAGGTGAGATGGGTTAAGGGCTAATACTATCATGCCTTAATCCCATCGCACTGGAGCTGAAGGGGGAGATATTTGTTATGTAGAATAGACTGGCTCAGCCTATAATGGCCCATTGACAAAGGTGGGGGCTATTTAGAGTGAGTCTGTTTCCTGCCTAAAAACATGTTTCTCCATTTCTTATCCTGGGAAATATAATATTTTGCTTTTTCAATTATTTCCTAGGATATTTCATTTTTCTAGAAGGGTGGGTTTTAACTTCCTACAGAAGAAAGGAAGGCAGGCAGGCAGATAATTAGACCATTTTGGTAATGTCTAAAAATAATTTATATTTGAACTGGCAAAAATATAGTAATGAAAATCATCTAAGTATTTGCCAATGAATTTCAACAGTATTTTGCAAATGTACCAGAAATGGAAATAATTCCTGAAGTTTCTGTATTTTCCAGATGAATAATGGTTGTCATAAAAGTAAAATCATTGGAGCAAGACTCTATTTTAACTTTGCTAGCTGTACAGTAGTGACTCCTCTGTAAGTAACTTCATAAAAATGTAATTGTTGGAGTCTTAACTACTAGATTCCGTGAAATTGGGAAGGAAGTTGAAAACTTAAACAGGATACAGAAGTGAAATCTATTTTCACTTGTCCCTCTCGTACTTTTTTTTTCTGCTGTAATTAAGAATGGCAGTCATGTATAGGTCACAACAGAGAGATTCTGAACAGAGTGGAGCTGTGACTGGACCATATCCAGGCAAAGCAATTCAACCCTTGGCATCTTTCTTATAGCCACAAGTGCTGTTAACTGATGCTCCCTGGCAAGCTGTGTTGAAGGAAGCTTCCCTTCAAAATAAAAGCAGGCTTTATAAATATATGAAGTGGAAACATTGATAGTGGTCTGAGTCTATAATAATTTTTATTGATTAACTGAGCTGATAAGACTTCATCACTTCCAATCAACCCAGAAATATTTAAAATGCATTTTTCCTTTTGTCTCTTTTTATACAGCAGGATATACTTTTAAACAAAGCTGCGACATCCTTCCTATCTGTCTGTTTGTCCATCATCTATCTATATCTATCAATCTATCATATCTATCAATATCTATTATCTGTCATCTATCTAATTGGTATCTATCATCTATAACAATATCTAGAATTGATATCTAAAATTGATACCTATCATCGCCATCAATCTATCTATGATATCAATCTATCATCTATCTATCAATGATATCCCTCCATTATCTCTCTCTCTCATTGATATCTATCATTTATCATCAATATCTAGAATTGCTAACATCAATACCTATCATCCATCTATCTATCTATCATCTATCATTAATATCTATCATCTATCAATATCTAGAATTGCTATCTAACATCAATACCTATTATTGATATCTATCATCTATCTATCTATCTATCTATCTATCTATCTATCTATCTATCATCTATCTATCTATCTATCTATCATCTATCTATCTATCTATCTATCTATCTATCTATCATTGATATCATCCATCCATTATCTATCTATCCATCCATATCCATCCATCCATCCATTTATCACTGATATTCTATTTATCCATCCATCCATCCATCCATATCCATCCATCCATTTATCACTGATATCCTATCATCTATCTATCATCTATCTATCTATCTATCTATCTATCATCTATCTATCTATCTATCATCTATCTATCTATCTATCTATCATTGATATCATCCATCCATTATCTATCTATCCATCCATATCCATCCATCCATTTATCACTGATATTCTATTTATCCATCCATCCATCCATCCATATCCATCCATCCATTTATCACTGATATCCTATCATCTATCTATCATCTATCTATCTATCAATCTATCTATCATCTATCTATCTATCTATCTATCTATCATCTATCTATCTATCTATCTATCTATCTATCTATCTATCATCCACCCACCCACCCACCCACCCACCCACCCACCCACCCATCCATCCATCCATCCATCCATCCATCCATCCATCCATCTATCTATCTTTCTATCTCTTTACCTATCTAGCTAGCGATATATCTCTCTCTGGACAGAGAAAACAGGTAGAAGAATAGATCGAGTGGGACAAAAGGGAATGAGCACAGATATACTGTAGCATCTTTCAACGAATCAGAACTCAAGGACAAAGCGCAAACGTAGGAAAGAGGCTGGAGAAGGGTGAGAGAAACTCCATTACGGCTCTCCCTTCCGTCACCTTCAGTCCACGCCCGGCCGGCCGTCTCCATGGAAACCACCCGCGCGCTTCTCAGCGACCGTTCTTCCTTCGGTCGCGTGAGGCCCTCCTCGCGAAGGTTGCTCCCTCTTCCTCGGAGCGGCGCTTCACTCGCCAGGCGGCTCCTCTTCAGAGGGAGACGGTTTTGGTTTCAGGGGCGTCGGCGTCGGCAGCGGTGGCGTTCATGTCGCGAAGGCGCATCTCCGCCAGCCCGGAGCTGAGCTGGCGACAGGATCAGGCGCTGGGCACCACCATGCGTATCGTGCGGGAGCTGGGCCCCACCGCTTTCATGCTGCAGGAGGAAGACCGGAAGGCGGCGGAGCTCAGGGTAGAAGAGGGGAGAGGGAGGCGGAGGGCAAAGACATGGATGGGACCCTCATCCCCGTTGGCGCAGCCCGGGAAGGCGCAGAGGACTCGCGTGGGTGTGGATGCCAGATGAAGCATTGGGCTTTGCATTCTTTTCAAGAGACCAGAATTTATCTCTTGCAAAGCCAACCTGGCTCCCCCCTCACCCCACAACCTTCTTTTAGTTTCACAACTAATTTTAAAACTAAAACCGTCTCTCTTAGTGGCATCACTGCATCACTACAACACACAAACTCCCAGATTTGGGATGTTATAACTGTGGGTGGAGAATACCTCTGAGCATGCCTTTTGCTCACAGTAGTTAATATCTTAGTTCAACATGTTCCCTTCCCTTAGAAATGCCTTGAGTCCTTGAAAGTGAAGGAAACACTGCACCTCATTATTTTATTTTATTTTATTTTATTTTGCTTTTAACAGTGTCAGTGTTTTTCTTTTTCATAGCCATGCAGGAAGTTCATAAGCCAAGTGAAATACTGATTATATGCTCACTTTATATGATTTAGGGGTGGATTATCTAATATTGCTATTGGAAAAGGGAGGTCCTCTTCTTACAACCACAATTGAGCCCAAAATTTCTGTTGATAAGTGAAAAAAAATTGTTAAATGAGTTTTGTCCCAACTTACGAACTTTCTTGCCACAGTGAATTACTGCAGTTCATTAAGTGCAGTAATTATGTTATACCAATTGTTGAGTGAATCTGGCTTCCCCATTGACTTTGCTTGTCAGAAAATTCACACATGACCCTGGGACACTGCAACCGTCATAAATATGACCCAATTACCAAGTGTCTGAGATTTTAATCGCGTGGATGAGAATGCTGCAAGGGGGATGCTGCAACGGTTGTAAGTGTGAAAAAAATGCATGTCACTTTTTTCAGTGCTGTAATTTGAATGGTCACTAAATGAACTGTTGTAAGCAGAGGACTACCTGTATAAACCTATGGCCAATTCTGTTTGCACTAGCAGTACTACTGATTTGATCTGGTTTTATTGTTCTGAAGATAAACATTTTCCTGCATACTTATGCAGAAAGTTCATAAACCAAGTGAAATACTGATTATATGCTCCCTTTTGTTGATTTAGGGGTGGATTATAGCAGCATTGCTGTTAGAGAAGGGATATTATAAACCAATGGCCAAGAAATACTGCTGATTTTACTTTGATTTGATTAAAACTAAAATAAGTTATCCTAAATATAAAACTTAATTGATTACTGCTGTTGTCTTTCATGTCATGAGCCACTTACTTTTCTCTGAAGCCTTGTCACTTGAGAAGTAGCATTTGTCTCCTTGCTTTTTTTAAAAAAAAATTTTTTTTATTTTCAGACAAACACAAACACACAAGACATATAACATAAAAACCTCTTCAACAGCATACAGTGTGTCGATTGGTTACAAGGTCTTTCTGCGTCCTTCCCATAGTCATCACTTGAGCTTTATCAAAATTCACATATTGTCAATCAAATATCTTTGTATACATTATTATTATACTTCATTTGTTTGCTTACCACTATTGTTTCTCCACTTTAAACAAGGTATTCTAAATATGTATCCATTTATATTATAATGATTCATTATATCCTCTTCAATATATCCAATAATAAAGAATTTTTTATATCCTATTCTAAATCATTCTATTATTTTAGCATTGATAACATTCTCTAATAATTTTCAATTCCATGTTTTTTCCATTATTAGTATCATCAATTCAATATACATGTATACAAATTGTTATATTGTTAAACATCCATTAAACATAGCTATTATTACATCCTTTTTATATGAAAAATGTTAAATTTGAAGTAAATTTATATTATGGCATTTCATTACATCATCCTGAAAACATCCAATGATATTGCATCTTTATATTCTATTCTATATAGAATTATTTATCTTTTATAAAAAGGTTTTCCAACATCATCTCCATCATCCTCACAGTTTATATAAAATTTCATATTATCAATCTAGTATATGTAAATGCTTTATTATCATTATTAATCATTTATTTGGCTATAGCTATTATTACTTTGTCTTATACATAGTACTCAAAATTTAAATACATTTAACTAAATTTTGTGACATTTCATTTCATCATCCTGTATCCTTCCAGAAATAGTGCAGTCCAATATCTCTTGTCATTTGTAGAATCTGTATTCTAAGTGTTTTCTTGATAAGTCTTATGTGGACTTCTCTTGACAACTTGTTATTCATTGCATATCTTATAAAGATTCGAAACCCTCTATCTGTTTCTTTCATCAGCTTGACTTTTGTTATCGCTGGTGCTTCTGCCGAAATTACTCTCACTGTTCCTGCCAAATTTTCTCCCCTTTCTTCATCTATATTTTGACATCTGAGATAGAGTTCCAATTCATCGACCTCTCCTTTCCGTATTTCGCACTTATCATTTTCCTCCACTCTCGATATGCTGTCAGTGTCAACAATTTTCTTATCACTTTCATGTCTCTGTGGTTTTTTGAACTCTGTCCTCAAATTTCCTCATTGTTTTATAAGTATTCTCAACTCTTCCCTCCGTACTTTCTGTATTTTGATCTATAATTTCAAGTCTCTTTTCAATTCTCTCTGTGGTTATTTTTGAATTTCTAGCATAATTCTTTGCAATGTTAGTCCTTTTCTTCTTCATATTTCCAGGTTATAGACACTGCCACTAAAACATCCAAAGCTTTTGCTAGGTTTCAAACAAATTTAGTAAAGTTTTTCAGGTCAAAACTTTCTCTTTCCTTCAAAGAATCACCTGTATAGCCACTGACCCTTTCAGTAAACAAAGCCAATAGCTTTGTATTATCAGATGTTACAAGCCTCTAGCCTCTAGATGGCAGTGTTACATTCTTTCCCTCTGTTTTTGCCTCTCTTTCTAAACTCCAAACTCCGAAACAGAAGAAAAAAAATGTTTAAAGATTACAATCTGGCCGAGCCTTGCAAGTAAAGAAACTTTTAATCCACAGATACAAAAAATGGAAGAAGTATAGAGGAAGAAGGGGGAAAAAAGACCAGTCCAGTTTAAAAGTAAGAGGCATTTGTAAAAAGTCCATCCATAGAAAACAAACAAAATTAAAGTGAAAAAGATAACACGATAGTTTTAAACCAGTGTTAATTCGCCGCTTACTTCCTTCTGTCTTCAATTTTATTTTAACTAAGTCTTTTGGGTTTTCTCTTCTCTAATAATAAGGATTTTTCTCTCCATTTCAACACACTGTCTCTCCTGTTCTGCTTCCGTTTCAGGGGACTGTCCCAACCTTCTGTAGCCATTTTGACTGCTTCTCTTTTAGCCGGCAAAAAGAGCTTTCTCCTGGATCGATCAGGGACTTTGAGATGTCCCTGAGATTAGCAGGACCTGCTCTTCTCTATCACCATTCCTTCAGAACGGTTTAGATCCAAAAGTATCATCCAGCAACAGAGATATTGACAGCAATCCTGGAGCCCCAAGATTGCAAGTTGTGTCGTTGTGACATCAAGCCCCGCCCATCATCTCCTTGCTTTTAATATCCTCTCATTATCCCAGCCCAACTGATATATCTATTACCCCATTTAGTGAGAGAATGCTGCTCCATTACACACCTGCTATTTGAACGGAAAACTCCGTATTGGACTTCTTATATTTCACTTTGTAGCAAACCTGCTCATTTTTTTTCTTCCTCCTGCTAGTTGAGGTACCTATTGGGATCCTCTCTCATTATTTTTTTCTTTTTTCTTTTTTGGTAGATATAAGCAGTTTTCTGCTGCCAGTTTTGTTTCTCCTTAGGGACAATACTAGTTGCTCTATTCTCCATACTTGCAAGGGATAAAGCTACACATCTTGTGTCATAAAACTGCAGTCATACATCAAACTTCTCAAATTTAGGCTTAGAACTAATTTTAAAAGTATTAAAAATAGAAATAGTCACATTTTCTCCAATAGGCATATTCTGGTTTCCTTATCGATGAGCAGCTTCAAGTCACATTTTGAAATTCTGTAACACAGGTAGTCTTCATTTTACAACTGGACAGATAGCGACAGTTCAAAGTTACGACAGACCTATCTGGGGGTTAGTTTTGACCTGGATTTGAAGTTCTGATGGTCACACTCTCCACTTCAGTCACATGACCAACTTATGAACTCAACAGCTAAGCTATATTTATCGCCATTTGCAGTGTCCCATGGTCTCATGACTGCATTTTACAACAGTTTTGTAAAACTGTTATTTACATCCACTGGTTCGCTTAACAATTGGGTTAACTTGACGCCCCCACAATGGTCATAAAATTGGATTGGTGAAATGACTGAGCTGTTTTATGACTCACAACTCAAAATCTTGATGGTAGGTTCCATTATGGTCGTTTGTCAAGGACTACCTATATGAGATTAAAAACTTATGGTGCAAGGTGCTAAATATATTCCGTACTTGCAATATGAAATTATTGAAAAGTTGAAAGAAAAAGAATAGAAATAGTCTAGTCTTCTGTATAGCATACACAGAGCAAATGTGGGACATAATGAACAATGCTTTTCAAGTGGGAATTTGATGTATGTCACAACATTTCTAGTCTGGAGAAAAAAATTCTCATGCTGATGGGAGTACTGTATCTGAACAAAAAAAAACTTTTATTGTTATGCTTTAGTAGTTAAAACCTATGATTCATAATATGCAGCTCACACCCTAATCATTGAAGCAAACTTGTACGTATATACTTATAGCTTTACAGAAGTGCATTTTGATGTCATTAATGGACTTTAGAGGACTTTAGAAGAAGAAAAAAGACTAATAGTCTTTTTCTTCTGTTTAAATGAATGATAGATTTTGATATCATATATCAAAATTCATATATTTTGAAAGTATGTGAACGTAAATAGGTTTTTCTGAGAAATAGTACATTAGAAGAGAAGTAGTTGTTACACTATTTCTAGTACTATTATTTCTGTTTTCTAGTACTATTCCAGATACACCTTATAGATAATATGGGTAAAATATATATGATTTTAGTAAATGATGTCTTTCTGCATCTTGGTTTTCATTTTTCTCCATTTTATAAATGCTGTGGTATAATTATTAAGCATGTTTTCTATTGTTTTGGTATAAGGTTTCCCTGGGGAACCCGCATTCATGCAGCTGCTCAGTATTTCTGAAAGAGAAGGACCTTTGTAAACATATCTGCTGGTAAATTGTTTTTATTAAAATGTAAAATGATACAAATTTCTCATTCTATATTTGGTGTACATTCTGCAGTGCCTCTTAATATTATTCAGCTTTTTAAAAATAAGATATTCTGCCATTGGGGAGGGAGGAATCAAGATAAGGTAAAATAGAGAGATAAAAGGACAAAAGAAGATAGGAAAGGAGAGGATGCTGAAAGATGAGAAAAAAGGCTTGTGTATGAAGAAAGTAGAGACAAATTATAAAGTTTTCTTCTAGAAAGTTTTAGATTGATTTTTTTAGTATTGGAAGACAAAATGTTCAGGGAATTCAGTCAAGGCTCAGAGACATTTTTGGAAATAAAGATAATATTGAAGGTCTGGCACTTTTCAATATTCCATTTTTATTTTTATTTAATTGAAAAAAAGGGATATGGGGAGTATGCATGTACCAAAAAAGGAAATATCTGGTTTGGAAATCCAGTTAAATCGGTGCATAAGGAGAGCTCCTAAACATCAATCAGGGAAAAGAGAAGACAGCATAATGTTTCACCAAATACAGGGGTGAATATGGGGAAGAGGGTCAAATAATTCCTTTGTTTGTTATAGGTTACGAGGTACAATAAGAAATATGAATAATAGTTGTAAACAAACAAGTTTTAGTAAATGTCATGCAGATGAAATAAAACTTTAAGGAAGATAGGGAACTGTCTGGCATTTTTGCATAATTGAGCTCATATGTTTTTAAAATTGAAAAGCCAATTGTATTTAAATCATAAGGTTACTGAATAAATTATATTTAATTTTCTTTTTAATTTTAGGTTGTTACTAAAAAAGTTCAAACTTCCAAGAGACCATGAATGTAGGTATAAGTTAATCTTGTCATTTTATTTTCTGTTTGGAATTCATTGCATGGAACATTTGATGTTGTATTTGCATCCCCTAAAAAACCCGTCTATATTCACCATCACTCAGATGATCATCCTATAGCTGGGAGGGAGGGCAAGAATTTGCAACAAACAAACGTATTGTATATTTTGGGGCTTCATTATATATATTAAAGTTATTTTTTTTCTCCAACAGATGCTTTACAGATTGGTCTGTTAGAACGAGAAATTAACTATCTGCTTCAAAGTCCACAACTTTCTCCCCAAGTAAAAGTAATTGCCCATTCTCTTAAGGAATTGGAAACAGTTGATGATGGGTATGTTAAACAAAAAAGTATTGATAATGAGGATATATGTCCTGTTTGCCAGGATACGCTACTCAAAAAAATGCTTCCTGTCACTTATTGCAGGTGAGTCCCTCTTGGATTTAAATTGCTAGGAGAAAGTAACATATTTGTAATCATGCAGTTTGACTGATGGCATTTTCCTACATTTTTTATATATTTGTAAGAGATAATGTTTGGGGGGAGTTTTAGGAAGCACATTGCTGCCTCATTTGGATTCATGTCCATAATTCCACTTTGCTCTAGTAGAAGTGTTCTATGTGTTACTAGCAGAAGATTGCAGCACTCCTCAGAATGGCCTTGTTTGGCAGGCACTGAGTTTGGCAGCAACATCTGGAAAATCACAAGTTGATCCCTGGAGAGGCTATTTGATATTTGGACTCACAATTTTCAGGCTCACAAATACATTTACTAGTAGTATTCTTTGTCAGAATTTTAGTGATATTTCTCTCCTTGCAGGGTTAGATTTTTCTATGCAAATATCATCTGTGTTGGTTTTTACATTACTGTAGGATCTATTTTTTTATTCTATTCAGATTAGCCTGAACATTCATGATCATCAAATTGATGCTGGCTGTGAAAGCCCTGCATCAGTATTAAAATTGTTTATTTTTATAAGTAGATAAATAGTAAAAGTATTCTTTTTTTATTTGGAATTTAAACTTCTAACTTTTTCTACATTAAAAGCAGTCTATGATTCTTTAGTTACCAAGTACTGGTACAGAAAAATAGAAAAAAAACCCATACATTTCAGCATTTGATAAAACTCTGTTATCTCCTCTTTGCTTTTATACAGAACTAACAGGATTTCTTAAATTAATCTCTGACCAAATTTTGGTAGATCATGTTACAGACAACTAGCAGAGTTGTAGATGGAATCCCAAGGTCTATGCAGGCTACTCATGATGTCAGTCCCTTATTTTGCATTCTCTAGACTCTAGAGTCTGATCTAGATTATGCCATCATATTTTTGTGGCAGATTCTATTTTTTAAAGATTTATTTTTATTAGTTACAATGTTTTTGCAAAAGTCCTTGAGGATTTGGGGTATTTTTTTAATTGTCTTAATTTTTTTTTTAATTTGGAGATTATTTTTGCATCACACAACTTTCCCATCATGGTTCTAGTATGGTTTTCTATTATTAAAATATTGTCTATTCCTTTTCTAATGGATCACCTTGAATTGCCCTATTTTTTGTAAGAGTTGTATATGTGCTCACAGAAAAGTATTTACCACCCGACAATTTGGCATTAAGAATTTGATACATAAAATTCCATGACAACAGAGGTGGGTTGCTCCCGGATCGGCCTGGATCGGGCAAACCGGTAGTGGCGGTGGCAGGAGGCTCTGCCCACCTGCCTAGACGCTTCTGGGCATGCGAAACGGTAAAAACCCACCATTGCATGACAACAAATGAAAAATAATGTAATTCTAGTGAAATTTAAATTTATTAAAATAAATATTAAATTTATTTAAGTTATGTAGCATTTCAAAAAATAATTAAGTAAATTTCTTGTGTACACAGGTTTGGTTGTGGGAACAACATACATATAGTGTGTATGAAAATTTGGATTGATCATCAACAAGATTTAGAGAAAAATTCTTTAGTAAAGTGCCCTCTATGCAGGGAAAATTTTGCACCATTGAAGCTTATCTTGGAAGAATTCAGAAACTGCAAAAAACTTGTGACTGCAGCAGAAAAACAAAGCCTTAACAAACATCTTGGAATCCCTTGCAATAATTGCAGAGTACTACCCATTGAGGGAAATTGCTACAAGTAAGCATTTAAGGCATTTAACCTGAAGCAATTTATTTGTAATATTTTAAGCATTTTTTTCTGTAAGGAATCAAAGCTGAAACCTTTGTGATTATTATTAGTAGCCATGTCAATTATTGGCTCAAATTTTCATTGGTCATATATTTAAATAATGCCACATCTCAAAATTGTTTCATGAAAGTTTATTGGTGAAATCTTAAGCTTATTGCCTAATGAATAAACTCTCTGGCACCCAGTACAACTAGCTCCATAACAAAAAGATGTAACAAAACTCTACTTTATCTATGATTATATATCTTGAATCATAGGACTCAAGTTCTATTCACATTAATAATATCAATTTATATAGTTGGTTAGGTGAGATTTCCATTAGGAAATATTAAAACTCAATGTGACATTTGCAACTATTTTAAAGTTCCGCAATAGGAAATGATTAGATTCTAGTTTCTTTAAAAATATGATTGACACTAAAAATTTTAGCTGTACAATTAATGTTAATTATATATTTATACAACTGTATATATACATACTGTATATCAAAAATATTTTTCCTCAATGAATCAAAAGTACCAATTAAATCAGAAGAGAAAAAAAGACTTTTGCACCACCTAGTGTCTGCTTGAGAATGGGTTCTCCCCCCCCCCCAACGTTCCTCATTTCATCTAAGTCTTAGAGTAAGTCTTTCCATCTTAGCACAGGTGTCCACAATGAGCCACAGTCATGAAAAAAACAAAGCAGTTTCACCCTATATTTTCATTGCATTCTGACATTTAGTGCAAGTACAGAAGTCATAAAATTGGTGTCATGACATCATGAGGCAGGTCTCTTCACTTTCTGCTCAGTTGGCCCTCTGCAAATGCTTGTGCATATGAACTTGAAATTTTAGCTTGTTAATCTATTTTATTTTAAAGTAGAACATTTCTTTAAATCAAACAATACTGTTTTAAGGAAGGTTTGTACAAATGTTACTAATATTAATATTATTTCAAGGTGTACTGAATGCAGTGATTACCATCTATGCCATGGATGTTTTCAAAGCTTTTGTCATCCGTCACATACTTTTGCTTTCCGAGAGGTATAGTATAAATTCCCTCCCTTAAAAAAAGCAAACCTTAATACAGCAGTTTTAAAAGCAAGCAATAGTAAAGGAAACTTAATTCTTCCTATTATACCTTGTCGGTAAATCAGTTGTATCAAAGAATGATTTGGTTATTTTATTTTCTTGTTTTTAAACAGTATTCTTGTACTGTACTGTAGTCTAAAAATCAAAATGAAGATGAGATCCTAAGCACTGTTTCAATCCAATAAAGATCTCTCTGGTAGCATTTATATTTGAGTTGATATGCACGTGAGGTACTACAGCAAGCAAGATTAACTTGAAGCCTTCTTTTAGCTGCTTTCCTTTTCTGAACAGAATATTGGGTTTCCTTTCAACCATGCCTTGGTTAATAGCTGTGATGCTTTTAACTTAACCAGTGGCCCACTAGCCTAGTTCTGTTGAGCAATACAACTCCTCCCAAATCCAGAGTTGAGCATCCCACTACTGGTTATGGAGAATCATAGCCTCTGAACAAACACAATAGGAGTGAAATACAGCTTTTTAAAAACAAAATTTTCCCAATTATCTTTCCTCTGTAACCTGCTTCTTTCTCCCTAAAATGAGAGTAAATATTCTGTAGCAGTTGATGTAGCTTTTTACAATTCTCTGGGAAAAGCAAGGTATTCATTGTGTAGAAATGTAGCTTCTCAAGTCATGCATAGTAAATGCCTCCCTATCTGCTTCTCTGGAAGTAAGGTTGAGAAGATCTCTCCCTCATGGGCAGATGATGTTAAAATCATAGATCCTAGAATATAATTCTAAGGATTCATAGAACTAAAACTCTACAAAAGTAGCTATTTGAACTAGTTCAAAAGATATTTTGAAATGTCGTGTGTAAATACTTAAAGATATTTTAAAAAGCAGCTGGCTTTTCATCTTGAAGGCTTCAGTTGAAGAAAGCTTTGTATAATTTATTTACTGTTTTGTTTGGGGATTTTTACCTTTGTTTAATCTGCCTATAACACTGACAGTATTGGTATGCCCTGGTGCAGTTTTATTTGCTCATATAACCTACATAATTTTTCAACTCTTCTCTCAGGAATACTGAGACAGACCTGGCTGAAGTGACGTTTGTAACTTGCTAATACCAATCCTGGATCATAATTATTTATACAAACTGGAATCTGCCATCCTATTTGACCTGCTTCTTTTTTCAGAGCCTGTGTTCTACTTACTAATTAGAATAAACTGTTACCCTGTGTCATCAAGTTGCTATCAACACTCAGTGATCATACAATGTGAGATCACTCTACCTTCTCCAGGATAATCTGTCCCAACCTGACTTTTTGGGTCTTCCCATGTTCTCTATCACCACTATGACTGAGTCCATTCACATTATTGCTGATTTTTGTCTTCTCTTCTAAGCAAAACATACAGCAGTGATATGAGAAATTGGTATTTATTCAGCTTTTTTTTTCAAATATCGTTTTTTATGTAAAATGAATTCATTTTTCTGCTATCGGTTTTACTGAAATGATAAGTGCTAATAATTCTCTTTAAGCAATATGTCCTGTTGCTTAGTTTCTTTATATCTCTATATATCAGAAAAGGAATCAGAGATGGAAATCATTTGAACCAAAAGTGCAACTGTCAACAACAGAAGAAAATCCAAAGATTAATCGAGAAGAGAAGTTTATAGAAGAAAAAAACAAGGAACAGTAAGATGAAAAATTCAATGAAATTCATTTCAGTGTTTATTAATTAAAAAACTTAAAGGAGAGGTATGATTTAAGAAAGCAGTGATATTAATTATACATTTTAATCCATTTTATTTTAATATTTCTTGGCATTTATAAAGAAGTGTAATCTATTCCCAGTGGGCTTCCATAGTTCCAGTGAAACAAATATTTCTGTATTATAACTGACATTATTAGTAACTTTTTATCTTGTATGAGTCTGTGGCATTTATATGAAATCCATTCAAATCTTTCATCTTATGATTTTATTTTTTTATAACTAAACAAAATCCTCAACTTACTTGCTCATCATGTTCACAAATGGTGATGGCCATTAAGTGAGATGATCTCGCTTAACAGTCCCTACTTCCTGCTCTCCTTGATGCCATTTTTAAATGACCACAAAGGACTATAACTGGAGTAGAGGGTGCCTCAGGTGGCAGAGGCACTGGGAGGCCTAGTGTAAGTGCATGACCCCTTGCCCCATAGCTTACACACTCTGAGACATCCTGTGCTCCACTTTCCATCGCCTAGGATCTCCACAGCCCTTGTGCCTCCTTCCCCATCCTGGAGTCCCTGAAGGCCTTTCCCCTCCCCTTCAGATTCCGGTAGGGCTTGGCCTCTTCCCCATCCTGTCACAATTGCATACGCATGATCTCTGGAGCTCAGGAAGTTAGGGTGGGAAAGGGCACTCCATTTCAGGCCACCTGGGTTGCTGGGCCAAAGCAATTTTCAGTTGTCTGATTGCATAAGCGCCGGCTTCCAAAGGAAAAAAAATGGAGCCTTGTGGGATCCAAATAATGAAGAGACTTCCTTTCCTTTGCTAACATGAATGAAGCAAAGTAAATCTTTTATTCCCTCCTTCCTGAGCTTTGGAGATCAATGAGATATAAGTAAGGAGGAGCAGGTGGGGACCGGAGAGGTGGGAAGCAGGCCTAAGGCATGTGGGGACCCAGTGTGGGGGATGGGGATGGGAGATAAATGGGGGACACTGCAACATCCTGCAATTGGTCGTAAGGGTGAGTGACCACAGGAACACTGCGATGGTCATAACTTTCAGAATGGTTGCTAAGTGACCAAATAGAAGTACATGTATCTGCACTGTTTGTATCTCTTTCTTTGAAATAAGATTTTAAAATCTGATAAATGCATAAACTCATATGGGATACTCTGTTACATCTCTTTCAGATTCAGCTGCATACCACAGCAGATAGTGAACTCAATACCCAATATGGTGATTAGAAAGGGCAGCCCTTTACTTGATCCAGGTTTACAGTGTAGACTCTGTTTGAAGATATTCTGCCTTGGCCAAGTCACAAGGACCTTACCATGTAATCACAAGGTAAACGGAAAATCTGTTTGAGCAGGAGCTTAATTGTTTTTCTGAAACCTAGGTTAATTTCCGATACAAGATTTTTCAAGCCATCGCAAAAAAGAAAAGAAATGATTTAACATATGTGTAATATAATGTAAAGCCTGCATGCTGCTGTGACATACATTTTTAATTATTGTTTTGCATTGAGGCAGTCTATAGCGTTAGCAAGCAGAGTCTGGTGTCTGAAACATCTATTTGTGAAATCAAGAAATTATGTTTCAATCATTAGTGGTAAAGAGTCAGTGATCTTGTCTACCATAATTCCCCTGAATTTTAGAACTAGAGCCTCAGGCACTCCCAGAATATGAACTACTTCAGGAAAAAATAGTGCCTTGTTCACAATCAGATCATACTTATAGTTTCTAAACATTCCTTTGGTGTTAAGATACTTATCACAGCTACATTGGGTTTTACTAAATCCAGGTTAGACTGTAGAATGCAAGACTCTTAGTCATGTCCAGCTTCAACCATGTAAACTCACTGGATGGGTTTGGAACAGTCACATTCTCATCCCAACCTACATCACAGAGTAGCTGTGGGCATAAAATGGATGATCTCCCCCAAAGGTTCCTCCAGGTTGAGTATGAAAATCACTAGTCTCTGCAGATAGGGTTGTACAATGTTCAATGTTTTTTGAATTAGTCTAAATATTAGCTTAAGTTTCTCTTTTTCCTGCATTGTTATTCTTCCTATGTATCCAGTTTTGTCATCCTTCCTTCCTAATGTGGGTTCCTTTTCCTATCACCATCTTCTTGTTTTCCTGCTACTTTGGCTATAAGGAGGAAGGGAAATATGCATTTCTATGCTATTGCATTTTATGTAGGAGAAAAAAATGGTTGGGCTATGTAAATGAGGTTCTGTTACTTCTGTAAATAGGTTACCTTATTTTACAGGCATTTTAAATTCATTAATATATGCTTACTTTGTCCTATTTATGCTGTTTGTGAAGTGGGGGGGGAGAAAAGGCACTGATACTGTACATGTAAGGATATATATAACATTTGCACATACCGTATTTTTCAGAGTACAAGATGCACCAAGATTTTGAAGAGGCAAATTTTTAAAAAAAGTTTTTGCACTCTGCAGACCTCCCGAAAATGGCCCATTTTTCACAAAAATGAGCCCGGTTTTTGTCAAAAAAGGGCATGCATGACCTTTAGGAGGCTTATAGAGTGCTCCTGTGGGTTGGGGGGGGGCAAAATTGAGCAAAAACCGGCCCATTTTTCACTCATTTCTGCCCTTCCCAGGCCCCAGGAGCACTCTGGAAGCCTCCTAAAGGTTATGCATGGCCATTTTGGTGAAGGGAGCGGGGTTTTGGGAGGCAAAAAATGCTGTATTCAGTGTATAAGACGCACCCAGATTTTCAGCCTTTTTTGGCGGATAAAAGGTGTATCTTATACTCTGAAAAATACGGTATATACATTGGGATAGCTCCAGCCACTGGCAGCTCTTACATTGACAAGAAAGGGAAACCGTCTACCCACCCCACTAGATCCAACAAAAGGAACATACGCCAGGTCTTTGCAAGAGACCAAGAGACCAGTTGCAAGATGGACAGCCAAGTAAATCTAATAAATATTTATTGTGGTAAATTCAGCTGTTACTTCACTTTCCTTGTCTCCATTATAAACCTGGCTATGGCTGTGTGGCTACCCTTAACTTGAGCAAGATTTACTACTTACGTATTTTTCAGTTATTATTTTCAGATATTTTTAGAATCATTAGAGATGGTAGAAGCCATTTAGATGCTTAAGTCCCATTATAGGCTTTGCATGAATACAAATCTAAGTATCCCAGATGGCAATCTAGCCCCTGTTTGAAAACATCCAAGGAATGGGAGCCTTTTCCCTCTCAAAGGCTCTGGTTCCCCCTAGGAAGCTTCATTCAAAATCTATACCTAAACTAGCTTCGAGTCCCTTCGGGGAGAGGGGGCGGTCTAGAAATCTAATAAATTATTATTATTATTATAGCTTGTTCAAATATTTTATGAAGTATTTTGCTGAATCTATGACCCCATTGTGTTTACAGTTCTAGACTATTAAATAACATTACCTTCAACTAACTTTATTTTAAAGCCTTCTAAATGAGCTTTTATTATTCTTAGCATCCCTCAGTAACCTAAACTCATTTTGAGATGATCATTTTGAGCTTTTGAATACATAAAAAGACAATTTATATTGCTTCAAAGGAAGCAAGTCAGCAACTTCCTAGTTGTTTCCTAGCAATTCCAATAAACCTTAATTAACAATTCTCTTAAAATGCATGACAGAGAGATAATATGGATGTTAGAAGACATCAGAGATGTCTCTTCGATCATGGCACTTACCTGCCTCAAAGAACTGAATGGCAGCTCAGATGTATTATTTCATTTCACATGTAATATTTGACTCATGCTAGATACATAAATAATGTTGGCGGAAAATTACCAAGGCTTAATACATTATGTATTTTATTTAGTTCCACAGAAAATGCATTGATCGCCGATTGCAGAAAGAAAATGCATGTCCTATTGATGACCATGTTGTATATAATCCATTAACTTGGGAGACGGCACCAAGCAAAGACAAAGTAAATCAATTCGGGTCTCAAGCAAAGCATCTCCTTGCAAAGCAGCCTGGGTTGGATCTTTTTATACCAGGCACTGGATTGTCTATCAAACAAATAAAGCCTCACCATGTCACAGAGGTATCTCAAAGTAGTTTTCAAGGAAACTGTAATAAGAAAAAAAATTCTGCAGAGACTGAGCAAAATTTTACATTGAATGGTTTCAGCTATCCTTGTACCAGAGATGCTGGTTCTAGCTTGCTTAACACTCAAAAGCCAAGACTTTTGAAATTTTCTAGACATATGAAGGGTTTAGTCCTTATCCCAAAGGCTCATGCCGATAGTTACCGATAAAATAGTTGGTACTGATTTAAGATTATATGCAAATTGAAAGACTGATTAAAATTGTAATGCTACATATTTTTTTAAGAAAATAGATTCTATTGTAGTTATTTGGATGTACAAAGGATCCAGATGCTTTAATTTTTTATATAAATTTTTAAAAATTAATGTGAAAATCATTTTTATTTGGTTTGATGTTCAATAAAAAGTTTTACATAAAATAGTGTTTATCAGCATAAAAAAAGTCTCGAAGGATATTTTGGCTCCAGTAAATTCAACTTTTTTTTAAGACTATCTAAATTACATTTTTGAATATATAAAAAAGAGAAAGACCCAACCATTTGACACTCAACTATTTATCCCAATTCTGTTTCTTAACTGGTTTAAACTCTAATTTCAGCTTAAACGGTAACTACCTAATATTTCTGTGGAAATATTTTTCTTGCTACCTTTGATAACTGTTTTATTGTTTTAACATACTAATAATGTTAATCCAAATTCTAAACTAAGTTTATACTTATTAGCATCTTCAGTGTTTGTGCCCCTTGGGAGATAAAGAGATGATTAATAAAAAACATTTTCTCTTTCTTGCCGATAAAAGTGGAATCCCCTACAAAGAGATAAATTGCTCTTGTAATGGCATTGTAATAAAAATGTTTTATTTAATCATGAATGGTAGCTCTAGTATGAACCAGCAAATAAATGTAATAGGAAATATTGCTTTTATAATATGAACAATAAATAGCAAGTATAGCAAAATATAAACCAAACAATTTGGATGTACAATTTCAATGGTCTACAAACTGGAAAAAAATGTTCTACAAAACTGCCATCCATATTAATGTATTAAAGTTGAGTTATGTAAAAGTCCCCAAGTATTATCCTGTCACTTCTTTCAGTTTGTTAATAAAGAGCTATACATATTTCTGGATTGCTCAAGTGCTGTCATTACTAAATTTAGTATTTGTGATGGTTTAAAAAAAAACTCAGAATATGGATGAAAATAAGAATGTTGGATTTGAAGCGATGCACTAGTAATCCATGCACATTTAAGAACCATATGCTATATTCAAAGAGATATTTTCTTTTATGAAGAAGAGAAAACACCATATACATTCAGGGTGTACCTACAGTCAGAATTGCAAAGTCACCATGATCATTGAACCATGTCAGAATGTGGAATAAAATAATGGGAATACTTGAACCAGGCATTCATATATGCCATTTCAGATTTTAATTAATACTGGAACATCCCTGTGGATCAGCAATGACTATATTTCCAACTCTCAATATAATGGGTTCACCATGCATGACTGTCAAGCCTGCCACAATCCTTTAAACCTAGATTCATTATTTCCAAGCTTGTCATTCTGAAGCAGCAGCATCTCCAGGTATTATCTAGCGCTGCCTAACTCACTTCTTGAAGCATGGCATCTTAGCAATTTCTGCAAGCTATTCCTTTCAAGAGTCCCTGATACTAGTATTCACTTTTGTGGCCGTACAGTGTAACACATTCTCCATGAGATGCAACAATCTATTTGTTTTTTAAACAATCGAGAATTACAAAGTTATTGGTAAGATTTTAAAAATTAAACTTAGTGTCTTATAAATTCTAAGATATAGACAATCCATTGGCACTGCACAGCCATGAACAGCTATTCCTGGTAGAAAAATGTAAAAACATGAAAAGGATCAGCATTAATAAACCAGAAATACAAATTTAAAATATGCTGTGAAAAAGGAGTCATTATTCTCGTTATTTACAACATAAATCTAGTAAGGAAAGGCTAATATCTTGGCAAGAGCTGGGCTCCAATTTCTGCCGTGGATTAGATTAGATTATCAGCCTTTACGTGATTCAATGACTAGTCTTAATTAGTACTGTGAGCTTCTTTTGAAATAAGCCACTGAGTTTCTTTCCCATAACAAAGCACTACAACGATTTAAAAGTGGCACAGCATATCTGAGAAAGTATCAAGCTAGTCTCTTAAATAGCAACAATGGAAAATGGGCTGTTTACTTTGGTGGTAGGTAAAAATAATAACCACTGAATGATAAGAGAGGGGCAAACGTCAGGTCTCTACTTGGCAGGATGAACAGATGGGCCCCAATGCAGCAAGGCTGACTTAAATGATTTTGTAATCTTAATAGCCAATTTTGTAAATATGGAGTCTAAATTTATCTAAACAACATTTCTATATTACGTGGGGTTGGAATTGTTGAATATTTAGCAGTTCCTCTATTAGAGAATATCTCAACTTTTAATAACATATGTCCTAAAGGATTTATTTCAGCGGTGACTGTTTCCATGTCAATTTCAGATTCTGTTGCAGCCCATTGCTGCTCACAAAATTGGATTTCCAATACAAACTATACTCTTTAAGACTATAAGCATATGTAACATATGTACTTATTTAGCAGGAAATTCCATTGAACTATAAAGAACTTCCTTCTGAATAAGCATGCATACATAGAACTGCTCTGTGAACATGCATGCAATACAGTAAAACTGAACCGGTATGACATAGAAATACATTTTAAAAAACCCACAAAGATTCTACACATGCTGAAGAGTTACACACCAGTATTTTAAAGTTAAAGAAGAGTGTATCGCAATGTGGAAATGTACAATTCTTTTACGTGACAATTCTTTTTGTTATTTTCAAAATTAGCTTAAATTTCAGCCAATACAACTAATTGATACAAAATGCTAAACAATGAGTTATTTCAGAAATATTGATTAGGCATTAAGAGGAATACCACCATCAAGTTTACTAGGCATAATTCTATCAGTGCTGTTTAAATATAAAATGGCAAAAACATTTTTTTTGAAAATTATTTAACATTCCAAAACGCTTAAAATGTCTGATGCTATTTCAGTGCATGTGTCACATATGAAGGGAACAGCACTTGTTTTCTGAAAGTGACTTCCAAAAATATTTTAATATACATTATATTTAAGTCATTAATATATATCCTAGACACCCCAGAGGCATTTGTGCTTAGATTAAATTTGAAATATTCTTGTCTTACCCTTTCATGCACACTCTGGTAAGAACCAATAATGTGAACAATTAAAGAGGTAAAGATTTTTCTGGACAAAATAAAATGTTAAAAAGTTATGATATTTATGTAGTTACTTCTAAATTATATTAAAGTAACCAAAATATCTTTACAATCCCCAAGGCATGTCATACCTTTTGAGCACCCCTAATGTTTGGAAATTAAAGTTTAAAAAATTGACATGCCCTACTTATCAAGCTGATGAGACAGTAAAACGTTTTAATATAAAAAAAAATTTTTTTTAAGCCTTTGGATGTACTACCATTGTAGGATTCAATGCAAGAACAGGATAACAAATGAGTTTCTCATCTCTATGCAGCCAATTAGTATTGGCTCCATTTATTTCCAAACTGAAGAAAATGTCCATCTTGTGTCACGTATATTCTGTAAGCACATACATATTTTCATTCAAAATCCACTACTGCAGACTATGGTATGCGTATTACACTAGTCCAGTAAAAGTAACCCAAATCCTCAGGGTATTTCTTTCCCATCAATTCATACATAATGGCCTGCAAATAAATAGAATTCAAATCTCATAAGTTAAGACAAACCAACTAGAATATTTTATTCAAAATCCATCATTTCGGTATCATTGTGCCTTTGAAAGTTCCAGTTTTCCTTTACATTTTTTTAAAGAAAAGCAAACCCAAAACATAGGTAGTTGTGTAGTTCCACACTATAACCTTTCAATAAAAGTTGGTCATTATTTTTCTTCTGACAAATCTTGGATTTTGATTAAAATGCTACTATACTTCTTTTCATAGTAACAAATTTAAGAAGGCCTTTTTATTATTTATATAATTCATTTCTCTGTATTATTTCAAAACAAAAAAGCCCTATGAAAATATTAAAGAGATAACTCAAAAATGTTAATAGAATTTTTTTCTGATCACATATAATTAAAAGTGATTTTTAGCAAGGTAGGGTACTTTCTGTTCACACTCAGAAAGACCATTGCCTTGCTATAAGTTGGAACATGATTTCTGGGCCACCTGTCCCCCCAGGAACCTATAGTTCCTGGTATCCAATTTTTTTCTATTTATTTCAATATAAATGAGACAAACGAATTTTGAACTGATTTAATAGGGTGGTTAATGCTTCAACCATGATTTCAGAGGCTAAAGCCTTACTGCAATAGAAATAAGCCACTCCTCAAATGATTATGAGATGATGAATGAGAAAAGTCTCTAGTTTGCATAAGTTTCATTTTACTTTGACTTTAGGAACTTTCTGATAAAAAAATTAGTATCATTAGATTTTTCTAGCTGATTGCAAAAATCAAAATTCTGGAAAATACTTTGGTTAACAGGCTTCTCTAGCCATAATTCACTTATGGATATCAATTTTTCTCTTAGTCAAAAATGAATTATCAGAAACAAATTTATTATTCAAAAAACAAATAACATTTGTGAACATTTTTTTCTTCTATAGTTCCTTCTTTTCTAATTATTACAATCACTTCTTCATATAATCAGTGTTTTAACTCTATAATGAATTCTATAACCTAAGGATGGCTGTTGTCCTACAGGCCAAATTCCAGCTTCCATTCAATGTATAAAAACACACCAATTGAGAGTCCCTGAACATGTTCATAGTGCACAATCCAGTTAGGACACACAGTAGATACTTCTAGTAAATGGTAAATCAGTTGACAAAGTACACTTACCATGCTTAGTATAAAGACATGTATAATTGTCTGGCATGAAATTTTACTTTTGTCCTATTTGCAGAAATGGCTAGTGCCATTTAACATTTGCCCACATCTTTAATGCCTCTTTGTCAAGTCCTCCTTCTATCCCCAAATATGTTCACCTCTCATTTTTACATCAATTCTCCTACTTAAAAGTGTCTCATAACACATCAAATGTACAGGTGAAACTTGAAAAATTAGAATATCGTGCAAAAGTTCATTTATTTCAGTAATGCAACTTAAAAGATAAAACTAATATATGAGATAAGATTCATTACATGCAAAGCAAGATAATTCAAGCCATGATTTGTCTTAATTGTGATGATTATGGCGTACAGCTCATGAAAACCCCAAATCCACCATCCCAGAAAATTAGAATATTACATGCAATCAATAAAACAAGGATTGTACATAGAACAGTATCGGACCTCTGAAAAGTATAAGCATGCATATGTACTCAGTACTTGGTTTGGGCTCCTTTTGCCTCAATGCAGCGTGGCATGGAAGCTATCAGCCTGTGGCACTGCTGAGGTGTTATGGAAGACCAGGATGCTTCAATAGCGGCCTTCAGCTCTTCTGCATTGTTCGGTCTCATGTCTCTCATCTTTCTCTTGGCAGGAAGGAAGCATGAAGTCATTGAACCAGTTTTTAGTGCTTTTGGCAAAAGTTGCTTTCATCAGAAAAGAGGACTTTGGACCAAGGAGCAACCGGACTTTGGACCACTGTGCTTCATTAACACCAGGGTCAACGCAGCTGTCTACCAGGAGATTTTGGAGCACTTCATGCTTCCTTCTGCAGACGAGATTTATGGGGATGCTGACTTCATTTTCCAGCTGCTCACACTGCCAAAACCCCCAAAACCTGGTTCAATGACTGTTGGATTACTGTGCTTGATTGGCCAGCAAACTCGCCTTACCTGAACCCCATAGAGAATCTATGGGGCATTGCCAAGAGAAAGATGAGAGACATGAGACTGAACAATGCAGAAGAGCTGAAGGCTGCTATTGAAGCATCCTGGTCTTCCATAACACCTCAGCAGTGCCACAGGTTGATAGCTTCCATGCCATGCCACAATGAGGCAGTAATTGCTGCAAAAGGGGCCCAAACCAAGTATTGAGTACATATGCATGCTTATACTTTTCAGAGGTCCGATATTGTTCTATGTACAATTCTTGCTTTCTTGATTGCATGTAATATTCTAATTTTCTGAGATGGTGGATTTGGGGTTTTCATGAGCTGTACACCATAATCATCACAATTAAGACAAATCACGGCTTGAACTATCTTGCTTTGCACGTAATGAGTCTTATCTCATATATTAATTAATTTATTAAATTTCTAGACCACCCCCTCTCCCCGGAGGGACTATTAGTTTCACTTTTTAAGTTACATTACTGAAATAAATGAATTTTTGCACGATATTCTAATTTTTCAAGTTTCACCTGTAAATGGATGGAGATTTCCATTTTGTATTTTAAAAAATTAGAAAAGATATACCGGTAGTACAAAGGTATCAATATCTTAATTGCTATCTCCACTGAAAAGGTAATGGTGAAAGTTGTTCAGGGGGAAATAATAGGTTGTCTTGTAATTTCAGGTAGAGATGTATGCATTTTTAGCTTTCAATTGTGGATACTTTTATGTGAAACAAGTTCCATTGAAATCAACAGAATCTAATTCCAAGTAACCATATTTAGAGCTGTAATATGTGTTCCAGAGGATTCCATATAGATTCCAAAATCCATAACTTTCATTAAGAAAGGCTTATCTATACATGTTGGAATTCTTCCCTAGGGAACTTTCCAAAATCTTCCATTTTGCATACTATCAAACTATGGTGTTCCCCTTTGATTTATTATCAGATTAGAAATTTTGAGTATAACAAAGTGGTCCCATCGTCCCAATTTTTTCATTAATGAATTATAGTTATGGCTAAATTTATCCAATAAATTTCAACAGCTCATAAGCAACTATTGACTCTCATGACTTATGACAAAGCTAGCTGAAAAGGGAGGCATATTATCAAATTGCTTAATACCGCACCTCTTTTGTCTTTTTAAGGCTAGTACAGAATGCTGTTTCTGGTGGAAATATCTAAAAAGGCATCTTTTTGACCATGTTTACAATGGCACACATTGTGGGCATAAAGGGCCAAACTGTGCATTCATTACAATAATATAAATCCAGCTATCCTAAAAATGGAGCACAATTTGGCTCAATACAAATTGGAATGGCAGAAGTCTTCACACTAGAAATACCTTCTGGATAATAGGTCCTTAATTTCCCCTCTCCCACCAGAAAAAGCTATTTAGGAATGATAGTGAGGCAGGATGTTCTATTAGATACGAAATACAAGATCGCCTATCAGCATTTCAATGAAAAACATCATAGTACACAATATCAAACCATATTATGACAATGTCCATTATCAGACACTAGTTGCAAAAATAACAAACACTTTTCCCTAAACCAATGCAATTTGGTATCAACAAAACTTCTCATTAGTTAGACAGGAATCTCATTTACTTGCCAGTTGTCTAATTTCAAAGCAAGTAAATGAGATTCCATACTGGTGTCTTCCAGAGAATATGTATGTATGTATGTATGTATGTATGTATGTATGTATGTATGTATGTATGTATGTATATATATATATATATATATATATATATATATATATATATATATATATATATATATATATATATATATATATATATATATATATATATATATATATATATATATATATATATATATATATATATATATATATATATATATATATATATATATATATATATATATATATATATATATATATATATATATATATATATATATATATATATATATATATATATATATATATATATATATATATATATATATATATATATATATATATCCTTGTAGATACACCACCGAATAATCTTTCACATATAGTTTTAGAAACATACTGATGATATAACAACTGTTGAAAGCAAGGTGAGCAAGTTTGCAGAAAACAATACTTTTTATGAAGATGTAATCTGCTCTGTCTCTCTCTCAAAAAAAAAAGCAATGTCACCTAAATCTGACTGCCCCACTGAAAATAACCAATGCAAATTTACAAATAAAATAATAGAGAGGAGGTAAAGTCTACAGGACATGAAACAATCAGAAGATAAACATCACTGTAATGTTAGTTTTTTGGAATGAGTGGTCTCTCGTCTCTCTTTTTCCAGATGTTTGTTTTGCCATCTGTCTTAATTAGACGTGGAATTCCCTGTTTCTTCCCAGGGGGAGGGCTAGCCTCATGGTTTTTTGCCATATTTTTTCTTTTAGGCATCTCTTCCAGGAGCTCTTGCTCTATGATGGGGTCATTACTTCCTTCTGGCATGTGCTTCACAGCTTGATCCTCCGGGGTGGAAACCATGGTCCCACATTCACTGGTACTCAGATCCAAGTCTTCTAGGTAAAGTATCTTAGAATGCTGCGTGCTTTTAATAAAGGTTTTCTCCCTCTCCAATTTTCGACTTGGATTATGCTCATTCATGTCCACACCTGAGTCTAAGCTAGTATCATTGCTCTCAGTCTTCCTGCCCTTCTTGAGATCAATGAATGAATGCCTCACTTGAGCTATTGGTTTGCCATCCAGTGACACAAACCATGCTCTTGGATGTGGACACTGTTTTCCTTTTGAAAGCTCCAGTAAAGTTTGCTCTGAAATGCCCTGAAGTTCTGATGAAAATGGTGTCATCACCACAGCTTCATTTAATGTTCCTGGGACAGAAACCGACTCCAGCAAGCTACTAGTGTAGCGGCCCCAGTTGGCAGTCTGGGGAGACAAGCTTTGTTGCCTATCTACAGCCACTGTTTCATCTCTGGAAGTCGGTTCCTGCAAGAGAGCGTGCATCGGCATTTTGGGCAATGTCTGGGTATAATTTTCATGACTCATACTCTCCATCACAGGGGTATAGACTAACTGTCCTTTTCTTGGTAAAGTAACTGACTTTGCAGCATGCAGTTGCTCCTGGGAGTGAAATAGCTCAGATGTTTGAAGCATAGCACCAGGCTGACTATATAGATGTATTAATTGTTCTGGGAGGGAAGAGAGCCCATAGATTTCCTCAGTCATTGGGAGATACTGATTCTGTTCTTGTACATTTTGGGAAGGAGGAAGATTTCCATTGAGGTGTTTAACTGGCGAAAGATGCCTCAATTCTGTTTTGGCTTCCAAGGACTGGGGGGAGCTCCTACACTGGAGATTTTTAGCAGAAAATTGATACGGAGTACCTTCTGTGTAAACTTTAAAACTGTCTTGGACTTTCCTCTCCTCACCTTCAGCTGAAACCCGTCTCTGGGGGCTATAAAATGCTACTCTGGGTGAATACAATCTAGATTTGTCCTCTGGCTTCAAAGACCCTTTGGCTGCATCAACATGATTTATGTGAGTTGTTGAAGTTGTTTGGTCTTTTTTTAAAATGTCTAGTTTAGTAGGACTTTTCTTTCTCTTTTTTGGATGGCCACATTTATCCCTAAAAAAAGAAGCAAAATAAAAAGGAAGTATTAAAACTATGCTTTAATATAGATCAGTGCAATTAGTAGCAATTGCCACCAGGCTTATTTATATATGTAATTTACAAGCTTTCTTTCTTGTATAGGAAGAAAACATCCACTTAATTTTGGATTTTGGATTATATATATAGTACATTCATCAGGATTCTTCAAAAACGGTATAAAAGAAGCGCATTTCAGAACAGGTAGGGTGAATTAGCGTTTCCTTTAGGCATAGAAAGTGGGCACAAATTGTAAATCAATTATCTTTCAAAAGCAGAATCAACCTGAGCACTAATTCTATGCTTTCGAACAATGTATACTGTAATCAATTATGTGTTGGGGGGGGGGGTGCATTACCATCATATCCTGTCTTACCTGCAATAGCAAAGCAGAAGTGCAAAGAACCCAGCAATGATGGTGACAGTGCCTCCTAATATTGCCGTGAGGAATACTGTGTGGTAGGTGGTGATATCTTTAGTAACTGTTGTAAGAATGGAATCTGTGTTTTTAATCAGAGAAAGAAAATACAGGGAGAGATGGAGAGAAGTTACCGGTTTTTGCACTAGCACAGACTGAGCATTCCTATATTTTTCAGACAGTGTTCTTCCTTTACATCCTGACACTGGCTCTTTCAGCAAACAAAAGGAGACATTGCTGCAAGTCTCCAGCAAAAACGGAATAGAGAGGTTCACATCAGAAAGCATGAGGTCCACAATTTATTTATTACAGAAGCAGTTTAATGGTATGCAAGATGCCCTGAAATCAGTTTCATTCATTGTCTCAATATTGATGGGGTTCTACCTCAGTCAAAATCATTCAAGCAACATGCCTACAAGTAGTTCACAGGTGCTGTGGCCCGCCAGCAGCAGAGTCAGACTGCGAGGAGGTTGGGGAGGAGCATGGGTCAATCCTGGAGGTTGAGGAAGGCTTGGACGAGGGCTCTGTGTCAGAGGCAGAGATGGGGCCAAGGCGGTTTGGCAGTTCTCAGTTGCCTTCAGAGCTAGAAAGCAGTGAGGCAGAGGAACAGCTGGAATCTGTTCCCAATGCGTGCATTTGCAGAGCTGCCAGAAGAAAAGAACAGCTAAGAAATCAGGGTCGACTTGGAAGCAAAGTCACAGGTGGACAGTGAATGGCCTCTCCCATAGGAAATAAAAGAGGAGCAAAAGGGGAGTGGGCTTTTGCAGAAAACAATTCATTCGTTCGTTCATTCATTTCAGGAGTGTGAAGATCTGTCCGTGAATCTCAGAGACTCTGTGCCAAGTCTTTCCTTGCACAGCACTGAGTTTGGAAAATATTTACATGGCAGCTTTCCAAGCTAGATAAGGTCTGTGGTCATAACTTCACCTTTGAAAGACTGTTTACTAGACCTTTGCTGAATGTGAAATGAGAGAAATTCACATTTGTTTAATAAAAAAGGTTTTGTCAGGACCAGGAATCTGCTTCATGCTTTTTGGGGTTACAACAGCAATTGGGATGAGAATTTGGGTTGCTAAGCAATGTGATCATAAAGTGTGACATCACACAAACTTCATGGTTTAGCAACAGCAACCTTAGCAGTCTAGGCTGCTGTTGTACCCTTAAGGCAGCACAGGTTGTTAAGCAGGAAGAGGTGGGAGTTCCAGGCAAAGAAGCCAGTAGGTGAGAGCTGCAGGAGAGAGCTATGAACAAGTGGGGAGCTATCACAGGCAAGTGCTAAGGAAGGGAGGCAGGTGTGTAGGTGCAATGGAGGGCACTGCAGGGAGGCACTATGGAGTACAGGTGGACATCTAGGCCAGCACATGGGCAGGTGCCACAGATGGTTATTACAGAGCACACATGGGGGTACGGGTGCCACAATTGATGGGAGGTGCCACGGGTGTTATAGAGAGCAAGCTGGCGAAAAAGCAGTGGGAGCAAGAATGATTTGAAACCTGCTGGCTTTTGCCATTGATTTCTGCTTGTGGGAAAACCAGCAGGGAATGTCAGAAACCATAATCATGTGACTGTGGGCACCCTGCAACGTCATAATTGCAAGCCAGGCAGTGGGCACCTGGGCTGCAATCATGCGACCATGGGGATGCTGCAATGGCTGGAACTCCAAGGAATGGTTGTAAGTCCCCCCACATTCAACAATGTCATGACTTTAAATATTGCTGAATGAGTGGTAATCTGAGGGCTACCTGTATATAGAGAGCATTAATCTAACAAGACACATAGATCTGGGTCATATTATACAAGTAAGGCATACTATATTCACATGCACTTGTCTGTCCTGCTGAGGGTTTGGTTCACATTCAAGCAAAAATTTAATATACAACCTGAGTAGACTGGATCTGAGAGTGAAGCTCATGCATATTCAATTTTGCAACGTGTACTCTAAATAGGACATTGCTTCACTCTAGGAACTCTTTCCTAGGCTTCCGTTAGAAATTGAATTACCATGTGATGCTAGATGTTTACTAATATAAATCTGTGCATATCTTGTAATATCTAATTGCATTTACTTTGGCATCATCTGGTATATTGCAATGTATTATGACCCAAAGTCATATTTCATAAGCCTAAAGAAACTTCACTTTCAACATAAAAACAAGAGAAAAATCTCATCATCCCAATTAAATTTGGGAAGAATTAGACTTCTAGGTCCTGTGTTCTGACTTTATGAAAGTAATAAAAATTAAGGCAGACATAAAATAATGTCAATTTCTCCAGTTTTACCTCTGGTTCCAGACAACGGGGCTGCTATCCAATATCCCAAACTTGGAGCAGTATATGTCCATACTAAGTGATCATTGATGTTCTTTACCATTCCCAAACCACGATTAATCCAAGCACCTGGTAAGACCCAAAAAATAAAATAAAGTAAGATGCTTTCTTTCAGACTTTCAACTAAAAATGAATAAATCAAAAACTTTAGGCAACTCCTTTATACTCATAATGATATACCATATTTTTCAGACTATAAGACGCAACAAGATTTTGAAGAGGTAAGTAAGAAAAAAACGTTTTTGCCTTCCCTCAGCCCCCAGCAGCACTTGCAGGCTTCAGCAGGTCTGTGGTAAGGCAAAAAAGCCTCTGTTTTTGCAGGGGCGGGGCTTCGAGAGGCCAAAAATGGCTGTATTTTGTGTATAAGACGCACCAACATTTCCACGCTCTTTGGGGGGGGAGTGCACATACTCTGTAAAATACGGTAGTCATAATGGTAGAGGTAATCATATTAGAGGTAGATCCATCTAGTCCAACATTGTTTTTCTAAAAGTAATTAATGATGTACTTACTTCTCTATTTATAATACCTAGAATAGGTAGTCTTCGTTTAACAATTGTACAAAGTTAGGATGGCCACATAAAGTACCTCAGGGTATCATACGATCATGTGTTGAGCAGACCAGTTTTATGACCCGTTACAGTGTTACATGGTCACATGACTGTTTTTTTTTACCATTTCAAATGAATGGGTTTGCTTTAAGACTGTAGTATTTGCTTACAGAGCTGTGGTGGCAAAGTGTTTAGAATGCAGCATTGCAGGGCTAACTCACTGCTCCCTCTAGGAGTTTGATTCTGAGCCGATCAAGGTTGACTCAGCCTCCCATCCTTCCGAGGTGGGTAAAATGAGGACCCAGATAGTTGAGGGCAAGAGGCTGACTCTGTAAAATGCTTAGAGAAGGGTGTGAAGCACTGTGAAGCAGTATATAAGCCTAAGTGCTATTGCTATTCACCACCACCATAAAAAAAGGCTTGAAAATTGCTTCTGGCCACATAGGTGTCTCAACTTATGACCTCAATGATTTACAATAATAATTCTAAGCTCAATTACAATTGTAAATTGAGGACTATTCCTCAGTTATGCATCAAAGCAGCTAAGCATTTATTATCAAAATGTAGATTTTAGATTGTATGCAGGTTTTCCAAGAATGTATATACAGGTAGTCCTCGGGGTTACAATGGCAATTGGGACTGTAATTGCTGTTGTTGAACAATGCAATTGTAAAGTGTGAATCACAGGGCCACATTGCTTAATGACAGCAATCCTGGTCGCCATCCTAACTCTAGGATGTGTGAGGTTTTAAGTGAGAAGAGGCAGGCAGCTAAGATAAGGCATGTGGTGGTGGTGGTGGGTGTGGTGGTATGGTTACTGCGGGTGAGTGGAGAGTGCTACAGATAGATGCTAGCAAGCTTGGACAGGTCTCAAGGGGCCTCGAGTAGCTTAGTGGAGGCTGTGGGAGGGCAGGAAGGGGCTTCAGGCAGGTGGGGTAGTGCAGTAGTTGGGCATGGGGTGCTAACAGACTATGATCCCTGGGATCTGGTACTCCATAGTGGACTCCTCAAAGAAAAAGGAGGGGTGGGAGCTATTTCCTGGGGCAACCTGTAACCTTCTCTGCTGGCTTCCTCGTTGACTTTGCTTGTGAGAAACTGGCCAGGCAGATCGCAAATGGCGATCACATGACATGCCTCACTACAACATCCTAATTAATTGTGAGCTGGGTACCAGATTGCCAGGACTGCAATCACAAGACTGTAGGGATGCTGCAACGGCTACAACCTTTTTTTAAAAAAAGGTCGTAGGTTTATTTTTTTCAACTCTGCCGCCGCTTTGAATAGACACTGAATGAACAGACATAAACTGAGATCTATCTGTAGTCTGCAACCTATGCTCGAAAACTGGAAACAAGGATCTTGGATCAGCTGAATTTGCATCTAAGAAAACGCATTTAGGATCATCTCGATTGGGATTTAATATTTTTTTTTACATAATAATAAAGGAAGCTGATAAAAACCAAGCTTTCTTCCAATTGTAAGCAACATTATTTGGCTGTAAGAGAGCACTCACCCGTTTTCATATCAAAAGTCCAGGCTGAGATAGGTTCTCCTGCTTTTACTGCACTTGTAGGCAGAAGAGGTAAGGTGATCTGAATGGAGCCATCCACCTGCAGTTCTTTCCCACTCGAAAATATGTTTACACAAATTGCAGCAAGGGGAGTCAATTCAATACTTTTGAAACCTAAACGTACAGAAAAGATGGGTGTTAATTTACTTTTCCTGAACATATAATAGTTTTGAAGCAGCTTCATAAAATGAGTGCTATTTGCAAGTCATACAGAGGGTTTTTTCACCCACTATCTCCCATTGGCTCCTGTCAAACTACTATTATAGCTATTTAATCTGAACCTGGAAATATTCCACTCCTGGAGTAGAGGCAAATGTGCTTACTGAAAATAGCTTTGTTTTATTTAATGTTTTATTACGTTTCAATCGACACATACATATGTAGATTGTTACATCTGTAAAAAAGCGGCATTTCCCACACCGTGTTTATAAGATTTTCTTTTGACCCCCGAAATAAGCACTTGGCCTTATTTTCGGGGAGGTCTTATTATTTTTGAGGTGCAAGAGGCAGCGAGAGTGGTCACCTTACGGCGGCTGCTGTGTTGAAATATTTTCGGGGAGGGCTTATTTTCAGGGGGAGGGCTTATTTTCAGAGGAGGGCTTATTTTAGCACATGCGCGCAAAAGCCTGATTATTATCTAGGGGGAGATCTTATTTTCAGGGAAACAGGGTAGTAGTTGATTAAAGCAAACATGTGAATTTAAAAACAGAATGACTTCTGTCAAGATTTTAGTATATTTCTTGAAAGAAGCAGATGGCCATCCCCCCGTATACCTCTCCTCAGCTTCTGCTGAGCAACCCCCTTTTCCTTTCACCTGTATTTTTCTGATTATCTGATTATCAAGGTAGATTGGAGGTAAAATTAGCCCACTAAAGTAAAAAGAAGTCTGAAAACATAGGCTCTCATGAGCTTCATTTCACTGAGTTTAGAAATATGGGCAATATTGAGCTTAACCACCAGATGGAGATAAAAACAGAAAAGCACTTACATTTCCAACTGTTCATAATTAAATATGAAAGCATGTTTTAGATAACATCCAACCCAAGAGAGAGATTAAGAAGTGACAGATCCCATTCACCACCCAGGTATCTGGCAAATGGATAATTTGTACTAAGGTACTTTCCAAGGAATTGACATTTGAATGAGTGGTGGGGTTCAAATATTTTTACTACCGGCTCTGTGGCTGTGGCTTGGTGGGTGTGACATGGCTTGGTGGATGTGGCCTGGTGGGCGTGGCAGGGGAAGGATACTGTAAAATCTCCATTCCCAACCCACTCCAAGGGAAGGTTACTGCAAAATCCCCATTCCCTCCCCACTGCAGGAGAAGGTTACTGCAAAATCCCCATTTCCTCCCAATTAGCGGGGACTCAGGAGGCAGAGAATAGATGGGGGTGGCGCCAATCAGAACAAAATTTACTGGTTCTCCGAAGTACTCAAAATTTCCGTTACCGGTTCTCCAGAGCTGGTCAGAACCTGCTGAATGCCACCTCTGATATGAATACTTGCCAATGGATTGATACAGCAAAAGGGACCAACCACCAGTTCTGATTTGTAGAGAGTTTGATCTCTGCAGCCGTTCAAAAGCCAAACAAGCAGTAATGTAAATTGGCTAACCTTGATTGAATGTATTGATATGATACTCCTTTCAAGCCAAATGACCTATCCTATTGATATTATGAACGGTGACCTCTATATGAGATGTCATGTGATATTATATCAAAGAATAATGAATCAGCCTTACATCTACCTCAGCATTGCCTAAGCTGGGATACAACAGCTTTCCAGGTATTCAGACAATTGCTATCAATGACAACTATTAGATACTTCATGAGATATTCTTATTTCCATTTTTGTACAAGGCTGCATGAACAAGTTACAAAAATAAATGTACTGATACAAGTCCCATGAAGAGCTACTAAAAAAATGAGCAGCACAATCTTATAGACATTTAATCCGAAGTCTGATTTAATTGACATTATTTTTCTTATTTATTAAAAAAAATGTTATTTTGACAAGTTTTACAGAAAACAGAAAAAAGTAAAAAAAGTTAATACATTTAAAAAAACCTACAAAAAAGTAAGAAGGAAGCTATCTATGCTCTTTTTTCCTTTGCAACACTGTTTAGAAAGTAATCTGTGAGGGGGAAAAAAAACAAAACAAGCAACTGCCTTTCATCCACCATCTGACTGAAAACAAAAATGGAAAAAGTGAATCTTTGGTACCAGGTAAACTCAAAACAAAAACACAGGTAGAGACTAACCATCTTCCTTTAATCTATTTTAGAGCTATATCCTGCATGCACTTTATTTGGGAGCATTGCCGCTAATTAATTAATCAGTTCACATGAAGATGAAAAGAATGACAGCCCCTCCAGCACCAAAACATTCATAAAACTACCACATGCCCTTAGGACTGAAATTGTTTTTTTAATGCACATATAAATTATTTGAAAGAAACATTAGAAATTTCAGTATAATCTAAAGATGAAAAAAAAGTGCCTTAATTGTGCCGCCTGCTAGTTTTTTAAATGCAAAAGGGGGAGTCATATATTATTGATTCCAGCTGTGTTCAGCTCCCTGTATCCAACCACCCAAGATCCACCTGCTCATGGCTGATATCAAACTTCATTATTATTATACTCAGTAATGAATTCATAATGACTTCCAGGTATTTAACAAAGGAGGTACTGAACTTTTGTGAACACCTGTAAACCTTCTCTCCAAAATTCGAAGCTATTTCTTAGAACTGCTAATGTTAGAACTGTTGGATATATAATGGTTCTCTGAATTTGATTTTTCATTTACAAACGTGTCATAGCCAAATTCTTAGATACCCTGAAACATATTCTTTAAAAAGATTGGTGTTTTTCAAAAAATAAGTATATTTTTTGCATCACCATTTTTGTGTCTCCAGGCATGTAAATTGTCTACCTTGTTAAAAAGAACTTTTGACAGTTTCTCTTATGTTGCTTTAATCTCTTTTTCAGAGGTTCTGTCTTTTTGTAAATAAATTGTTCCATTCCATTCTCCCATTAATTATCCACTTTCATATGGCAAGTCCATTGATTTATTCATAAGTTCTTTGTAAAAAGTAACTCTGTCTTCATTTGGAGCATAAATTCTCATCATCAAAATCTGGGACTCACGTAAATTAGTTTCACCCTCCACATATCTACCATGATCCTCAGTCAGTATCAATTCTGATTGTTTAGAAATTAAGTTTGTTGTTTAAGTTGCAATGCTGCAATTGCAACTAGAAACTAATCAGCACACACCAGTTAACAATACTACATGTTAATTTGAATGTGTAAAATTTCTTGTAACTTCATGAATAGTTGTACACTGAGGACTATCTATACTTCCTGCAAAATGGTAGGGAAGAGTCATTAACATGTCAATTATGCAATAATCTTTCCTATTGGCTAATGTTACTAATTCAAAAAGTTTAAAAAAAACTAAGATAAGTTTTTTTCTAGATAAATGGTTTAAGAAACAACCAAACCACAGAAATTTTGAGTAATATTTTAATTTAAAATAGTTTTATTCACATTTTCCTTCCTTATTTCGCTACATTAACGAAGTATAGATTATCTTTCTCTGTAGCAGAAAGGGCGTTGGTACTTATCTGATACGCCTCTTCTCATAGTGGGGGAGGAGTATCCAGGATGGGCTGACCTTGTCCTCTCATTGAGATAAGCTCTTTGGGCCACGCCCTGGTCACCAGGTACCACCCAGTTATCAGCGAAGAACCTTATCCGACTTGCTGTGTCACCCACTTCAGACTTTTTCTTAGTTTCAACCTTTATTTATTTCTTCAACAGAACAGCTCAACCATCAAACATAACGCTCATGTTATACAACCATATCAGGGAGGGGCTGGATACTCCTCCTCCACTATGAGAAGAGGCGTATCAGGTAAGTACGAATGCCCTTTCTTCATAGTGAGGGGAGGAGTATCCAGGATGGGACATACCAAAGCTTACACGTCCCTAGGGAGGGTTATCCATGTTAAGAGCTCGCCCAAACCTTATGCCTGGTGAGGCATCATCTCCGCTCTGTCCACAGCCTGCAACACCCTACGCCGAATGAAACCTCTGCAGAGGCAAAGGAGTCCAGTTTGTAGTTCCTCACGAATGGTGAAGGAGAAGACTACGTAGCTGCCCTACAGATCTCGGTCAATGAGGCCTGGGTGGCCCAGGCCATTGAGGTGGCCGTGCTTTGTGTGGAATGCACTGTTATAGAGCTCGGTGTTTGCAGACCCCGTGCTTGGTAGGCGGTAACAATACAGGTTCATAGCACCTGCCTATGGTGGTAGATGTCACCTTGTTCCCCAGGGATCCCGGAAGGAAGGAGACAAACAGGGCTTCAGACTTCCTGTTCGGCCAGGTTCTTCTGAGGTAAATCCTCAGAGCCCTCCTTACGTCTAGGGTGTGCCACTTCCTCTCTAACAGGTGAGAGGGGTCCGGACAGAAATTGGGCAATATCAATTGCTGTGAGCAATGGAATCAGGAGCACACCTTAGGGATGAAGGAGGGGTCCAACCTTAGTACCACCCTGTCCTGGTGGAACACGCAGAGATGCTCCCTGGCCGACAGAGCCTGTAGTTCGGATATCCGCCTGGCTGAGGTGATGGCCACCAGAAAGGAGAGTCAAAATGGAGAGTCAAAAACAAGAGACACAGTTTGCAAGGGTTCGAAAGGAGGGCCTGTCAGAGCGTCCAATACCTTATGCAAGTCCCAGGGGGGGGGGTACCTGTGTACTGTAGGTGGCTTAAGATTGGATGCCCCCTTGAGGAATCACCTGACCATGGGGTGGTGAGTCAACGTCTGAGACCTACCACACAGAAGTACCAATGAGATGGCCGAGATCTGTCTCCTAATCGTATTGGGAGCTAACCCTCTGTTCAGGCCCGCCTGAAGGAAGTCCAGAACCTGTGGGATCGTGGCTCGAACCGGATCGTGGCCCCTGGAGCTGCACCATGTTGAAAAGCCACGCCATGTAGCGCCGTAAATGTGCTCTGTGGAAGGTCTGTGAGCCACCTGAATAGACTGTATCACCCTGGGGGAGAAGTGGCCTTCCCTCAGGATGCTCCGCTCAAGCGTCAAGCGGTCAACTGAAGCCATTGAGGGTCCAGGTGCTCCAGCGATCCCTGGCTGAGGGCCCGAGTACCCAAACTCCGACCCCCGGAAGGAATCCTGACTCTGGAAGGAGGACCCGAAATCCTTCCCCTGAGAGTTGGGGCGTGTAGGGTATGGCGCCGCCCTGAAGTTGGATTTCTTGTGAACGGTGGGGAGCACCTTCCGCTTGTCCTTGTTCTCTACCAGGGATGGGTCGAGGGCTGCTCCAATGAGGGATTCTCCTGTGAAGGGGGCCGATGCCAGGCGCCATTTGTGGTGTACTCCTGCTTGCCACTGCTTCAGCCAAAGCAGCCTGCAAGATGCTACAGATGAGGCGATCACCCTGGAGGCAAACCTGGCTGCAGCTAAGGTAGCATCTGAGGAAAATTGGGTGGCGCCCACCAGCTTGTTGATGTCTTGGTGGACCCTGCCATCTGAAATGGGAATTCGCTGCTGCAGGGCTTGCAGCCACAGCAGAGAAGACCGGTTGAAGAAGGAGGTGGTGGTGGCTGCTCTCACTGCCCAGGCCGCTGTTTGATGCGTCCTCTGTAAGGTGAGGTCAGCTTTTTTGTCTTCTGCCTTCAGGGCATCCTCTGGTTCCCCTGGCATGTTAGTAGGCGTATGCAGGGCCGTGACAGGCCGTCAATGGTGGGTTGCGAATGCACCTGCGCCATGTCCCTGTCCATGTTGAAGAAAGTCTTGTCTGTGGAAGTGGGCATGGGGCCTGCCATGGGAGAGGCCCATTGCTGCTTGATCATGTCTAGGAAAGACTTGGGTGTGGGCACCGTGTCTGCCTCGATGGCCTGCTCCTCTAAAATGTTTTCCACTGAAAACCCCTGGGTTGTACCAGGGCTTCTGTTGGCCTATTGCCAAGCGTGGCAGATGTCTTGGCTTGAACAGAAGGGATTTGTACAAAGAGGGCTGGAACAATCCGGAGAAGGTAGGTTTGGGAGCAGGCATGCCTTCGTCCTCAGAGAGTCTATCCTCTCTGATTTCACCCTCTTCAGTATCCGAATCGCTGTCCCCCTGGGAGGAGGCAGGTGATTCTAGAAAATCTTCCTCCTAGCCCTTCAGAGACCCTAGGCACAGGGGCTGCCTGGGTCTGCATCTGTGGCTGCTGAAAGGTTGCTGCCATGCACTGCTGGAAGGCCCGTATCATCATATCCTGGAAGTTGGGCATCCCTGATGTGGGTGGTAATCCTGCCCCTGTGCCAGCAGGTGTGGACGGGAAGGGCTGTGGCGAGGGTCCCGCTGCTGTGGGGCATGGGGGTGATTGCCATCCTTGTGCAGCCCCCCCAGATGCCCGAAGTATCAAAGGGAATCCTCACCTGTGGAGGGGGTCCCCATCTGCAGTCCTGCCAGGAGAAAGAATCCCTGGAAATCCCTCCCCAGGTTCTTGGCCAGGGGTAGCCCTCTTGCTGCTGGCCTTGTGACAAATGTGCTCCAAGGCTCGGTGCCTCCGCTTTTGTATTTGGAGCCAGGCTTTGGGGGCTTGGAGCTGCAGCCTGCCTCTTTTGCCCCCTTGGAGGAGATGTGATTTCTCTTTGCCTTTGCCTTGCCTCCTCCTCTTTCCTTAGCAGCCTCTGTAAGAGTCTCTGACCTGGTTAGCTGCTCCTCTGCTCCTCCGGTGGGGCTGCTGGCTGCTGGGCTGCCACCATCTTGGATCACGTGGTTCCAATATAGCCGCCGGCTCCAAATACAAAAAGTTCATCTCCCTGGGAACATGTGGAAGCGGCTTATGCCTTTGGGGCTGCTGCGCAGCTTCTGCTGCCACTGGCGAGCTCTCTCTCTCGCTTCCTCCGCTCTCTTCTGAGCTTTGCAAGCTCCTGCGGGCTGCTATCTCTCTCCGGTACTCACAGGCAGGCACGAGCGCTCCACTGCATTTAAAAACGCCACGGTTTGCCACTCGACCCCCTGGGGAGAAGCGGTGAAACGCTCCGAGCTGTGACTGCCTTCCCGGGGCTTCCATGGGAGCGTCCCCTCGCCCGCAGTCTCGATTAGTGCCCTAGGTCTCTCTTTATGACCCGGGCTGCGCATTGCCCTGAAGGGCTTGCTGCGTGTGCTCTCTCTCTCTCTTCCCGGCTCCGGAATCAGCCAAGAGCCAGTTACTCACTAAGGCAGGGAGGTAGCGAATGCAATCAAGTTAACAGTGAGTTCAATCCTTTCTTTAAAATTTTCCAGGAGCTTGGGATGATCACAGCCGCCCATTGAGGGACTGAGTTGATAACTGGGTGGTACCTGGTGACCAGCGTGTGGCCCAAAGAGCTTATTTGACTCAGCCCAATCAATGAGAGGACAAGGTCAACCCATCCTGGATACTCCTCCCCTCACTATGGAGAAATATGGAGTACAGATGCCTAAAACCTCTCCTTCAAATAATATATGCATCCATGATCTATTTTCAAATTAATATACTGTATACTTCCTTTCTTCTCTTTTTGGTTTATTTTTTTCACTGTCCTACTTGTCATTTTCTCCTATTGATGATGTATATCTAATTCAGTAAAGTGAAAAATAAACAAAAAATTTCAAGTAGGGATATGCTGGACATTTTGGCTTTGGAACTGCAGCACATCTGTAATGTAAAGCACATCATCACTACATAGTTTTATCAACTTGTAGTCTCAAGGATAATGGCTCCTTAGGTCTGCTAAATATTTCAGTCAACCATTACTCATCTAGGTGGTTACATTCAAAGCCCACAATAAGGGGATGAATACTGGCACAGAGCTTTTAAACAGGAGGTAAGAATGATAAAACCTCAAGAATTAATGATCAGTCTGACTTACCCGATTTATTTAAAAGAATCCCTGTTGTATAGAGGAAATGCTCCACTTTTAAAAACTGCTGCGGCACTGTGAGATACGCTGTTACATTAGTGATATGGTGGTTCACAGGAAGTTTAATTAAGTATTTTGGAAACTGAACACTTGGCTGAGATTTCGCCTCTGAAAAATAATGAACATTTTAAAACCAGGAATTTAGTAAAGCTTTGCTTAAATAATCATATGACCAAATAAGAAATACTACAAACTGACTATGACCATGGCCTATAAAGAAAACCTCTACAAAATGTTTCATAGGTGGCATTTGCTGCCTGCAAGATTGGCCAAAATGTATAAGAATTACTTCACCAAATGCTGGAAATGTAACCAGATCCTAGGAACACACTGCCACATGCAGTGGAAGTGTAGGAAAGCAAGGATTTACTTGGAGAAAATTCATCATTGGTTGGAAATGATAACTGAGAAACATACTGAATTCAAACCAGAAACAAACCTTTTAGGTATACTATCGGAAAGTTATGACAAAGCAACCATATATTTAGTGCTACATATATTGACGGCAGCAAGAATTATATATGCTAAATATTGGAAAAATGTGAACACCCCATCAGATGAGGATATAATTAGGAAAATTTGGGATTGTGCTGAAATGGATAGATTAACTTTAAAAATTAAAGATAAAGAAGATTCAAAATATTATTGGACATTATTGGATAGAGATAAGAGGTAGAAATGAAAGGGAAAATAAATTTACGAATATCAATAACTGTTAGTATGGAAAATAAAGATGTATAAAACTATGACTATAGTATGGGAAAAATTATAAATAGGCTAATGTGAGAAATTTAGTTAAAGCTCTTTTTCTTTTCTCTTTTTGGTCATATTACTATAATTGTTGTTATTATATTAATGTTATAGTTATTAGCTTGTGTGTTAAGATTTACTATTGACTTTTCTTTGGCTTTGCTTTATTTGTAACTGTTATCCTGACATGGCACTGTCAGGATAAAAAAGAAAGAAAAAAGGAATACTTTTAAAAAACTCTTTCCAACCAATTACATATACTTGCAAATATTCTGGAAATATGCTACATGAAAGCTAACATTAGAAAGATGAGATATCAAGAAAGACAAAGCAACGATGTATGCAGTACTCAATTACTAAGGCAATGCAAACAGAGCTTATAAATCTTTCTAAAAATATAACCAAACTTAGAAAACATTATTTTAAAAAATGAAAATGAAAAAAAATATAGAAAAGGTAGCAATGGTTAAGTCACGTTTACTTAACAAACAAGATGCAGTTGAAAGAATATCAGGTGGATTTCAGCTGTTGATAAAACAGCAATAACAACAGCCTTTCATTATTTTTTCTCCTCGGTATCTCTTATTTTTTTATCTTGCATTTTAGACAGCAAGTCTGGGGAAGCTGGATTAGATTGGATTTAATTTGCGTGCAGTGACCCATTAACATTTCCTCATTAGATAGAGGAATGGAAAGGGAGAGGTGTTGATATAAATGTGTGAAAGCGGCTTGCAGTCCGCTTTTTCCTCTCGCCACATGTAGCATGGAGAGTTCCGTCAAGAAGACAATGTCCATCTTCAATACAAATACAAACAGGGGCATAAACTACAGCAATTCTATAAAACTATTCATTGTGGGTTACCACTGAACTGAAACAATACAACCCCCCCCCCTTTTTTTTTTAGTGCTGAAGAGAACCTATTCTAGAATAACATTAAAATGAGTATGATGTTGTGATAGAAGAATGTGGGACTAGGATTCGGGTCAACTCTTTTGTGTTTTAAACCTCCATTATTGAGCTGCTAACAGGATAAACTTTAGGCCTGAAAAGACCTGCATCTTCTGGCCAACCAATAAATCCACTAACCCGAATTAGCAAATTAAGCATTCAATACAAGTCTGCATTTGTTGTTTTACTAAAATATAAAATAATTAAAATGGCTCTAACTCTTTGTATCTATTGTTTGCAGCCCATACTTAAAAACATAATGGTTATACCTTAAGGCAGGGGTGTCCAAACTTGGGAACTTTAAGACTTGTGGACTTCAACTCCCAGAATTCCCCAGCCAGCATGGGAATTCTGGGAGTTGAAGTCCACAAGTCTTAAAGTTCCCAAGTTTGGACACCCCTGCCTTAAGAGAAAATGGTTTGCAAACCTGGGTATGTTCTGTTCTTACTTACCAGATAGTTTCCCAGTGATTAAAACTGTATCATCAAACAGCCATATATTTGCTTGGCTTTGGGGGAACAATGAAAGTGTAACCGATGAATATACTGTGGGAGATAAAATAATAATATATTATTACGTAACTATGTATTATAACACTGTTGCACTGAAGAGTAGTAAAACTTAAGATGGGAAAAGCTAAATCATCTGAATAACATAATGATTATATTGAGTTTGACTAAATAAGGCGAAGGCTCAATTCCACGGCCATCTATTTAGCAGACTTCAGATGCAAGGGGGGCACCTTTCATTTTGAATAATATCTCCAAACAAAAGATGCCTGTTGGTTGGTAAAGAAGAATCAGGCAAGAGTTACTTTTCTCAGAGCTCTACTAAATCAAGTTTTTCCCATAATGAATTTTTCTAGGATGATCGTTAAGAGTCGTGGTGGCACAGGGGTTAGAATTCATTATTGCAGGCTAATTCTGCTCACTGCCAGCAGTTTGATCCTCACCAGCTCAAGGCTGATTCAATATCCTTCTGAGGTCGGTAAAATGAGGATCCAAATTTTTGGAGTCAATATACTGACTCTATAAACCGCTTAGAGAAGGCCATAAAGCACTGTAAAGCGGTATACAAGTCCTAAATCTCTCAACATGTTTTTATATTTTTCTATATATTACTCATACACTTGACACACTTTATATTAAAAATAATGGAAATTTATAGATTTTTGTATATAAGCCTAATCATTTGACTATAGAAGATTTTATGTCTGACAACTAACATAATGAAAAAAGTATGGAAGTAACTTCAGCTAAAATTTAGTAGTAGTAGCAGAAATCTGATTTTTACAGATATCAGGATAGGATTTGTTTTCCTTTCTTTTTGCCTTGTGGAGAAGGAAAAAGAAGATTCATTTTGAGCATAATTCTTTGTAATTTTGCTAGAAATGCTCATTACCTTTTGGGTGAAGAATATATTCAGGTTTTTTTATTCATGTATATCTTAATAAAAAGAAATGGGGGTATCAATACATACAGAAATTTATGTATTGAAGCCTCCATTTCTCCTCCTTATATACAGTAATTTTAATTTTACATTTCATCTGCTAAACATGTTATTTTTGGGGGGGAAGCATGAATATATGTCCATTTATGCATGCGGAATCCCACGTTGTTAGGTGAAAACATAAGTTATTTTCAACAAAGTTTAACCAGATCAGGGGTCCGCAACCTTTCAGACCTCATGGACCACTAAATTCATCATTTTAAATCCCGTGGACCACTAATATGATCTGCCTAATGACCAGCTGGGTGGGCATGGCTAAGCGGTCATGTGACTGGGTGGGTGTGGCTAACTTAATGTTACTCACGCCGAGGGGCACTTCACCAACCTCTACTCGCCCCTCCCCTCCCAGTCACTCCTCGCCTTCCACACAGGCTCCTTAGGACCCCAACAGGAAGCAGTTGTTGGAGCTAAGCAGCCACCACAAAAAAGAGTTGACAAAACAGCTCAGTTCAAATTGGATCTGACCAAGAAGGAGGCTCAGCAGAAGCACTTCACTGAGGACTATGAGCATAGGCTTTGCAAGCAGAGGGAAGTCCTGTGGGAGTGCAAGGCCAGGTACTGGCACCTGGAGGCTCAGCGGCTGAGATGGTCAGCCAGTTCCAGGCCGTGATGTACTGGAACAAGGTCCTACAGCTCTTCACCACCAGTGGCACTTCCCTCCAGCCTTCGCCCAAAGCCACACACCAGAAGGCCGAAGCATACCTCAAGTCAGAATTTGTGCCCCTCTCCGACCCACATAAAAAGACTCCAAAGGGGGAGACTCTCTGCAGCAACACAAAGAGTCATTGCATGTATCCATCCCAGGGGCCATAGTTTGAGGACCCCTGATTATGTGCAATATTAAAAAATGCAAATAATTTTTCTGCGGACCACCAAAATTTTCACATGGACTACCAGGGGTCCACGGACCACCAGTTGGTGACCGGTGGACCAGATGATACAACAAGAAATAGAGATCCGAAAAACTGGGTTTGACAAAAAAAATGGATCAACAAAATGTAATTGTGCAAAGGCTAGGAGAAAGATAGTGTATCACATGTGGTCTGTTGTGAGAAATTAATGTTTATTAAAACAACAAATGTCTGTGTTTAAGGGCATACTTCTACTCATTTTATTATACGTAAGTGAGGATTTCGTAAGTTAGGAGGAACAAAGGTACATTTAATGCAGTGAGAATGGATTATTTAGGTGGCATTGTGTGTAAAAAATAAAGGAGATTGGGTGAAGACTGAAAGGGTGACGAACATAGAAAAAAGCAAAAATAAGTGACCAGTATGAAATAAATGAATTACGTAAGTGATTTGCTCAATGAAAATAAAAACTGAATCACAGAACAAATTTTTTAAAAGGAAAGTAAATGAGTAGAAAGGAAGGGGGAAATGGAAAAAGGCTAGATGAAAAGCATATGCCACTTAGAGAACTACATAATTAACTTTTAAAAAATTGGCTGAAAGAAAATATTTTTTTTTAAAGGTGTTCTTAAACTTGCTTACTTACTTGGCATTCTCCCAGTTTTCCAAGGTAAAGGTGTTAACATGTAACCATCTTTATAAGAAACAATAGTTAAACTCAGACCTAGCTGGTAGGGAACCTGTATCAATACTGCTCCATTCTTTCCAGTTAGAGTAGAATTTGTTTTAGTATAGTTGACAAAGATGTCCACAACAGCTTGGTGTAGGTACTGGTGACTGATTATATCATTAACTTGCACTTTCAGGGTAAACATAGGTGCTATAAGAAAGAAAAGAAAAGAGTAATCTCAATTATTTTAGTTAAATTCCAGCATTTTTTTTAAAAAAAGAGTGGGTCTTTGATTTCTTGGGGATGCATTTTTTAACATCTAGGAAAACATTTGCAGGTTTCATGACTTGAGAGAAAGCAAAACATGATCCATAGTAACTGGATTGTTAAGACTTCTATGGAGAAATACATATTTGCATTTTCTTACTTATATCCTATAAAGAGTACACTGATTTTGAAGATCCATAAGGATGACTTGTGCAAAATATTCCCACCTTCAAGTGAAAAAAGTGAACAGAAAGATAGAAGAGGAAAAAAGTGTGAGGTGGGCTATGACATAGAACCAATACAGAGTTCCTCTGCATATGTATGAGGTACATGGTGGACGGAATAGAATAAATACATTTCACCATGCAAGTTAGGTTGATTTCAATCACATTTCCAATTTGGTAGTTCACGGTTTTCTTCAGCACATATTCAGTTACATCAATAGCAATCAAAATATTATTTCATCTGAAGCTAAATATAATTTTTATATAATTTGGAAGCTGACGTTCTCTGAAAAATTACACTTACAGAGACTAAAGCTTTGTGCACTCTATATGTTGCAAATGCAGAAAGCAGGATTATTTACATCCTGAATATAAATTGCTGTATACAGTAATTGTTTTTCTAAGCCTTGTTCAGAAATAGTGGAGGATCTTAAATCCTATTTTTCCTGAAGTATTTTGGTACCAAAAAGCAAATTCCCATACCCTCCAAAAACCTTTGTTTCACCTGAAGATGCCATTTCAGTATAACAGCTAATGCTATCATTCTATAGCTGCTGTTTTGATTTTAAGGCCAAGAAAATTTAACCTGGAATAAAAATGGAAAGGTTAGAAAGCTGTTTCCAGAAAGCATGAATTAGGAAAGGTAAATGAAGCTTCTGCATGATGGAATTGATCCTGATTGGAAACTGAAGACATCAGGTATAGAAGCACAAGTAGGAGAACAAGATCATACAAGATCACACTGTAACGAATACTGCGTCTCTAACCACTTTAAATCTCCATTTTCATGTTCTGGAATAGAGATTAAATAGAGATTGATTAACTCAGATAAAACGTGTTATCTTTGGCTCAATATTTCCTCAATTACCAGTTATAAAATACTGTATACCCTTATACGAGATTATTGGGTTCCAGTTGCAAACCAATTTTCCATTGACTGTTTCAAATTACAGCGAAGGTAAACAAATAGTACCTTATGTCCAATCCCCAAAATTACAGCTGCTACAGTGCCTCTGAGGTCATGTGATCAAAAATTTGACACTTGGCAGCTTGCTCTCACTTATGATTGCAAGGTTGCTACAACTCTTTTTACCTACCTATCTCCCCATCTCTGCTATTTTGGGCCCCTGCATTTCATAGTCTCTGTTGCCCTGCACTCTGCTGCTTTATGCCCTTTGCTGTCTTTTTGTTCTCGCTGATCAAGCATACTCAGACTGGCTCTTCACAAGCAACTATGAGGTCTTCTTTTCAAGATCACATGGGGTGCTTTCCTCATAATATTACAGAATTACATATGGCCAGCAGGTTGCCCCATGAAGGGTCTTACTAGACATGCCTAAGTAATGGTGGACACCAGAAGATGGAGAAGATCTGATAGTGTGATGGAGTAGGGAAGCACAAAGCTACAGATGCCTTGGAGTACAGGGCAATGGGGGAAACTGGGGCTTTGCACCTTGCTGCTGAGGCTTCATGCTGTAGTGCTGGGCCCATTGCATGTCATTCAGTCACTTTTCCAATAATGAAGGTAGAAAGTTGCATAGAAGGGGAAAACAGCTGTTGCTTTCAATTGACTTTTTCAAGCACTGGAAGATAGGCCTTTGAAAAGCAGCAGAGTATAAGTATTGTACTGATTATTTGTTGTAGAACTAAGAAAACTCACATTTATGTTCCCTAGTTCACTACAGAACTTTTTAGGACAGTCTCTTTTCATCCTGATTTTCCTCACAGGTTTGCTGATGTGACCATAAAATAAAAGGATGTCCTCCTTCTCTACTAGACCACCTTGAGCTTCAAGAAGAAATACAGAATACAAATGCAATAAATAATCTAATCTATTCAAGGCTTTGAAGTTCACTAGCACACATTATTATGCAAAGCAACTTTCATTTTGGCTCTATACTAGCAAGCACTCAGTTCTGGTGTTCAGAAATAAACTAAATGCTTTTTATTTATTTATTAGGGCTACTTATTCATGCAATCAATAATGGGTGAATGCATATTAAAAGAATATATATGTTTCAAGGATCCTCAGTGGAGACAGCAATGGATTCCTGGACGCTATCCTTCAGATATGACTGATTACCACTTGAATTCCTGTCAATGAAGTCTGGCTCACATGTTTTCTATAGCTACTACTGTAAGGAGAGACACTTGTAGCAATAACTTCTGTTTTGCTCATAAACAAGTTCAAGATTCTGACATTCCTTTAATACATGTGAAGGCTGTCCCTCCTGTAATAAGTCGTTCATGCTTCTTAAGATAAAACAGTGCTTATTTAGAAATCTCACTTCCCCCGTTCCTAATAACCTTTGGTCTCTGCCTCCCAGCAATTTGCCTCCTTGCAGCAAACAGCCTGGTCAGCTTCAACACAGCCTGATTTAGCATTTAGCATGAGCAGCTGATTGGCTGTAAGATTAGCCTCCCGAAATACCACCTATCAGCTGTTCCAGGCTGCGGGGATCGCCACCCATCATCACCACTTATCACTGCCTCCGCGCATCCCATTTTCAGCCTCCGTATGTCCCATTTTTGGCCCATTCCAGGTGGTGAGGATAAATGGAATGGGCCGAAAATGGGATGCACAGAGGGAGTGATAGGTGGCTGCAATGAGCTGTGATCCCTGCAGTCTGGAACAACTGACAGGCGGTATTCCGGGAGACCAATCCAACCGCCAATCAGCTGCTCGTGCTAAATCAGGCTGTGCTGAAGCTGACCAGGCTGTTTGCTGCAAGGAGGCAAATTGCTGGGAGGCAGAAGCAGGGTTTTTTTTTCTTGTTTTCCTCCCTAAAAGCTAGGTGTGTCTTATAGTCCGGAGCATCTTAATAGTCCAAAAATAGGGTAATTTTTTTTTAAAAAAAAACATGTTTTAGCTTGTCTTTGAAATACTTTTTAAAAAAATAATTGCAAATCATACCTGGGAAAATTTGCTAATCATTAGCATGTTTGCTGATTCCAGGAATCAAATTTACATTGCTGTTTATTGTGAATATGTATTTTGCAGATTCTAGATATCAAACATACACTGATTTGCCTCTTTAGTCACCCTACTGGAGCTAATAGAGGGAAGGACATGGCATTTAACTCAGCCCACTGTGCTTATCACTCTTATAGGTAGGCATTAATAAATGTATTTCAAACTATGTTCCATCAAATTTTAGGTTATATGAAAACTTAATAAATTTACTTGAGAGTCTAAGGACAAAAACATTTCAAAGAGCCAATTTTTCTATCACCAGAGCTTCACCTCTTAAGCACGACTTAAAACTCAGGTTCTGGGGTCTCAATAAGTTTGAAACCTTTGCTAGAGTCATTTGTGGTCAGCAAGGAGTGAGAGTGGTGAGGAGAGACATGTGGTGGGATCTTTCGTGCAGCTGCATCATTAAGTGATAGATAATTACATACCATGACAGCTCCCCAGGAAATCTGGTAAAAAATTAGGTGGGGAGAGGGAGAGTAGTGCAAGGTGGTGGAAACTGAGGATCTGGAAGGCAGCTGCAATGCTATGCAAAACAAATCAACTTCATGAGCTGTCAGAAATGGCAGTTGCTATGGGCTGTCGTTCAGATTGCTGGAAGTAAGGAGGACTGATAAACACAACAGAATGTCATTAGAGCTGGCAGGGCCAGGGACTCAAAAGGTGCCTTAACAAGGCCTAGAATTCTACCCTTGTTCCCACTGCCTGACAGGCTGATGAGAATCTGCTACTCAGTGGCAAGGAACTGGCTTGCATAGGGAGGAAAGGGTGTGTGTGTGTTTCCTTCTTTGCAGCATCCACAATTTGAGGGGTGGGTGGTGGGTGAGGTTGTGTTCTGCTTTGCCAAGGCCAGTCTTCTCCACCTGGTACAGTCATTGTGCTCTTAAGATATTCTGTCACAACTGTCGCAGTTAGATTGTCAATAGCCTTGACACACCTCTGAAATAAGATTAAATGATCCAAATCCCTCAAAACAGCAATTCTTTTAATCTCTAACATATTACGCAGCCAAAAAGCAATGACACAGGATTTTAGATCAGACTAAATCGTATCATTGACTGTCTTTCTGCATCATTTCCATCAGGAGGTACAGGTAGATCTCGACTTACGACCACAATTGAGCCCAAAATATATGTTGTTAAGTGAGACATTTGTTAAGTGAGTTTTGCCCCATTTTATGACCTTTCTTACCACAGTTGTTAAGCGAATAACTGCAGCTGATTAGTTAGTAATACAGTTGTTAAGTGAATCTGGCTTCCCCATTGACATTGCTTGTCCGAAGATCGCAAAAAGGGATCACATTGGCCTTGGGACACAACAAAGGTCATAACTATGAACCAGTGGCCAAGCATCTGAATTTCGATCATGAGATCATTGGGATGCTGCAAAGATCGTCACTGTGAAAAATGGTCATGAGTTATTTTTTCAGGGCTGTTGTAACTTTGAATGTAGATGGACTGTTGTAAGTCGAGGACTACCTGTACAGTGTCTGAAGAAGACATGCCAATCCTGACAATCAATAAATACTTGTTCAGAGCTTAGGAAGAACAACCTACCTCATATATATTTAAGACATTGATTATGAAAACTCTGGGAGTTACATCACATAAAAACTTATTCTTTGGCAATTTTCTATGAAATTCCAAGATGACGCTAACCTTGTGAAAGTGATATACCATTCGGCCTATAAACCCAGAAGAGCAAGAAGATGCTATCCTGATCTCCAGCCAGAAAATTAAGTTTTTGAAAGTTTTGTTTTTAGATTAAATTAGGACACTTTATATATTGTTTGAGCGTGTTATCTCTATGGGCAACTTCTTTACTTACTTAATACCTACAATCCCCACCTTATAAAAGGTGCAAGAGAAATGTTTTTAAAATGTGTTACAGGGTAATCCTTGAAAGTTGTCTTCAACAAAAAAGGTCTACTATTTCTGCCATTTTTTTCACATTTTGCCAAGAAAACATGACAGTAAGGATGAGAAGACGAAGATAGTCATAGACACGTCACTAAACACTTTCTCTGTTAAGTTACCTTCTTCTAATGCCTTGGTAAGGGTCAGCAAACTTTTTCTGTAAAGGACCAGATCCTGGCCCTCTTCTGCCATTATGGCTGTGTCTGGCAGGTCTGCAAGTCAAGAAGTTGCCAGCCGGACAGTTGGACAGACCAGCTCACCAGTAAGGAGGCTGCCACCACCCAGGATGCCCCATCCTTGGCCCCCAAAAGGCTGAGGCTCAGGCCTGGAACTCTGCCGCTTGCCTGCTGTCCATTCTTATCTCACAGCTCCCATAAAAACAAGTATTTGCCCCATGAGCTATAGTTTCCCAACCCCTAATCCAAATTTCTCAATCTGAAAAGGCTAAGCTATGGCATAAGCAGCCAATAGGTGTGTGCATGTCTGATGCAGAAAGCACATTTCTGCATCAAAGATGTATGGAATCTCACATTCTCTTCCTTAGCACTAAATCAGTCCAGAAATCTTTCTACAGTCTTTTCAGTTTGCTCTGTTTAAAAAATTCCTGATGTAAACTTCAGATTTTACCAGAAATTATCTCCAATATGCATCTCACTTGCCAAGGATCTCGGAGCCCCATATGCAGGGTGATTTATTTGGTCATAGTTGAATGAATACCATCATTTTCCATGTCTCACTCATGCTATTTCCTGCTCAGACTTATTAGAGATATGAAAGGTGCACTGACCTATAAAGAAGAAATATGTTATGCTGAAGATACCAGTCTTCTCACTACATTAATTCAGCATGCACAGTATCACAGAAGGCCAACAATAAAAGCAGCTAATAGATTCAGCTCACCCCGGTAGGATAACTCAGAGGGAAGCTCTGTGTGAGTCTGTCACAGGTCTGGAGGTGGGCCAGGCACACAAACACAGACTTTTTCCTCTAGTGAATTGATAAGTAGGAGGTTAGAATAGGAGCTCTGTTTCTCTTAGAAAAATGTTGCTGTGAAAGAAGGAATGGCTATTGTGCTGCCACTATAGCAGGCCTGTCAAGCTGGCGGCCTGTGGGCAGGATGCGTCATGCACAGGCCACGCCCACCCTGGCTCTGCAAAGCAAAAAACTTCACAATACGACATGTAACGCTATCAAGTTTGACACTCAGGCACTATAGCTGTGATGGCGAACCTATGGTACACTTGCCACAGGGGGCACACAGAGCCCTCTCGCCCAGCTCAGCTCCACCGTGCACACGCATGCGCCTCCTGCCAGCCAGCTGATTTTCGGGTGTCTGCCGTGCATGCAGGAGACATGTACACATGCACGGGATGGGGGATCATGGGTGGTTGTCCTCCCTACAGCCTATTTCTGTCCCAGGAGGTTGCAGGGAGGCCTGCTAGGCCCAAAACGTGGTGTGGGAGGCTCGCGCACATGTGCGGTGGGGGCACAGGGGGTCATGCACATGCACGGGGGTCATGTGTGTATGCACAGGGGGCAGGGGGCATTGCATTAGGATGTGGGCACGCGCATATGCACTATCAAACAGGCACGTGATTTCGGCACGCAAGGAGAAAAAGGTTAGCCATCACTGCACTATAGTCTTAAAAAACAACAAAACTGTGGGAAGAACTGTCATTTGCATTTAAGTGTGCAATGCATGCTCCGTGCATTTTTAAAATTCATAATGAATACTTCAAGAAAGACGATCTCTAAACTGATTAACATTTACATTCAAATATTAATTCCAAAACTTAGTTAAACGGGGCTGTTTTAACTTTTCAGTGTATAAATCCTATTTTAAATTAATACAAGAGGAATTGTTTTTTATCTACCACTGGTACTGCTGGAAAAGGCCATGAGCAAGTCATATTGTGAATAAAAGGCTTTGCCTTTTTGATGGATTCCAAAAATTAAGGCTATTCCCTTCTAGCACTGATGATGTTACCTAGTTGGCTAATGAAGTGCCTGCAAGAAAATAACCAAACTCAGAAAGCACTAAGGACTCCACAGTTCAAACTTCAGCTACAAATACTCTCTTCTATTCCACATAATGATGGCCTTCTAAATAAACCATAATTGGTATAGTGGTAAAGTACAATGCTTTATAAGGGACGTGGTGGCTCAGTGGCTAAGCTTGTCGATCAGAAAGGTCAGCAGTTCGGCGGTTCGAATCCCTAGCGCCGCATAACAGAGCTCTGGTTACTTGTCCCAGCTTCAGTCAACCTTTCAGTTCAAAAGCACATACAAATGCAAGTTAAAAAAATAGAACCACCTTTGATGGGAAGGTAACAGCGTTTTGTGCGCCTTTGGGCATTTAGTCATGCTAACCACATGACAAGGAGAACGTCTTCGGACAGCGCTGGCTCTTTGGCTTTGAAATGGAAACGAGCACACACCCCTAGAGTCAGGAACCTTTACCTTTACAATACAAGTCAGTATGCAACCTACTTTGGGCTTAAATTATACAATACACTATAAAAACAGAAAGTCTCATATTTTTATTCTACCTGAATTGGTTAACATCCAAATTTCTCCATAACTAGTAAAAATGCAGAAATGATAAGACTAGTGACTTTATTAATTTTCATTATTTATTGAGTTGTGATGAAGCTTACAAAAGACACAGAGGGCTATCTTTAGCCTTGTTATTCTGGGTTATAGTAATATGTTGCTCCAACTTCATATTTTGGTTCATCTCATGCATTCAAATTCCGTATCAAAAGGACAGCATTTACCTCTTTCTAGACCTATTGGAAGTATATTGAATAATTCTGCTACAAACCTTTACCTCCAGACTTCACTCCATCTGCCTCCTAAAATGGTACAGACTATCCTGAGAACTGGACCCCTGTCTATTAGGTTTGCAGGCAAGTGCATTCCCACATGCTTGCTCCTTAATAATGTTCTAACTAAAGTACCCAAAACCAATTTTTTAACGCACAAGCAGATTTTCCCCGAACATACGGCATATACAGCATTACCCTGTTTTCCTGAAAATAAGACCTCCCCGGATAATAAGCCCAATCGGGCTTTTGAGCGCATGCGCTAAAATAAGCCCTCCCCCAAAAAATAAGCCCTCCCTGAAAATATTGCAACACAGCAGCAGCCATGAGGTGACCATGCTTGCTGCCTCATGCACCTCAAAAATAATAAACCTCCCTGAAAATAAGGCCAAGTGCTTATTTCGGGGAACAAAAGAAAACAAGACCCAGTCTTATTTTTGGGGAAACACAGCATCAAGATGCATAAAATCATGATTCTTATGTTTTTGTATGTGTGACAGAAAGAAAACTGACTCATCTGAGCTGTCATGCTGGAGAAGGTTCCTGCATATTGGACAGTAGATGTGATTTAACCAGCAAGTACTGGAGAGTATAACAGCATACATGTCACCGGAAGGCAAAATCACAAAGCAGCGTCTCACTTATTTTGAGCATGCCATGTGGGGGAATTCACTGCAGAAATCAATTACATTTGGAAGAATTAGCAGTAAAAGGAAAGCAGGCCGTCAAAGAACACAGCAGCTGGACACCATCAAAGCTGACACCAGCCACAACATAGAGCAACTCATAGTAGTGCAAGATTGGAAGATGTGGAGAGACATGCCCACAAAATTGTTGAGTCAAAGCACAATGAATGGATATCATCATCTTCTTCAAGTGCATCTATCTATCTGGTGACATCCATTTTAATTGTGACAAAAACTAATAGTTTTTCTGTAGAATA